>NC_073307.1:40031916-40395666 GCF_027595985.1 Sorex araneus | reverse complement strand
AAAAAATGCAAATCCATGGATCAATATAGTAAAAAGGATTTTTCATCATTACTATTTTGGTTATTAAGCCACACCTGAGTGTTCTCAGGGCTTATTCTTGACTCTGTGCTCAGGTATCACTCCTGGCAATGCTCAGGATACCCTATGCTGTGCTGGGGATCTAATCCTGTCCCTTACATGCAAGGCAAGCACCTTAACCCTTATGTTTCCAACCCAATGCAATAAACATTTTAAAAGATAGAATGTGTGAACAATATCTCTACTCATTAATATAATTGAAAAGCAAACCATTGTGGTTTCTTTTCTCAATGTAGTTTAATAAGGCATAGTTTGTGTTTTAGAATTCAGTGAATTTGGGATAGTATAGGTTTCTTGTAGTACTAGAAACCTCTCCCAGAATCAAGCTGTCTCACCTTCAAGTTGAAGAGAGCTGGAAGCCCTTTAAAGCCAGCTCTGTATGTTTCTAATACACCAATTGCTCACTTCCTCAACCTCTCTGGTTACTAGGGACTTGAAATGTCTACCACAAAAGGCTACCCTTTTGTGGCCATTGAGAAATAGCAACAAGTGTGCTTGGTAGTTCACTCTGATAAAAGAAAAGGAGAGGGGGCTGGAGCAATAGCACAGCGGGAAGGGTGTTTTCCTTGCACGCGGTCGACCTAGTTCGATTCCCAGCATCCCATATGGTCCCCTGAGCACCCAGGGGTGATTCCTGAGTGCAGAGCCAGGAGTAACCTCTGTGCATCTCCGGATGTGACCCAAAAAGAAAAAAAAAAGGAGAAAGTAAGGAGAATGTCTTTTTCCCTTTTCCATTCTTCTTGCTTTCCTGTATGTTTTTACATGATGAAAAATAATAGCTTCTACAACTAATGAATGTCCACCAGAAAAAAAAAAAACCACACTTTGCTACTGAACTATCCCAGAACTATCTTTGATTATGGGGCAATTATATGTCTTAAGTCTTATTTTTTAAAATATTTTTTGGCTTGGGGACAACACCAGACAGTGATCAGGGCTTGTTCCTGACTCTGTACTCAGGAATCACTCCTGGTGGGGCTCAGAGAGACATACAAGGTACTAGGTTCGAACTCGGATTGGGCACATGCAAGGCCTTACCCACTGTACTATCTCTCTGACTTTAGAAAAGGCCGTATTATTTAAGCCACTTTTGGTTGCATAATACACTATAGGTAGTGCACAACATCCTAAATCATTGTTTGTGCACTAGAATTTTTTGCATAACCATCTTTGTTGATTAAAAAACACTTGATTATCTATTTCTCCATTTATCAGCTCCAAGTCCAATCTTCCCATCCTTGATTCCTGAGTTTTTCAAGAAACTTCAATATCTCAGACTGGATCAGGCCTTGGAGCGCCTACCTTGTAAGCATTCAGTTGTAATGTGTTAAGTGTGCTTCAGGCTGCCTTGTTGTTCAAGCCTGGCAGCTAGCTCCTTCCTGAAATGGAGCGACACAAAACTTTCTTTCTTTCTTCCTTCCCTTCCCCACTTCTCTTCTTCTCTTCCTACAAGGGAGGAAGGAAGGGAGGGAAAGAGGGAAGGAGGAAGGAAGGAAGGAAGGAAGGAAGGAAGGAAGGAAGGAAGGAAGGAAGGAAGGAAGGAAGGAAGGAAGGAAGGAAGGAAGGAAGGAAGGAAGGAAGGGAGGGAGGGAGGGAGGGAGGGAGGGAGGGAGGGAGGGAGGGAGGGAGGGAGGGAGGGAGAAAGTTAGTTTTGTGTTGTTCCATTTCAGGAAGGAGCTAGCTGTTTAAAAGGGCCTTTGCCAAGGAACCTTAGCAGGAGGGTGTGACAGCAATCATGGGGTTAGCTAAGCTGTGTGGTCAGACAGCAAGAGGTCTGAGTAAGGCAAGATTGCTGAGTAGGCCCAGGCGGCACAGTCTGGCAAGTTAAGGAGAATGAACAGACTTTAAAGCCTCTTTTAAAGGTAGCAATCAAGATCAGAGAAGCAAACGAATTAAACTCCCCAGGATGGTGGTCTGATTCCGTGCTGGAAAGGACCTGTTCTCTGATGCGCCTGAGGAACCATCATGGCCCTCTCTCCTACCCACTGCAATGTAAGCAGTTTCCAGTCAGCATCTCTCACTGTCAGAGCCCTTCTGGGAACAGACAAACTGTAAAGTACCTGATGCATAAAATAAACACAGAGTTCAAAGAGAAATATGGTAGGTCTAGGGCAAAGTCTATGCCTTGGCTTGATTGCCAGTACTGCAAACAAGCAAGGGAATATGGAAGGAAAGAAGGAAGGAAAGGAAAAGATGCTGTTTTTGTTTATTGAGATCGTTCTCAGTTCCAGGTTGGATTCAAGACTTGGTTGGAGTATCGAGTCCCTTACACTATGTTAACTCTTTAGTCTTGGATGTTTATTTTTTTTTCATAGCTTTCCTCTTTCAGGACTCAATTTGAGGGAAGGACAATGAGTAAGTACGAAGACTAAGATTATTTATTGATATGGCTGAGAGCTGGAGCCTCTTTTCTGTGGATTCCTTATGGTTCAATGCTGAACTAAAATTGTTAATCTCCTGCTTCTCCCTGGACTTGAATTCCGCTTAGTCTACTTTTCTTTTCCTTCAAGCGATGAACTTCTCTAAACCCCTCCTCTGGTTCCTCAGCATCCCTCCCACCCATCACAGAGGAGCTGGCGCCAAATGCTGCCAAGGGGGAGTCACTCGGCTTTAGTTCTTGGTTCCCCACTCCTTCCTCTCTCTGCACTCCCTTCATTGGCTCCCATCACCTTTCAGGATGTTAAAGTTCTCACACTTCAGGGCTAGGCCTCTCTTGTATTGCCTGCTCTGTAATTAAAATATACTCGTTTGAGCTCTCCAGTTCTCTTCTGCCATTATGGCCTATAATTACTTTAAAATCAAACACTAAAATGTGTGTGTGTCTATGTGTGTATGTTTGTTTATGTGTGTTGCTACAGACTGAACCCAAGGCCCCTCACACATGCGAGGTATGTGTGTCACAGTTCAGCTCCAATCTTGGCCCCAACTAAAATCTGTCTTAACTTCACCTACACAGATGCTTTCTCTTTGTTTTCACTAAATTAGTAAAATGCTAGTTTCCTAATCTTCCAAACAAATCATTCAGGGGCTTCTCAGCCTATTCTTCTAAGAGAAACTTTCAAAATATTCTCCCTCTTCTTTTTCAGGATAAAAACCTCGCTAGCAAAAATATTAAACAAACAAATGTGTTGGACACTAGACTTCAATATTTAAAATAGAAAGTTAGAAAGATATACCATTACTGGCTTACACTAATTTTTTTTTCATTTTAGAAAGACACAAACTTGAGAATTTTTCCCAGAAATATATGAAGTAAATTGACTTTCCCCTACATATCAGAGTTATATTTCTACCATTGGTCCATCAGATTTAGAAAGCAAAAGACCTATTTACTGAAAATCTATTATTGATTCAGTTAGATGTACTTTAATTAAAGTTGTTTACATGAAGCTCTCTCTTCATGAATATAACTTATAACTTAGAAATTATGTAACCCTGCTGCTGCTTGGGTTCCATGGTACCAGGAACAGCCTCCAAGCAGCTGAGACTGGCCCCTGAGTATTTTTGGGCATGGCCTAAAACTTTCGCCCAAAATAATAATAAATTATAATATAAAATTTCTCATTTTTATAGCTAAAATTGCTATAAAATCAAATATCTGTAATATATTATCCCTGTGTATGGAATAAACTATACTCTCAGTGCAGCAATTTAGAGAAGTTGTGACAAGCACTTTTCAGGAATGATATTCTTTTTTTATTTTTCTTTTTGGACCACACCCGGTGATGCACAGGGGTTACTCCTGGCTTTGCACTGAGGAATTACTCCTGCTGATGCTTGGGGGACCATGTGGGATTCTGGGAATTAAATCTGGGTCAGCCGCATATAAGGCAAATGCCCTACCCACTGTACTATTGCTCCAGGCCCAGGAATGATATTCTTGTCTTTCTTCTACCTCTGATACTTTTCTGTTAACTAATTCACATGTTAATAGTTTTCAAAGATTCAGGAAAAATGCCACCTCATGGAGGTGGCTATAGAAGTTATCATTTATTAACTTATGATCCAAAATGAGAAAAACAGAATTACATTCAAACCCACAAAAAGCAAGTAGGGAAGATTTGGGGTTCACATCGAGGAGAGTGTCCACTTCACAGGACTGAAAAAATGGGTATTAGAGGAAGTTGTTATCACATATTCTCTTAGTTGTTGTTTTGTTTTGGGAACACACCCAGAGGTGCTCGGGGATCAGTCCTGCCTGGCTCAGGGGACCACTTAGGATTCTGGGGTTGGCAAATGCAAGGTATATGCCCTACTTACTGTACTATAGCCCCAGCCCCCATACCATCATGAATTCTTACTCCTTAACAGCAATTAAGCTCAACTCTGCTTTTCATTCTTTCCGAAAGCACAGAGCCATCATCTATAGTCAGGGATGATGTTTATCATTTGTTTATGAAGTGCAAGAGTTATCTACCAGTGGTATGAGAAAAGCAGAAAACATTCCTGATGGACCTAGCCAAGGTCCACCCTGAGTCAGTCATTGTGGTCAGTGAGCCTAAGATATGGCAATAGAGCCTAGAGGTTAAGGGCTTGTGATTTAGAGCCAGATTTCGTGGATGTAAATCCCAATGAGGTGAGTGATCTTAGGCAAGTTACTGGGCTTTACCTGTCAACTCCTTTAACTGTAATCTGGGTATTACATTATGAAGGCACCCACAACGTAACCCCTGGCCTGCCGAATAAGGCCCATAAATAATAGCCATTATTTTTTATTATCGAGGAAGCTGTACACCCATATTATTTGAATGCACAGAAAGGACTGCTAATTGTAGAAGGTGGGTACAGGAGATAGGGGATGGGGTTATGTAGAGAGCTGAGAATTTAAAATACATGAGTGGCAAATCACCTTTCTCACAGGCAATTTGAAAATATTCATCCAACATTGTAAAAATGTATTTATCTAGTGAAAGATAGTTGGATTCTCTGTAGTATTATGCATGCATTGGTTATCACACAGTCATTATAGTTATACTGGAGTATATTATCACTATGCAAAATATAACATATTACTGCATAAAAACAAGTTACAAAAATTGCATACTATATTTAAAGAACAAACTAATAATAATGGCCTTGAATTATGGGGGCTATAATATTTTTATCTCCTTTCTAAAAATTGATTTTTATCAAAATCACTGTGATTTACAAAGTTGTTCATTATACAGTTGTTTCAATTTTTTAGTTTTCCATCACCACCAGTGTGGCCTTCCCTCCACCAATATTTCCAGTTTTCCTCCCAATCCCTGTTAATTTTCTTATTTATTTATGTCAAAATCATATGGCACTTACTAATTGGCCCTTACTAATTTATTTTCTGATCATTCAATTTGCCATGTTCTTAAAGTTTTGTTGAAATAGCACTCTAGCACTGTTGTCCTATTGTTCATCGATTTGCTCGAGCAGGCACCAGTAACGTCTCCATTGTGAGACTTGTTACTGTTTTTGGCATATCCAATACGCTACGGGTAGCTTGTCAGGCTCTGCCCTGCAGCGGGATACTTTCGGTAGCTTGCCGGGCTCTCTGAGAAGGATGGAGTAATTGAACCCGGATTGGCCGAGTGCAGGGCAAACACCCTACCCCCTGTGCTATCAGCAATATAAAGTAAATTTGTTATGTGCCAAAGTGGGCAGGTCACTATTTTTTTATCTTCTTGCTTCTGGTTTTAATTTTTCTTCAACAATAAAAGTATCTATTAATTTTAATAAATTTTCTAAAGGAGATATATCCAAACATTTTCAAGTCCTGTTCCAGAAACTAATCATTATTGTCTCTACTCTTCTTTCTGAGAATCACTAAGCCATCCTATCTTGGTAAACCAGGTAATACTAATTTTAACAATTCACAGTTTATATGTTTATTATAATCTTTTTCAACTTATGTTCTTCTTGGTTGTCTTTGTATTTTAATAATTACACTTTTAGACTATAAGTTTGATTTTCAGCCACATGTATTCTATTTCTTGCTCTATTTTATTAACTTGTTATTATCAATTTGTTTAATTGGTTCTGAAATCTTTTTTCTCTAATTTTCATCATTCTATCGCCACATCTTTGAGATTTTGTTTGAATTTACATTACTGAGTTACAATGCAAAGCTCTCAGTGGAAATTTTCTTCTGGGGAGAGGATATTTTCTTCTGTGAATTTTTCTTGCTAGACCAATGCTTCTGTTTTCTGTATCCCTCACCATCACTTTCTTCCTACCTTTCTTCTTGGAACAGAGATGCAGTATAGCATCACTACTACTGTTAAGAACTACTGGAGCTGAAGAAATAGTACAATGGGCAAGGTGCTTCCCTGTCACCACATATGAACCAGTACTTTGAGTACTTTGGGGCAGTACCCAAAGTACTGCCAGCAGTGACCCCTGAGACAAAGCCAGGAGTAATCCCTGAGTACTGCCAGGTGTGGCCCAAAACCTAAAGAATAAATAAAAATAGAATAAAGAATACTGGGGCCAGAGAGATAGTTCAGTGGGTAAGGTACTTCCCTCAAACATGGTCAACTCTGTTAATTCCCAGCACCGCAGAAGACCCCTCCAAGCATTCCCAGGAGTGACACGTGAGAACAGAGCCAGGAGTGAGACATGAACACTGCCAGGTGTAGTGCAAAAACTAAAATAAGTAAACGAATAGACGGACAAGTCTTAGATCTCGGTGAAGAGAGTGTGTGACCCAGTTTCAGTCTCTCATATTTCAGCAGAAACAACCCCCATTTATATTGGATAATTATAGGGCCACTCAAGTGACTCTTACCTAGACATAGATTGCCTGAAGGGCATGTGCTATAACACAGCCCCCATAACCTTTGCTATAATATCACTGAGTGAAAGAAATTGTTTTGTAGTGCTCAAATGCTGGTAGTACTTAAGGGAAATGGCTAACTCGCAGGCCCTAACAGCTCCCCTTCAACCAGTATACACCACCTTGTTGTCAGAATATAGCCTGTTTATTTTTCCATTCCCAAATTCCACACATTGAGAAACATTTCAGAGGAGCAGTCTCTCCCTTGCTCAATCCTTCAATGACTCTCATGTTCTACAGTCGAGTTTCTTAAACAGAGTTCAATCCCTGGTGCCGCATATAGTTCCCCAAGTACCAAGTGTACTTTCTGGTCATCACATTACTGAATGTAGGGGTCATAAAAAATTTAGCAACAGTAAAATATTTCTGAATTCATATGACCCAAAATTAATTAATTCAAAATTAATTTAAAAATCAATTCAAAATTAACCATGTAATGATTACAAGGTATTTCAGGCAGGATTTTGCTCGATGTTGCATTTCTGGGGCAAAAAGAGATTGTGAGTGGAAAAAGAATAGTAAGTCCTGCATTAGTTTATATTCCCTAGCTCTTTGCACCACTTCAACTTGGGGAAAGTGGTTAATGATTTTTCAAATTATAATCTCTCTTCTTAAAAAAAAAAGCTGGGACTGGAGAGATAGCACAGTGGCTAGGGTGTTTGCCTTACAAATGGCAGGTTTGATTCCCAGCATCCCATATGGTCTCCTGAGCACCGACAGGAGTAATTCCTGAGTGCACAGCCAGGAGTAACCCCTGGGCACTGCCGGGTGTGACCCAAAAAGCAAAAAGCAAAAAAAAAAAAAAAAAGCTATTTTAAAGATTTTATATTTTAGGTATGTTTTTGGTTCACAACAAAACTAAGAGAAAGGTAAAGAAATTTCCCATATTGCCCTGCTCTCAGACATCCATCACTTCCCCTTCTCCTACCAGAATGGACATACTCATTACAATTGATGACTCTGGATTGATACGACATTATCAGCCACAGTTCTTAGTAAACTGAAAGAGTTCATGCTTGGTGATGTACATGCTAGATCTGGAAAATATACAGTGATGGGCATCCACCTTCGTAGTATTATATAGTGTGTTTTCACTGGCCCTTAAAAAGGCCTTTGTGGGGCAAGTGGATAATTATAGTGGGTAAAACGCTTGCCTTGCACAAGGCTGAATTAGGGTCATGTGCAGCACTGCATATGTGTCACCTGAGGCCCTCCAGGGAATTAAGACCTGAGCTTCACCATGTAGTCCCCAAAGCATAAATTAAATAAATAAAAACTCTGTGTTTTGCCATTTCACCAGCCCACCCTTACCCCTTATCTTTTGTTCTTTTTTATTGTTTTCATAGTTTTTCTTTTCTTAGAATTCATATAGGTGGAATTATACCGCTCATAGCTCTTTTATTTAGCACTGCATTTAAGCCTCCTCCACGATTCATCATGACTTAATAACTTACTTTATTTTTAGTACTGAACAATATTTAATTTCCTGTGCAGTTTATTTGCACATTTGTCTACTGAAGACAGATTTCCGTTGCATAAAAGTTTTGGCAGTTATTAATTAAAAAGCTGGGTCTAGGGAGATTGCTCAAAGGAAGCGAGCTTGTGTTTTGCATATGTACCACAACACAAATATCTATGCCTGGGTAATGTGGTGGGCAGTCTTCAATTCATTGGCTAAAAATGAGGGGTGTGATTGCTAGATCATATGTCAAAAGACTATTCAGTGCTCTGTTGTTGTCAGGTGTGGCACTTGGAGGTTGGACATGCGGTGCTAGTGGTGGAACCCAAGTCCTGCACATACTCCCCCGTGTGCTAGTACATAAGCCATGTCCCTGACCCAACCTGTTTAGTAAAAAGTCACTAGACTTTTGAAGAATACACATTCTTTTCCAGTGCACACAGAACATTCTCCAAAATAGATCATGTGCTGGGCCACAAAGCATACCTCCATAGAATCAGGAAGATAGAAATTGTATCAACTATCTTCTTAGACCATGATGCACTGAAGATAGAAATTAATCATGCACAAACACTGAGGACCGGAAATTAAACAACTCGATGTTGAACAATGAGTGCGTCAGGGAGGAAATCAAGGAAGAAGTCAAAAGTACCTGGAAACAAATAAGAATGAAGACACAAGCTACCAGAACCTGTGGGACACAGCTAAAGCTGTGTAAAGGGGAAAATTTAGTGCTCTGCAAGCATATCTCAGGAAGGAAGAAAGGGCCCACATAAATAACCTGACCTCACAGTTCAAGACCTTAGAAAAGGACCAACAAAGAAAGCCCAAACCAGGCAGAAAGAAAGAAATAATAAAACTTAGAGCAGAAATCAATGATATGGAAACCCAAAAAACAATCCAAAAAATCAATGAATCTGAGAGCTGGTTCTTTGAGAAAATAAATAGGATTGATAAACCACTAGCAAGACTAACAAAGAAAGAAGAGAGAGAGAGAACTCTAATAAACCGAATCAGAAATGAAAGGGGGGACATCACAACAGAAACCAAAGAAATTCAAAAGATCATCAGCGACTACTTCGAAAGTCTGTATGCTATGAAACAAGAGAATCTAGAAGAAATGGATAAATTCCTGGATTCTTATAGCCTCCCAATGCTGAACCAAGATGATTTGGAATACCTGAATAGACCCATTACTATCAAGGAAATTGAAACTGTAATCAAAAGTCTCCCCAGAAACAAAAGTCTAGGTCCAGATGGATTCACTAGTGAATTCTTCCAAACATTTAAAGAGGACCTATTGCCAATTTTTCTCAAGCTCTTTCAGGAAATCGAGGAAACAGAAACACTCCCAGACAGTTTCTATGAGGCACATATCACCCTAATACCAAAACCAAACAGAGACACCACAAAAAAAGAAAACTACAGACCGATATCTCTGATGACATGGATGTGAAGATCCTCAACAAAATATTAGCGAATAGAATCCAGCAACTTATCAAAAAGATCATACACCACGACCAAGTGGGATTCATCCCGGGGATCCAAGGAATTCGGAAGTCAATCAACATAATCCACCATATCAACAAAAGAAAAGATAAAAACCATATGGTCATATCAATAGATGCAGAGAAAGCATTTGACAAGATCCAGAACCCGTTCATGATGAAAACGCTCACAAAAATGGGCATAGAAGGGAACTTCCTCAATATAGTCAAAGCCATCTACCACAAGCATTATCTTCAATGGGGAAAAACTAAGGGCCTTCCCTCTAAGATCAGGGACAAGGCAAGGATGCCCACTCTCACCACTTCTGTTCAATACAGTACTGGAAGTACTTGCAATAGCGATTAGGCAAGAAAAATACATTAAGGGCATCCAGATAGAAAAGGAAGAAATCAAGCTCTCACTATTCGCAGATGTTATGATATTATATTTAGAGAACCCCAAAGCCTCTACCAAGAAACTCCTCAAAACAATACACTCGTATAGTAAAGTCGCAGCTATAAAATCAATACCCAAAAGTCCATGGCTTTCCTATATGCAAATAATGAGAGAGAAGAAAGTGATATGAAAAAAGCAACCCCGTTCACAATCATGCTTCAGAAAATCAAGTACCTCGGAATCAACTTAACTAAGGAAGTGAAGGACCAGTACAAAGAAAATTACAAAACATTACTTCATGAAATGGAAATGGAAGCACATCCCCTGTTCATGGACTGGGAGAATTAACATTGTCAAAATGGCAATACTTTCCAAGGCACTATACAGATTCAATGCGATCCCTATAAGGATACCCATGACATTCTTAAAGGAAGTGGACCAAACACTCCTAAAATTCATATGGAACAACAAACCCCCATGAACAGCTAAAGCAATTTCGGGGAAAAGGAAGATGGGGAGCATCACCTTCCCCAACCTCAAGCTCTACTACAAAGCGGTAATAATTAAAACTACATGGTACTGGAACAAAGGAAGAGCAGTAGACCAATGGAACAGGTTAGAATACCCTTACGCAAAACCTCAAATATATGATCATCTAATCTTTGATAAGGGAGCAAAAAATGTAAAGTGGAGCAAAGGAACCTCCTTTAACAAATGGTGCTGGCAACACTGGACAGCTACTTGCAAAAAAATGGGCTCAGACTTATACCTAACACCATGCACAAAAGTCAGATCAAAATGGATTAAAGACCTCAACATCAGACCAGAATCCCTAAGGTACATTGAAGACAAGGCCAGCAAAACCCTTCACGACATTGAAGCTACAGGTATCTTCAAAGAGGACTCGCCACTGACTAGGCAAGTGGGAACAGAGATAAACAAATGGGACTATCTTAAACTGAGAAGCTTCTGTACCTCAAAAGATACAATGACCAGAATACAAAGACAGTCTACAGAAAGGGAAAGGATAATTACCCAATACCCATCAGATAAGGGGTTGATATCAGGGATTTACAAGGCACTGGTTAAACTTCACAAGAAGAAAACATCCAATTTCATCAGAAAATGGGGCGATGAAATGAACAGAAACTTTCTCAAAGAAGATCTCCAAATCGCCAAATACACATGGAAAAAATCCTGTTCATCACTAATCATCAGGGAGATGGAGATCAAAACAACAATGAGGTACCATCTCACACCACAGAGACTGGCCCACATCCAAAAGAACAAAAGTGACCGGTGTTGGCGCGAATATGGGGAGAAATAGACTCTCCTTCACTGCTGGTGGGAATGCCAACTGGTTCAGCCATTTTGGAAAATAGTATGGACGCTTCTCAAAAAATTAGAAATTGAGCTCACATATGACCCAGCAATACCGCTTCTGGGAATATATCCCAGAGATGCAAAATAGTATAGTAAAAGTGACATCTGCACCTATATGTTCATTGAAGCACTGTTCACAATAGCCAGAATCTGGAAAAAACCCGAGTGCCCAAGAACAGATGATTAGCTAAAGAAACTTGGTACATCTACACAATGGAATACTATGCAGCTGTTAGAAAAGATGAATTCATGAAATTTGCATTTAGGTGGATCAACATGGAAAGTATCATGTTAAGTGAAATGAGTCAGAAAGAGAGGGACAAACATAGAAAGATTGCACTCATCTGTGGAACATAAAGTAACAGAATGGGAGACTAACAACCAGGAATAGTAGAGATAAGTATCAAGAGGAGTACTCCACAGCTTGGAAGCTGACCTCACATGCTAGATGAAGATGCAGCTCTGATAGAGAAGGGATCACCAAGATAGATAGGCGGGCCCATGAGGGATGGGAGATACAGGCTGAAAATAGACTATAGTCCGAACAAGATGCCTACTTAATACCTCTGTAGCAAACCAAAACACCCAAAAAGAGAGATCGAGCAAATGGGAATGCCCTGCCACAGAGGCAGGGTGGGGTGAAGGGGACAGGGTGGGGGTGGTGGGAGGGATGCTGGGATCATTGGTGGTGGAAAATGGGCACTGGTGGAGGCACTCGATCTTGTATGACTGAAACGTAAGCATGAAAACCTGTAAGTCTGTAACTTTGTCTCACGGTGATTCACTAATAAAATAAAATAAAAAATTTAAAAAAAATCCCTAGACTTTTGAGACTTTCAAGATGGTTATCATTTTGCTTTCCCACCAGCAAGAATCAACGCCTGGTAATAATCAATGCCTGCTTGTTTTCCATTCTTACCAGAATTTTGTGTTGTTAGTAGTAGTACAGATTTTGGTCATTCATATAGCTGTACTTTGGCATCTGTGGAAATGTTTTCTTATGCTTATTTGCCATCTGTTTATCTTCTTTAACAAGGAGTGTATTAAGATGTTTTTATTTTGGTGGGAGGTCTCCCATGTAGTGTTCCTGAGCTGGAGGTCACATCTAGTGACACCTGCCCAGTGTTACTTTACCCTAGCCATTCTGGGTGCCACCAAGCCGACCCTTATGGTACTCACGGAAGCAGTGGTACTCAGGCCTCAGTATGTTAAGCCTTAGGATGTTGAGCTATCTCCCCAACCCCTTTTAGATGAGGATTCCCGCCCCCCCATGGTTTGGGGACCACACCCAGCAGTACTCAAGGGTTACTCTCATTGCCAGTGCCAATGGGGAACCATAATGGTGCCAGGAGTCATTTTGATGTTTTGTTTTAAGAATTTCTTATAAATTTTGAAAATAGTCCTTCATCAGATGTGTCTTTTGAAATCTTTTCCTCTAGCATATGACTTATTTTCTAATGCTTCAGAGTTTTCATGGAGCAGAACTTTGAGGGGGATAGGAGGGTACACCTGGCAGTGCTCAGGGATTACTCCTGGCTCCACATTCAGGGATCACTCTTGGTGGGCTCAAGGAACCATACAGGGTGCCAGAGATCAAAACCAGGTCAGCCATATGCAAGTTAAGTGCGTTACCCTCTGTACTATCTCTCTGACAAAGAGCTTTAAACAAACAAACAAACAAACAAAAAAACCCACTTTAACCACTTTACTTAAACACTGTGATTTACAAACTTGTTCATAATACAGTTTTTTCAGGCATTCGATGTTCCAACACCAATTCCACCATCCCACCAGTGTGACCTTCTCTTTATCACTGTCCCATTTTTCTCCCCCTCTCCAAGCCTTCCGCCCTGCCAAGTACAAAAGAATTAATTTTATATTGCTTGTTAGAACAAAATGGTAAGCGCAATTATAAAAAAAAAGTTCAGCAAAATAAATTTTGTAAAAATTGTTGTATCTCACAATGGTGTTATTAAAGTCATTGAGGATTCACTGAGCTTATTTTAGCTAGTTGAGCCTTCAGTGTTATTGTTTCTGCTTATTGAGCTTAGTTGACTCCCATGCTACTTTCCCATCTCATTTGTCAGTGTTGTAGAATTTGAAGGTGCTGCATGGCCCCCAATGCAGCTTCAGTTCAGAAAGTTAAATTTTTTTTCTTACCCAGCAATGCTTAGGGGTTATCTTGGCTCTGTATTCAAGACTTACTCCTGGCAGTGCTTGACAGACCATCTGGAATGCTGGGGATGGAATCTGGATCAGCTGTGTACAAGGCAAGTGCCCTACCCACTGTACTATCACTCTGGCCTAAACCTAAAGAAATTTTAATTGAAGCCCAATTTTCTAATATTTCTCTCAAGTATTGTACCTTTGGTGTTTTATCTACAAAATTTTCCAATGCCCTAAACACATCGATGTTTCTTTTGTGTTATCTTCTAGGAGCTTCATATTTTAGCATCTCACATTTAGGTCTGTAATCCACTTAGAGGTTTCTTGTGTGTGTGGAGGTATTAGGCTACACCCTGCTGTGCTCCAGGCTTTCTCCTGGCTCTGTGCTCAGAAGCCACTCCTGCTGGGGCTCAGGAGAGGTATGTGGTGCCAGGGATGGAATCCAGATCAGCCACTTGCAATGCAAGTTTTACCTACTATACTATCTCTCCAGCCCATTATAGCATATTTTGAAGTTGGAAAAACCAATTCTACCAAATTTTCTTAACTTCGTGTTGAATGTTCTTTGAGTTTAGCTTTTCCTGAAAATGTCTGAATCAGTGTCAATAGCCTCAAAATAACATATTGGGATTCTCCCTGAGATCGTCCCTCTTCTTTATGGTTGTCCCATAGCCTATTGTCCTAAGTTTGCTCCTAGCTATTCAAAGCTCTCAGCAGGTTTCTTCCACAGAACTGCTCCTTGCAAAATTATGCATTTTCAATCCCCTCTATTGCAGATTTTAATAAGCAAGAGAAGAGGAACAATGTAGTCAATGCTACAATTGATCTAAGTAAGTAAGTAAGCATTGAATTACTTATTGGTAATTCCAAAACCTGCTTACCTCAAATAAGTATCTACTTGATTGACTGGGTATCATGGAATTTTGGGTCAAAGAAACTCAATTTACCTGGAATTCCCACCTCCCCCTCCCCCGCCGCTTTATTTCTACCCTCTGGCCTATACAGTTTAGATGTGGATCAAGGTAAAGAGCTAAATTTTCCTTCCATTTTGAGGAAGGAAGACAGGGGAGATAGCGCAAAGGGATCCCCAAGTTCAGTCCCTGGCATGGCATGGCATGGTCCCCCAACATCTCCAAGGTTGACCCCTGAGTGCTGAGTCAGGAGTAGCTCCTGAGCAATACTAAGTGTGACCCCAAAGCAAAACCAAACAAAATCAACAAAACAAACAAAAAATAAAACATACCACAACTGAAAGTTTATTTTAAATAAAAGGAAAAAAGTGGGGAAAACGTTTCTTTGTATCATAGAACTACCGAAGACTAACTTTAGAGAAGTCAACTGGCCTCCTCTATCTCTTCTCAAAAAGGGGGTTCTGGTAGATTCTGCTTATATTCATCCTGGTATTCAGGAATCGTGGGAGAATTATTAGAGGATCTTTGCAACCCAAGAGATCTGAGATCAAGCCCTGGGGTAGTGATCTGACCAGATTTGATGTTACTTCATGTTTTCATGTTCATTTTTTTTTTTTTTTTGCTTTTTGGGTCACACCTGGTGATGCACAGGGGATACTCCTGGCTCTGTACTCAGGAATTACTCCTGGCGGTGCTCAGGGGACCATATGGGATGCTGGGAATCGAACCTGGGTTGGCCGCGTGCAAGGCAAACGCCCTACCCACTGTGCTATTGCTCCAGCCCCTTAAACGATTTTTATACATTTTATTTTCATAAAGTAGTTCACAGTAGTTCATTATAGATAATGTTCAAACACCCACCCAACCAGCGAGTATCTTCCCACCACAGTTAGAGGGAAGTGTGTGAAGGTTGTTGTATTTCATTCTGGGGCCATTTAAGCCCGTATATACAAGAATACAGCAAGTATGTTAAAACCAAACACACGTGTGCTACTTTAGGTACATCAGCGGGCTAGAGTGTAAGAGGTTGTGTGGCCTCGAGCCACACACTTCAGGAAATACTGCATCGCTCTCTTCTGGGAACTTTATTTTATAGTCTCTGGATCTTGGCTGTTGATGAGATTATGTGGTGCTGGGAGACAGTTTGTGGGTGTGACTGCCAAGATACTGGAAAACTGGGGACCTGGGTGGAGGAGGCCCAATCCCCATCCGAGCAGGCTTGAAGATCTCAGCCATAGGACCTGCATACCTGGGTTTCTCTGTCGGTTCCTTCATGGGCGGGGCTTTTCCGAGCATGTGGAGAGTGGCCTTGAGCATGGCTGTGGCTGGGTTCTGAAGGTTTTCAGCTGTCTTGGCTCTGGCAGGTTCATTATTTTATCTCTTTCAGTTTAGGTTTCTTCATCTGTAAAATAGAGTGGTTATTTTAGTAGGATTTTTGATATTTAAATAATTGTGATGAAAAATGACTATTTCATTGAAGTATAGATTCCATAAAATGAAGTTTTTATAAATGACTGCCCTTAAAATGCATATGGCAAAATAACTCTTTAGCTCAAGAAATGTTAAACCAAGAATATTTAGTGCTGATCTCCACATTTTTGATCTCCACATTTTTGAAGTATTGGAATTGATTTTTCTCTGCAGCACTGTAGCACTGTTGTCCCGTTGTTCATTGATTTGCTCAAGCGGGCACCAGTAACATCTCCATTGTGAGACTTGTTGTTACTGTTTTTGGCATATCAAATACGCCACGGGTGGCTTGCCAGGCTCTGCTGTGGGGGCTGGAGACTTTTCTCTAACAATAATAATCTTTAAACATTTTAAAAAACTTTTTTCATTGGTTAAGGGATTTACAATTTAATAATGATGGTTTTATGTGTATAAAACTCCAACACTACCCTTATCACCAGTGTACTCACCTTCTTCCTCCAAGGCCCTCAATGCCCCTTCCTTTCAACTTCCCCCTCACTCAGTCCTATGGATTAGTTCTCTTATTGTGTTGCTTTGGCCCTTTATTGCAACCTTGCTGCGTATCTTTAAGTCCTACATATGAGAGATATCATTCTGTGTATGTTCCTTTCCTCTTGGCTGATTTTACTCAGCACGACATCCTCTAGTTCCATCCATGACATGTCAAATTGCATGAATTTGTCCTTTCTTAGAGCATATCATTCCATTATATATACATAGCACAAATTTTTTTCACATCATCTACAGAATTAAAAAAAATTATTAGTGAATCACCGTGAGATAGTTAGATTTATTTTTGTGCTTGTGTTTCAGTCATAAAATGCTCAAGTACCCATTCCTCCACCAGTGCCCATTCTCTACCACCGATGATCCCAGTATCCCTCCCCCCCCCCGTCATTCCATCCCCCACCTCCACCCCACCTCTGTGACAGGGCATTCCCTTTTGTTCTCTCTCTCCTTTTGGTTGTTCAGCACGCATCTCCCATCCCAAGTGGCTCCTCCAGCCACACTTAACTTGGTGTTCCTTCTCTATCTGAGCTGCCTTTTCCCCCAGCATGATAGCACAAATTCTTGATCCATTCATCCTTAGTTGGGCATTTGGGTTATTTACATATCTTGACTCCTGTACTAAGTGCAACAATGAATATAGATATACATATATCCTTTTGAAGTAAAGTTGTTCTAAAAACAATATTCTAAACGACAACTAGGGTTAATTTATGCTATTTCTGATTAATTTTGATATAGGTGAGATTTTTTTCTTTTTTTTTTGCTTTTTGGGTCACACTTGGCGATGCACAGGGGTTATTCCTGGCTCTGCACTCAGGAATTACTCCTGGTGGTGCTCAGGGGACCATATGGGATGCTGAGAATTGAACCTGGGTCAGCTGCATGTAAGGCAAATGCCCTACCCGCTGTGCTATTGCTCCAGCCCCTATAGTTGAGATTATTGTTGGCAATACAGGCATATTTCTGAGGATAGGCCATGTCTTAGTTTCACAAAGGCCCTCTAATGAGCTCAGAATGCTGTGTGAAATTAAAGTAATGCATTCCCATTGATACTTAGTTATGGACTTAGAGAATTCCTTTATTACTAACCTCCCTCATCTATTTAGTACTTGCAGTGGGGATTGAAGCCCTTATTAGTGAATTAGGTTCTAGGAGGATAAGGAATTACACTCAAGAATTTACGATAAAGATGTAAGGAGGGGTAATAACAGAATTTAGGGATATGTGAGGGAAAAGCACAATTAGTTCTCAATCTGAGCTGTCCTCCTAAATGTTCTTTTAACCCAGTCCAGCCCCTACCAAGAACTGAGAGTTTAACTTGTTGGCTTTTCTTTACCAGTTACCACCTACTGAGAGCTGGATACAAGGTTCATTCCACTTGAAGACTAACATTGAAAGGAACAACATTTCTCCTTGTTCTGTTGGTAGCATGAAAAACTTTATTTTGGCTTTCTAAGAGTGCTTTTGCTGCTAAAAATAATGCAAAATAATAGACTCTTGAAAATATTTCCTTTTTAAAAAATCCATTCTTCCTAAGGAAAGAATGGAAGAATTCTTTCCATTCTTTGTAATGACACTAAAATAAAACACATGTGTATATCACACATACAGACACAACTAAAAAGCACAGTCCTTTGCTTCCAAAGGCAGAATGGTAGAAGTCAACTATAGTTCAGAGAAGATTAGAATCCTCTAGGAGACTTTTAGGTTTGTGACCTCCGGGCAAAAAGGAACTGAAAGGAGCACATGGTAGAAAGAGATACCTACTTTGCTTTCACCTTCTTCACTTTCTTATCTTATAAAGTTATGCCATAAGGCTTGAGTTAAGTGCAAATTGCATAAGAAGTCAAAACTGGAGTTAAGATTAGATAGCGTGTGTTAAGTGACATTAGGGGTGATCTATGCAGAGCAGCAGTTTGGAGCCAGAAAATTTTTATGGTTCCCTCTCTGGGATAGTTCTTTCAGGAAGTTTCTTTATCTGTATGTAAGTCATGTCTGATCTATATTCATCTTTGTATTCAACTACCTGTCCCAAAATACTCTCTACACTACTGGGGAATCAGGCATACAATGGATATATTTAAAGATACTTGTGTAATCATAAGCATTGAATGTTTTGCTACTTAAACTAAACTGTCCTATACAGCAATCAGCATCGCAAAAACTATTTCAAGATCATAGAAAAATGGCAGATGCTTCCTATAGGCCAGCAGAACAATATCTATCTTTTCCTTTAAAGGAACCAGTTAATAAATATTTTTTGGTTTGCAGCCTATATGGTTTTCTGTTGAAGTTACCTAGCTTAACAGTTCTAAATTTGTAGTCAAAGGCAAAATTGAAATGATAATGCAAGGTTGTATTATAATACTTATTTGTAGACATGTAGATTTCATATAGTTTTCATGTCATAAAATATTACTGTTCTCTTTTTAACCATTTAGAAATCTACTTAGATTTCTAATGTGACTGATGACAAATGATTGACTAAAGAAGATGTGGTTTATACACACAAGGAATTATTAGTCATAAAAAGAGGAAATCTTACCATCTGCAATCACATGAAAAAAACTTGAGTGGATTAGGTTAAGTGTAATGAGTTAAGTGGTGAAAGATAAAAACACTGACAAAAGGTGGCTGGGTAGATCTTGCCTGTTACATGAGGTACAGAGTTCAATCCCTGACATTCCTGGTGATGGAAGCACCCATTCCTAGTGGCTCCTGAAAAACACAGAGTATGGTCCTGGTAGCCCCAGAGCAACACTGGGCAAAGTACAAAATAGTCAAGCCAGTAATAGCAGGGTGAGAATCCCTAAGAGTGGCCCCAGACCTGTAGCACTGTTCGATGTGCCCCTTGTGCAAAAGCAAGTATATAAAACCCATAAAATACAAAAATATAAAGACTCTAGAAAAAAAAACGGAGAAAGATATAAATTCACTCAGAATATTAAAAAACCAAATAAAACAGAAAGAAAAACCCCTAAGAATCTGGCAAACAAAAGGAAGGTAACCTGAGTGGAGATTACTAAACACGTGGAAGGCAGTCAATTGGTGGTTAGTAGAAGTAGTGTGATGATAAGGTTACTGAGATGAGAAACTGTACTCCTGAAATCTGTACAGTGTGGTAAGCTAATACTGCCTCAGTAAAAATAAAATGCAAAAACTATTCTTAGTTCAAGGGTTGTGTAAAACCAGACAACAGGCAGGAGTTTCAGTGGATGAAATAGATTAGTTGGAAGCATTTTGGTATTTCACTGAAACAGTGTCTTTGTGGTATATCAAAGATAGGGCAATTCAATAAAGAAGCAAAACTTTTTTCTCTTAAGTAAGAGGCTTACGAGGGCCTTCCTTTTTATTAGTTACTCTGCATTCTACATACATAACTTTGGATACAGATTTAAATGGCTTGAAAACTTTTGTGGCAGTTTCAACAACTCTGAGAAGTTAAATTTCAACTGAGGTTTCATCCTTTTTGGAAAACCTTGGAAAATAAGTTTATATACGAAAAGATTAGTTTATTTAATGATACTAGTAATAGTTAACATGTCAAATTCTGACTGTGTCATGCATGGGTCTCATCCAAACTTCATGATTATTACATTTTTTTAAAAAGGGTCTACCATTTTCTTTATTGCATAACAAAAAGCAAAGCAGATGAAGTAAAGCAGAGAGAAATTAAGCAACTTGCCTGAGTAGTTAGGCCTGAATTGAAACTCAGATAATGTATCTCAGGAGAAATCTAAGAGGAATCTTTTAGAAGGAATCTAAAAAACTAACAGGTGTACACTTTCAGGAATGAAAATGTCAAGCAAAATGTTGACAAGCAGGTTAAACTTGCTTATTTTATAGGAGAGAAAAAATAAATTTTAACTTAACAGGACTTTTAAACATTTTTTAAATTCTTTAAATTTTATTTTCATAAGGCTTTTTACATTAATTGATTACATTCAATATTTCAACACCAATTCCGCCACCATTTCGCCTTCCAACTACCATTATTTCAAATTTGATATGCATAATAAGCAATAGAAAATAAATTATCTACCATCTGCCCCTGGCAGGCAGGCTTGAATGGTGATGAGGAAAAACCATTTTTTTTTTTATGTGACTTATCCAAGTGGGTAATCTTGGATAGGTTGCTTAGTTTCTTTTTTCAGTTATCATGCATATCTTTCAAAACTCTCAACTAGGTATGATAGAACGAATAAAATGTTTTAAAGTTTTTGGACATTGGGGGAAAATCTTGATTTAAATAAAAAATTAACCTAAAGTCACCTTATGTATTTTTTTCATTTTTGGGCCACACCCAACGCTGCTCAGGACTTAATCCTGGTTCTGCGTTTAGGGGTCGCTCCTGGTGAGGCTAGGGGAACTGTATGGCAGCCAGGATTGAACCCAGATCAACTTCAAGTAAGGTGTACCCATGGTACAATCTTTCTGATCCCTAAAGGCACTTTAGTTAAAACTTGAATTAACAATTAAGAGACAAATTGGTATGTAGATGTCAAAGGGAAAAAAAACGTTTTTTAAAAGCCAGGTTTTAAGTACCTGAATTTTATTAAAAGACTGGGATAAATAATTGAATTGTTTTACATCTTTCAAATTAGAAAAAAGGGAGATGGCTCTCAAACTTTTCAAAGTAATTTTTACTGTGAAACAGATGTACACTGTAAAAACAACAAGGAAACAAGAAGAAAAATTTTAGTATTACTCCCATGTATGATGCTGAATGGGATATATCTATTTTTTTAACCACAACGAAATACATAAAAAGTTAAAACCAAAGCTTCCTCTTTCTATGTGGAGTGTTCCTATTTGAATTCAATACACACACACAACACACACACCACCCCCACCCCGCTACCTAATTGGAATTGGCACTGTGTTAGGGCACGGAGCTTATTAGGCACAATCTTTCCCTCAGAGATATGAGACATGAGAAATACATAAACAAAAGTTTAGTCACATTTCAGAACTTGGGCCAAGACACAATAAGCGCTGAACCTCAGTTATAACTATTCCACTGAAGCACTTGGGAATTCTTAGGCTTTTCCAAACGCTCAGCGCAAGGCTGCTGTACTATTATTATTACAACCCCACTTCTAAACATATGTTAAACTTACGCGAACATATCGCCTTACACTTGTCAAATGTTAAGACTTGTCAAAGTCACCCTGTCTAGTGTTTGGAGGGGCCTAGGGTTACAGTGACCACTACCAGGGGCCCGAGAAGCTCCATGGGTCACTTTTACTGGGAACAATCACGCGCCGCCCGGGGGAGCGGTGCTTGCTGGGACTTGTAGTTTCTAGCAGGACGGAGACAGCCGCAACTCAACTCTCTAATGCGTTTCTCCCTTTTCACCTTCCGATTCCAACGGTGAGATTGACCCCTGAGGTATAACTTTTAACCTTCACTTTCTTTGCAGGGCCCTGTCTCCACCAGCACTTGAATGCTCTCGACTTACAGTCTAAATGGCTCGCAAGCCTCAAAGAGATGAGCTAGTGGTGGGCGGGGCCTCGGGGGTCCCGCCCCTAGGATCGGTCAATATCTGACTTAGAAGAGGCGTTTTCCTCCTCATTAGCCAATCAGTACATTGTGGCAGAAAAGGGGGCGGAGTCATCTTTCATCTCGGCCTTCCTCGTCGCCGCCGGAAACATCGCGATAGTTGGGTCCAAGCGCCCCAGCGCCGCGAACTGAGTGGCCAAGGCCGGTGGGGGTGGCGGGCACCGGTGCCGGGGAGAGAGACAGGTCAGGCGGGGAGGGCGAGCGCGTGCCGCCTGCGCCACCCGGGCCAGGTCGGAGTCAGCCACCCCCGAGCCCAGGGGCAGGTGGATGGACCGCGCGGTCCTCCGGGCCGCTGTGTGGACGGCGGGTGGCAGCCGCTGAGGCGACCGCGACCTCACCTGGGCCCACGCGCGCGGTGACAGGTGCGCGGGCGCGTGCGGCGCGGCCCGGCGCCCCGCCCGCCCCGCGGCCCGCCCCCTCGGGGCCTCGCCCGGCCGCGCTCGGGATGAGCTGCGGGCCCCAGCTGCGCGGCTCCGGCTCCTGGCGCCCGTCGCTGCCGCCGCCGCCGCCCCACAGCGGCCGCCGCCCCTGAGAGAAAGAGGGACGCGGAGCGGCCGCCGAGCCCGGGCATGAGCCGGACGCGGCGTCCGTTGCGGGACTGAAGGCGCCGACATGAACCTGCACCAGGTGCTGACCGGGGCGGTGAACCCCGGCGACCACTGCTTCTCCGTGGGCAGCGTCGGCGACCAGCGCTTCACGGTGAGTGAGGGCGACGCCCGCGGCCGCCCCGCGTCCCTGCGCCGGCCGGACTGACGGACGGGCCGAGGCCGCGAACGCCGGGGCGCCCGCCCCACCCCCAGCCCAAGCCCCCGGCGCACCCCAGGGCGTCCCCACCCCCCGCCGAGATCCCCGCCCCCCCTTTCCCCCCCGAGGCCGCGGCCGACCTGTCGCCGGGGGAGGGCGGACGGGGCGAAGCCCTTTCGGGCCCGGAAGCGACTCTGGAGTGGGAACTCGGAAGCGAGAAGGTCTCTTGTTGGGGGAGGCTTGCACGGGCCGGGATGGTCTGCCCGAGTCGGGGGTCCCGAACTGCCGTCTCCGGTGGTCCCCGGGGGGCTGTTTGTGAACCCGGCCTCCCGCCGGCCCACGGGCCGAGTTGAGGACTGGTGGGCACGGCCGGCTTTCGTTTCTCCTCCGAACTTAAGGCCGGTGGCTTCAGAACCCGCTCCCGGCGCTGCGCTGTCAGCAGCCCGGCAAACGCGTTTCTGGTGCTGTTGCTTCGCGGTCACCTCGGGAGGACTCACGGGGGGCAGGAAAAAGACGACCTAGCCCCGGTGAGTGGCACGTGGAACAGCCTCGTAGGCAGCCCGCGGAAACTTGGACCGACCTGCGCCTCGCTCCCATCAGTTACTGCCAGTTGCATTACTGGTTTTCCGTAAAACTCCCTCTCTGCTCTGTGGCGGCCCTTCCAGGCGAAGGTTTACCGAGAGCCACTTGTTTTCCTATTGATCTTTCTTCGACTTTGGAAGAGGGTCTTCCCCCCCTCCCCCCCCCCCCCCCGGTTCCGGCTGCTTTACCTGTCCGGTAGCATGTTCTGCGTAAACTACACGTTTTAATAATGTGAATCAGTATTGCACCGACTGCCTTGCATGGAAATCTATTTGAGTGCTGGCAATTTTCTAGTGTTTGAAAGTAAAACTTAATTTTTCCATTAAGTAAGCGAACCACGGTAATAGTTTAACAGATGCCCTAGGTTTTCTGAATTACTTTTTTACTCTCTTGGAGAGGGGGGCATTTGTTAGAATAAGTAATAGGAGTTGCTTAACGTGGCGGTGGTATTTAAATATCTGAATTGCCCTCTTAGGTATATGTCCACCAAGTACTTTGCTTTCAGTTAGGCTCTGTGCTCGTATAGACCTACTTTGCACATTAGCTTGCATTTGACACTAGCCGTTTTAGGGATGGTAACTCTTTAAGTGATAACCTAGTCACAGTATTCAGAACAGTGTGCAAGTATAGTCTCCCTGTAGTTGGACATTGCCCTCTACTTTTGCTGTTTGAGAGAGTTCGGAAGCTGGAGACTGAGAGGCTGGCGATGGAAATAAACAGCATTTTACAAAAGTTTTTCTAGAGGTACTATAACTCCGTAAGGTGCTTGCCTTGCACCCGGTCCACCCAGATTTGATCCTCTGCATCCCATATGGTTCACTGGAGTGCCACCAACAGTAATTCCCAAGTGCAGAGCCAGGAGTAATCCTTGAGCATCTCTGGGTGTGGCCCACAAACAAAAAAATTAAGAAAGTTTTCCTGGTGAACACTAGAGAATGGTAACATTGCTTTCTCTGTTGTTTCCTATTGTTACTTGTATACTTTCTTCGAAGTCTAAAACTTTTTCTAAGAAGACATTCAGTATTTGTAAGCAGTGGTGTAACCTATGTAAGCATAGCAACGTGTTGCCAAATTTATATGCCTAGATGACCCCTTTAATTGTGTATAAAACCTTGGTCAGTTTAATCCTGTAATTTTAATAGAGGAGTGCTCAAGATTATGAAGCTTTTGGCCCAGTTCTGAATTTTAAAACCCGATTCCATTGACCTGTCATCACCCAGCAAGCCTATTGCAGATTTCTCACAGATCTCGGTAAACACTACAGTAAATAAAGTAAAAATATTTTAAATATTTTGCTTGTTTATTGTAAGAATATTGCAACTCTCACTAATTTTTGTGGTAGTTTAGGAATTCACAAATCATTGTATTCCTTTGCTGTCAATCTGTCCTTCCTAATCATTATTTTGATAGTTTATTTATCTATTTACTGTTTTTTGGACCACACTGGCCAGTGCTTAGGATTTACTCCTGGCCCTACACTCAGGGGTCACTCCTAGTCGTGCTCAGAGGACCATATGAGATGCTAGGAGGTGGAGCCCAGGTAAGCTGTCCCTTTGTAATTATCATTCTGGCCCTATTTTGTATAGTTCTTTTATAAACTAAGTTACTTACTGTGTTTCCTAGAATTGTAAATTTTTTTTTTTTTTTTGCTTTTGGGTCACATTCAGCGATGCTCAGGGGTTACTCCTGGCAGTTCTTGGGGGACCATATGGGATGCCGGGAATCGAACCCAGGTCGGCCTCGTGCAAGGCAAATGCCCTACCCACTGTGCTATCGCTCCAGCCCCTAGAAATTGATTTTTATTATGGTACCACACGGCCATTCCTATCTGTACTTCTGGTGTGGCCCTGGTAATCCCAGCATTGCTGGGTCTGAGCAGCAGTGCTGAGTTGCTAGTGCTGAGCCATTCTACTCACTTGGCCAAGTATTGCTAGAAGTGATTCTTTGGCCCCCTGAGCACTACTTGGGAGAACCTCTTAATCCATTTTCTTAAAAGTAGAATTTATTGGTTGATTATTCTTGATTTTTATATTTAATTTATTTTGTAAGACTGTGATTCAAACTATGGGCAAATTTAGGTAAGGATCTTCTTTGACCAAATATGACCAAATACATTGTATATTATATCACATTTTCTTTATTCATTTATTGATGGACATTTATTAGGTTGTTTCCATATCATAGGCATTGAAATAATACTGCAGAAATATGGGAGATATTAGCAGCCCAGTGGTGCTCAGTGCTTACTTCTGACTTTGCACCCCTGGGATCGCTCAGGGGACCTAATGAGGTGCTGGGGATCAAACCCGGGTTGCCACATGCAAGGCAAGTGACCTACCTTCTGTACTAGCTCTCCAACCTTTTATTTATTTATTTACTTATTTATTTTGCTTTTTGGGTCACACCCAGTGATGCTCAGGGGTTACTCTTGGCTCTGCACTCAGGAATTACTCCTGGTGGTACTTGGGGGACCATATGGGATGCTGGGAATCGAACCCATGTTGGCCGCGTGCAAGGCAAATGCCCTACCCTCTGTGCTATCACTCCAGACCCCAAGCATATAGTAAATGATTGAGTTAAAGGGGGAGAAGATTATGGGAACAGAGCTCTTATTTATAACCAGTTTGGACAGATGTGTTTAACTTGTTATTGGCATCTGGAATAGAAGACAGTTCTTGTGGAACTGAGCTTTTCACCCATGGGGTGTGGTGTTCTCTCAAGGTAAAATGGCAGAATTCGGTTACATTATAGGACTCTTATTTAGTTGGCTTCAGAACTGATTGGTATGTTACCTTTCCCCCAATATCTGGTTCAGAAGTGTTATGAATGTGATATAATAAAGGAAAAACATAGAACGACTAGTTTTTGTTGTTTTTTTTTAACCTTTTCACTGCCTGAGACTGAAAACATGCTCATATATTGTGTTAAGAAATTTAGTTTTTTCTTTCCTTTTTTTTTTAATTCCTCATTTCTATTGAGGTATTGTGAATATCTTTCTTTTATGTGGATATAAAAATCATTTGGAATGTAGTTGGTTCATTTGGATTGTAGTTAATTCAGTAGATTTCATTTGTTTCACTTAGCCCTATTTCAATTGATTTTTTTGAACTTGTATAATATCAACTTTAAAAAAAAAAATTTTTTGTTTTTGTTTTTGGGCCACACTGGCGATGCTCAGGGCTTACTCCAGGCTCTGCACTCAGGAATTACTTCTGGCAGTGTTCAGAGGACATATGGGATGCCAGGGATTGAACTTGTCAGTTGCATGCAAGGCTAGCACCCTACCTGCTGTATTATCACTCCAGCACCTGTGTAAACATACTTTTTCAAGTGTGTAACTTATAAAAGTTGCTCATCGATTTGTTCGAGCGGGCACCAGTAACGAGTCTCATTGTGAGACTTATTGTTACTGTTCTTGGCATATCCAATACGCCACGGGTAGCTTGCCAGGCTCTGCCATGCAGGCGAGATACTCTCAATAACTTGCCAAGCTCTCCGAGAGGGGCGGCTGCATGAAAGGCAAATGCCCTACCACTGTGATCTCGCTCCAGACCAACTTATAAAAGTTAAACTTTACAAACCTACAGTGTAACTTATAAAAAGTTATGAGGTGTTTCCCATATTTCTTCTCATCCCCCCATTCTCTACCTATTTTCATCTTTTGTTTTTGCAGTCATTAACAGATGCTATGTTTTCTTATTTTCCTTGTTCCTTACATACACACACACACACACACACACACACACAAACACACACACGCATGCATACACCGTCTATACACAGAGTTTTATACTTTACTATTTTTCACTTAAAAATAACTTATTGAAATCATGTCATTCATTGGTATCTTTTCCTTTGCAGCTATATAATGTTTCATTATAGATATGTACCATACTGTATTCAACCAATATTCTCTATACAGAGATTTGGATTTACTTCTAGGGCCACATCTGGTGGTGCTATGGGGAAGGATGGATGTATTCAGGATTGAACCAAGAGTCTTACACAGGACAAGGCGTGTGCTCTATCATTTGAGCCACATTCCTGGCTCCTGCAGTAGAAATTTTTTTTTGGTGGAGAAGGTTGTGCTTGGCAGTACTCCTGACTTAGAGATTGGAGCTCACTTCTGGCAGTGCTTGAAGGGAACATTCAGTGCTGGACATCAAACCTGGACCTCCTGGATGCAAAACATGAGCTCCAACCATTGAGCTAGTTCTCTAGATTTTCACAGCTAGAGGACGATTAAGGCGACATGTATGAATTCTTGGAAATGATTTAAGAAATGGATTAAAATGCAAATGGGTTTTTTAATTTAGTCTCTTGGTTTTGGGGTCATACCAGCAGTGCTCAGGGATCACTCCCAGTGCTGCTCTGGAGATGTTCTGTGATTTAACCTGGGCCTCCTGCATGCAAAGCATGCGCTCACTCTATTGAACTCTCTTTCCAACCTTGTCTTGGTGTCTTTAATTTACCAAAGTAATTAATACAGCAACTGTTGAATAATATAATCAAATAAACTATAAAACTATACTATTCTATAATCAAGAAAATCAGAGAACTTTTATGATTAATCCTAAGCATTTTAATAACTCAGGAAGAATACATATAATGTAGTTGCATCCCTTTTTGCGACTATTAGTCCTAAATGACAGAAATAGAAAAATATGGTAAATGTTATTTCATTCTTTTATATTTCAGATGAGGATCAGTGGTTTTTTAAAAAAGAGTTGTTGTTGCTTTTAAATTGAATCACAGTGAGATACACAGTTACAAGATTGTCTATGATTGGGTTTAAGTTTTATAATGTGCCAAAACCTATTCCTTCACCAGTGTACATTTCCTAGCACCAATGTCCCTAGTTTCCCTCTCGACTGCTCCCCATGCTCTCCTGCCTAGGTGGAAGGCACACCCCCAGTCTCCCCTTACCCCCTTAACCCTCATTCCTTTCCTCCCCCCTCCTATCTTCCTTCTCTCCCTTTAGTCATTAAAGTTTGCAATACAGATACTGAAAGGTTATCATGTATATCCCTTTACCTACTTTGAACATCCAGTTCCTGTCCAGTGATCGTTTCTAAGTATTATTGTCACACTGGTCCCTTCTCTATTCTAACTGCCCTTTGCCCCCCACACACTTGTGGCAAGCTTCCAGTCTGTCTAGTCCTCCTGGCCCGTGTTTGACCTGTCCTGGATATTAGTCTCGTACTATTTTTTTTAAATACCCCACAAATGAATGCAGTCATTCTATATCTCCCTCTCCCTCTCCTACTGACCCATTGAAGACCAATAATTTTTATTTGAATTAAAAATTACCAGAATTAGAGAGAACTTTTGCTATATAGGAAAAATAAAATGATACGTAATGATAGCATAGTAGAGCAGGGTAATTGAGAACTGAAAAAAATCTTCATCCATCAGCTGTTAACAATATGCTGGCATATTCTTTTTTAGGGCAACGTATTTCTGAGGTAACCGAATTTTTTGTTTTGCAAATGTTTAATATTTATTTATGGTTTGGGGGCCACACCCAGGACTTACTCTTGGCTCTGTGTTCAGGAATCACTCCTGGTGGGCTTTTGGGGGTGCTGGGGTGCTGGGGATGGAAACCAGGCCAGCCACATGCAAGGCAAACTTGTTATCCAGTGTACAGTCTGTCAGGCCCCGAGGTAGTACAGTGGGTAGTACCCAGCTCTGTTGAATCTGACTCTGTTGTATGCAGGGCAAGCGACCAATTCTGGTTCAAATTCCTGGCTCTCCGGCCCCCCATGTTTGTTATTTTGAACTAATTTTGTCAGAAACTTTGTCAGAAACTAATTGTCAGTTAGTGGAATTTACAGTGATTTAGTTGTAAATATTCAAAATTTAAAATCTCAGTACTTTGTGTGACTGACAATATTTGTCATAATTTAAGAATAAAATCAGTTTCTAAGATACTAAGATATGTGAATAAAAATTTTCTCAAATTAATTTTGGGGATTTATTTTTGCTAATAGTCTTGTGATAAGTCTTATGGTTTTATTGTGGATATTTATATAGGTTGAGCAAACCACCATGAGGTTTCTTTTTGCTTCTTTACTTAGTGTTTTTTTCCACAATATGACACTAGTGGAACCAATTGATTGTTCTTATTTGCTCTTAGGAAAATTTAAACAAACTTGCTTACCTAGGGAAGGCCCTCGTGGTGGCAAGAATTAGCAGTAGACCAGAATCAAGAGATCAGGGAACTCAAGCTCACACTGGCTTAAGAAATTATCTTTTGTTTTGGGGCTACACCCAATGGGGTTCAGAGAGCTTACTCTTGGCTCTGGGTTCATGAATCACTCCTGGTGGGGCTCAAGGGACCCATATGCTATGCCTGGGATCAAACAAGGCAAGACAAGTACCCTACCCCCTGTACTATTGCTCTGGCCCTTAAGAAATTATTAACCTAGAAGGAGAGGTACAGATACAGAATGTTCTCTCACATGTGATGTATAAAGAAACATAGTAGGGGAATAACAAATGCCCAGAGGCAACAGAAACCGAAAACTGGTGAAGCTTCAGTAGGATGCTTATGGGAGAAGGTGGAACACAGTAAGTGGGGGGGAAGGGCAAAATTGAGACAGTGGTGGAAGGAAGCGGAGATTGCTGGAGAGTGTGGTTCTGGAATGCTTTATGTAAGAAACTACCATTCACAATATTTGTAAACCAGGGTACCTAAACTAAGATAAATTTTAAAAAATTATCAGCCTACTTGGACCTCAGTTTTCTTGTCAGCAGTATGAGCAAATAATTTTTACATTCTCTCTAGTCCTAACTCCACGAATTTTTAATATATTGTAAATAATTATTTTAGCTTTAGTAGTGAGAAACTAAGTGAGAAAATTTATAAAATTTATAACAGGATGGGAAGCAGTTTGTAATAGTTGTTTTACTGCCAATATTATATTGCATGCTGGCCTACAGCACATGCATTATAGAAGGAAAGCCTTGTATCCTAGGACAAAGAACTATTGTAAAAGAGACCCTTGTGATCTAAGATGGGTGGTGGAAGGGGCACAAAGAAAAGAATTCTGGCTTAAAGAGTTAGGTATGTATGAAAATTAAAAAGAACTAAATATGTTTGCTATCAATACTTGAATTATGTACTTTTCAATACCTATTAATGGTAATTGGGTTTTTTGAGGAGTGGAATTTGGGCCACATTTAGCAGTGCTCAGGGCTTCCTCCTGGCTTTGCACTTAGGGATCACCCATGGAGGTGCTCAGGAGACTGTATGGGATGCTAGGCATTAAACCTGGGTTGACTGCCTGCAGGGCAAGTGCCTTACCTGCTGTACTATATCACTTTGGCCCCGATGGTGACTGTTCTTGTGAAATTAAATACACACACACACACACACACACACACACACACACACACACACACACACACACACAACACACCTCTCGGAGAGCCCAGCAAGCTACTGAGAGTATCCTGCGCACACAGACAGAGCCTGGCAAGCTACCTGTGGCGTATTCGATATGCCAAAAGCGGTAATGATAGGTCTCATTCCCCTGACCCTGAAAGAGCCTCCAGTCGTTGGGAAAGACGAGTAAGCAGAGGCTGCTAAAATCTCAGGGTTGGGGGGCTGGAGCAATAGCATAGCGGGTAGGGTGTTTGCCTTGCATGCGGCCAACCCGGGTTCGATTCCTAGCATCCCATACGGTCCCCCGAGCACCGCCAGGAGTAATTCCTGAGTGCAGAGCCAGGAGTAACCCCTGAGCATCGCTGGGTGTGACCCAAAAAGCAAAAAAAAAAAAAAAAGCTCAGGGCTGGGAGGAATAGAGATGTTACTGTTGCCCGCTCGAGTAAATCAACAAACAACGGGATGACAGTGATACAGTGATGATTTATAGTACTGTTACTGATAGGGAATCATGCATATCATTTTACCCCTTTTCAGCACCTAGTTCTCATCCAGAGTGACTTCTTCCCTCTATCTTTGTCATAAGGGTCCCTTCTCTAATCTGTTCCCCCTCCCCCCACACACAGTGACAAGCTTTCCACTAAGGACCAGTTCTCCTACTTTTCATTTTTATTGCATTTGGGCATCAGTTATTCCCCTATTACATTTCTTTATGTCCTGCTTATGAGTGAGATCTTTCTGTGTCTGTCCCTTTACCTCTGACTCACATCATGGTACTCCAGATCTATCCATGTATCAACACATTTTATGATTTTATTCTTTATTCTTCTTTTATTTTTAACAACCGAGCCGTATCCCACTGTGTATGCGTACCATTCTGTCATCTATTCCTGGGCACCTGTGTTGTTTACAGCTTTTGGCCATTGTGAATAGTGCTACAATAAACATAGGAGTGCAGATGTCTTTTCTGCATTGTCTTTTGACCCTTAGGATACATTCCCAGGAGTGGGCTTGCAAAATTAAATGGAAGCCCAATTCCTAATTTTTTAAGGATGTCCATACTGTCTTTCAGGAAAGTTGGATCAGTCGACATTCCCAGCAGTGAATGAGGGTCCCTTCCCCCCAACCCCAATGCCCCACATTTGAGCACTGGGTTGTTCTTTTTGATGAGTTCCAGTCTTTGGTTTGTGGTGATATTTCATTGTTCCGATATGCATTTCCCTGATGATTAGTGTTAAAGAGCATTTTCTCATGTTCCCTTTTGATCATTTGTATTTCTTTTTTGAGGAAGTTTATTCATTTCTTCCCATTTTTTTATTTGGGTTGGTGTTTTTTTCTTGTAAAGTTCTCTCAATATTTTGTGTATCTTGGACATTAACCCTTTATTGGGTGAGTGATGGGCAAATAATTTCTTCTAGTCTGTGGGCTGTCTTTGTTTTTTGGTCATTATTTTCCTTTGAGATGCAGAAACCTCTTAAGTTAATGTAGTCCCATTTGCTTATTTTTGAGAAACAGAAACTACTAATAAGTAGTGCAGGACAAAGTTGGTGGTAGTTTAGATATAGTGATAGCATTCAATAAAGATGGAAGAGTTGAACAGAATTGGTGTAAATTTTGCAGATTGACCTGATTATTTTGCTGTTGTTAATGAAGCTATATATTTGAGAAGGGAAATTCTTTTTAAGTAATGTTGCTTATTTTAAAAAATGTTTAAACTGTCTATTGAAATACAATATTTAATGCTGGTATTCTACATATAAATATTTTCTTATTTTCTTTTTGAATTTTATTTTGATCCTTTCTTTACATTCCAGGCTTATGCATCTGGATGTGACATTGTAATACTGGGAAGTGATTTTGAAAGATTACAAATCATCCCAGGAGCTAAGCATGGAAATATTCAAGTGGGGTGTGTAGATTGTTCAATGCTACAAGGCAAGGTTTGTAATCTTATGGTAATTTGTTTTTAATTTTTTTGTTACAGTAGTTTGTGAAGTATTTTATTTTGAATAAGAGACTTTTTGTTTCAAGAAGAATTTCTGTGATGCTTTAAGATGCATTTTGCTGACCGCTGTCATATGTGTTGTAGAGACTGTTGGGACTTTCCTGTTCTTATTTAATTTTGAGAAGTGGGGTAGATGCTGTGCTGTGCCCCGGAGAAGTTGAGGGAAAGAGAGAGAGATTAAAGAAAAAAAAAAAGAGAAACGCCGGTCCCCCACTCGGGGGACCTGGCGGAAACTCTCAAGTCACATACTGCAGGTTGCTGGTGGGCTGCTGGTGTCCCAAGCAGCTTCCTCCTCTTTGTCAGTCATTCTGGGGGTGCGGGCGCGGAGAAATGTCTTATTTAATTTTGAAATACAGCATAATATATCATGAGTGAAACAATGTGATGCTTATTACTAGAAAATAGGTCTTAAGCTTATTTAAAAATTGATTGCGTTGAGGAAAAGGAATGACCATCTTGAATCTGTTTACAAATAAACCAAAAGGAGAAGCAGTTTGTTTTTGTCTGTGAACATGTGGTCACTTCCTTCTAACTTCTGGATAAACTGCAGAACTGAAGGTGAACTTTCAAAAGTCTGTGCTTTTTGTTAGTTCCAAGCCTATAAGAAAAGGGGAAAAAAATCTTTATCTGAACTTCTGTTTGTATGAGAAGTGAAAAGTAACCTTGAAAGTAAAACAGTAAAGATAACTCTGAAACAAGAAAGATATTATGAATCTTTATCAGGTTAAATACAGTTCATCATAGTGTGAAAATTAATTGAGTTTATAACTAGTAAGTAGCATAGTATAATTTAAAAGAACATTGTATAGTGATAGAAGGCCAGGCTGTATATCATTATATTAATCTGAACTGAGTATTTAAATGTACTTAATTTTTTGATTGATATTAAAACATTGTTTTTAATATATAATCCCACTAGAAAATTCTTGTGTGAGGAATCAAAATGTATCTAATTTCTCTTTTTTTAATCAAATCATTTCTAATGAACCTGCCCATCTGGAAAATTACTTCTCAGAACCTTAGTAATATTAGCGGTCAAAATTTATATTTTTACAACCTTTAATTTTTGGTTGGGCTGCATTTTTTTTCTTATTCCTTTTTCTTCCCTTTTTATGTTGCTGGGTATACCTCTCTTTCTTCTGCTCATCCCTTTTTATTCTTAGAGTTATGTAGTACTGATTAATATTGAAAATCTAATTTTAATACTATAAGAGATATCTTTTTGTGATAAACTATTTTAGATAGTCTGGAATGAAGGTGACATTTTGTTTAATAGTCATTCTAAATGCCATTTGTTTCATAGGTGTCAGTATAGTCAAAACCCCTCTGGCCATCTTAGTTTTATTTTTTTTTATTTTTATTTTATCTTAAACTTCATACTTGACAAATAAGCACCATTGCTTTTTCTTTTGAGTAAAGGAGTTAACTTTGGATCTTATTAATGCATGGCAGATAGTTTACAAATGTTATTTCACTCCTCAAAGGTACTCTATTATGAGACAGTTTTATACATTTATAAATTCACATATCGAAATTATATATATACAAAGAGATTAACTATTTGATTCTATAGTTGATAAATAAGAGTACTAGGATTTTGAAGTAGATAGCAGTTCTTTTCAGAACTGGCATTCTCAAGTATTAGTGAATGAAATTGTGTGTGGATGTATCTTAAGTTGTACTTTTCATTTCTTTTTCCTTTTGTTCATAAGTTAACACATCCATTAAATTTCTTTTCTTTTCTTTTTTTTTTTTTTTTTAAGATTGCAGCATCCTATGGAAATGTTATCTCTATTTTTGAGCCAGTTAAAGTACCGAAGCAAAAGAAAAATTTGGTAAGTAATTTTTTTTTTTTTTTTTAGGAATTGAAATGTGTTGAGTATTAGAAAATATTTTTCCAAGACTACAAAATCAGAATAATTACAAAATAAATATATAAATATGATTAGATATATATATATTAAGTGCCACTTCTGCATTTAAATATGTTTAATCTTTCATTGAAATAGAATTGTACTAAACTGTGATGAATTGTCTTAAAATGCTTAATTCTTCTTTCTGACACTTTTATTTATAATAAATATTTAAAGTCAATACCTTTAAGTGTTGTATTTTCTTTGTTAGTGGTAAATACTGTTGTCCATTCATATGTAGGACTTTTTTAATGATCTTTGAACTTGAAACTTTGAGCATGAGTCTTGAAATCTAAATCTATAAACATCTCGGGATTTTTTTTCTTCTTGGGCCATACCCAATGATGCTCAGGGCTGTGGGATCTGTACTCAGAAATTATTCCCGGCAGTGCTCAGGGGACCATATGGGATGCTGGGGATCAAACCTGGATCAGCTGCTTGCAAGGCAAGCACCCTCCCTGCTGTACTATCGCTCCAGCCCATCTCAGGATATTCTTATACTTTAAGAACCACCACAGGGTCAGGAAGATAGTACAGCACAAGCAGTCAGCCTGGGTTCAAGCCTGGCATTGCACATCGTCTCCTAAGCCCCACCAGAAGTGGTTCCGTAGCAGAACTTGAAGTAAGTCCAAGTATTGTCAGGTATAGACCAAACTCCCCATACTTCTAAAATGTACCACTGCATTAAGAGAATGCTTTGGGATCTCATCTATTAGTGGTTAGTGAAAATTAGCTTTGTTGGCTATATAAAGAATATAAAATGTCAAATATAAAAATTACATTTAGTAGGGGTAAACTTAGTTTGCATCTCTGTGTATAATATATTCTGTTTGTTTTGTTTGGGGACTTAACCTGTTAGTGCTTGGGGCTTATCACTGTTTATCCTGACAGTGCTCGAGGTACCATATAAGCTGCTGGGGATGAACCCAAGTTTGCCATGTGCAAGTCAAGAGCCTTATTTGCTGTACCATCTCACTGGTCCCTGTATAGTTTATTCTGGGTCAAGGATTCATACTTCTAAAATCTGAAAATACCTTTTTATAGTAATTAAATTACTGTGCTTTTCAAAGTAATAACAGAAACCTTGAGTGAAAAGACTTTAAATGATATAATATTACAAAAGTGTTAATCTTTTTTTCTAAATTTCTGCGCATAGCAAAAGAACTTAGATGGGGAAAAAACCTTAAAAGAGAAGAAACTTTTAAATTAAAGTCAAATTGAGGGAACTGGAGCTATAGTACAGTGGGTAGGGCGTTTGCCTTGCACGCAGCCAACCCGGGTTTGATTCTCAGCATCCCTTATGGTCCCCTGAGCACCGCCAAGAGTAATTCCTGAGTACATGAGCTACATGAGTACATAACCCCTGTGCATCGCCAGGTGTGACCCCCCCCAAAAAAAAAATTAAAGTCAAATTAAAACTTGATCTTTGTAACTATAATAGTAAAAAGAAATAAGATTTTGGAAGTTTGCGGCATCTTCTCCTAGGTATTGTTTAATTAGTTATTTGAATATACTAAATGTAGATGTCTCTACATCTAGAAATGGGTATTGTTGCTATCTAATCACAGAATCCTTGTTTTATAACTGAATCTAATACTTGTTTTTCTTGAAAACTGACTTCTTGTATTAAGATTAAGAGTTGGAATTGTAATCATTTGATGTCAAAGATGTCAATAAAAATTGGTTAATTGTTTTTTTTTTAATTTTAGGAATTTTATAGTCAGTGGCAGAAAAGTGGCCAGTTTTTTTTAGATTCAAAAGCACACAACATAACTTGGGATCCGTCAGGTAAGAGAACAAGCAAGCCTAACTAAAATGAAATAATAACTTTCGTAGACTGTTGTTTTCATTAATGCTCTGTTTTTCAGTCATTTTTTTGTGAAATTGTGGGGAATGTAAGAACAAATTTTGAAATTATGCTTTTTTTTTTGAGGTTATATTGAAAGGAAACTAAATATGCACTGCAGTAGTGGTTAGATATTCTAGGATACCTATTAGTCTTGAGAAAAAAACATTAATTCTCTGGAGAGTCAGAGTTCCATAGAAGCATATCCTTTCTACCTAAGAATAGATAGATTTTAACAGTGAGAATGAGGATAGATGAAGTATGAGGAACAGAAGGAGGTGAGATGAAATGGGTGATGATGATCAAAAGGTACAGACTTCCAGTTATAATTCCTGAAATGTAGTGTATAGTATGGTACTTACAGATAGTATATTTATGTTTGAGATTTGCTAAGAGAGAAAATTTAAAAAATACTTATCACAAGAGAGAAATTGTAACCACGTATAGTGATGCACTGGCACTATTTCTCAATATATAGTATAAATGTAGAATCATTTATTAAGTTTAATACTGTAGCCTAACTAAAATAATTTTGTCTGCATTTTAAAAAGTGGTACCTCTTTTGAGGAAACTTGTGTTAAACTATGGAATAATAACTATATTTAAATGAAACGTCTCATTAGTACTGCTGGAATTTATTTTTTCTGATGAGATTTTTTTCCCGCCTAGTTGCTGCAATTTGTTGAGCCTTAATTAAATGCCAAGTTTGCTAGAAACATACGCAATATAATCTTTATAATATATCTACAACATCTTAGAAGAAAATTGAGACTCAGAAGGTTGCCCAACTGGATAACTATCATTTATTTGGAAATTAGACACAGGGATTTCTGATACAAAGTTTGTATTTTGCCACAAAGTCACTTCCCTTCTGAAATAAGATGATTTTTCTAGAGATTTATATACCCACAGTCTTTTATTGGCAAGTTGTTTATTATCAACAGTTTGGTCAAAATCATGTTTTCTTTTTTTCTTCATGATATCACAGACTTCCCTTCAGGTTACCCAAGTCATAAATTTAAATACTTCTCTGAAATCTCTTATTAATCTCTTCTGTTAGTTGGGGTCAGTCTTAGAAAATTCTTTTTGAAATGGCTTTCAAATTCTTGCTTTGTTAATATATGATTCAGGTACTTTCTGTAATTTCCTATCTGTATTGTTAGACTCAGTTAACCAATATACTAGTCAGTTAATTAACTCGTTTTCTCTAACCATATCTATTTTAGAGTTACCTTTCTAAAAAGAATCTTTGCATTGGGGGGGTGGGAGGGATACTGGGTTCATTGGTGGTGGAGAATGGACACTGGTGGAAGGATGGGCTCTCAAACATTGCATGAGGGAAAAACAAGCACGAAAATGTGTGAATCTGTAACGGTACCCTCACTGTGACTCACTAATTAAAAAATAAATAAATTTAAATAAAAAAATAAAGGTTTAAAAAAATAAAAATAAGAATCTTTGCTTTTATGTACATAAAGTACTTTTGAAAATGTTGAAAATTCATCTCTAGAAAAGAGTATTTTTTAAAAAAAATTTGAAGCTTTAGTTTCTTTGTTTATTTTTTATATCTGACATGATTTATTGTCATCAGACCTGTACTACAAAAATTATTGAAGTAAATCAAGTGTAAGGTAAATGATACAAGAGAAAAACATGGCTTTAGAGATAATATTAAAAAGAAAATCATAGACTAATATCTGATGAATATAAAAGTTTAAATTCTCAACAATACCTGAGCTAGCCAAATCGACCAACATTGCAAAAGGATCATATATCAAGATCAAGTAGGATTCATTGTAGTTTTTTAAAAGCCATTTTTATTTTGGATGGATTTTGATATCTAGGCATTTAGTATCAGACTTTGTGTTATTTTTGGTTTTGTTTTAGATTTTTGAGCTATATCTTGTTATGCTCGGGACTACTGTCTCTGCTCAGGAATCACTCCTGGCAGGGCTTGGGGGACCATATGGAATGCTGGGGATCAAAGTTGGGTCAGAAGCATGCAAGGCCTTGCCCACTGTCTGTTTTCCTAACTCCAGAAAAGTATACATTATGTACATTTAACAGTTTATTTCAGTGGAGTGAGATACATTGTTCTCTTCATCTCTCTTGAGGTTTTTTGTTTGTTTGTTTGTTTGTTTGTTTTTTGGTTTTGAGTCCATACCTGGCCATACTCCTGTCTCTGTGGTTAGGGATCACTCTTGGTGTTGCTCAGGGTAACATACAGGGTACCTGTGATTGAATCTGAGTTGACTGCATGCAAGGCAAGTGCCTTCCTGTGGTACTCTCTCTCTAACCTCTTTGTCTATACTTATCTCATTTGAAACTCCATGTTCTAAAATAAATCCAACTAATGTAACTCCCCCATGTTAAATGATGATAAAATCAGACTCCTTATGAACCTCAGAAATTATTCATAGGGGCTGAAGAGATAGTAGAAGGATTAAGGTGTACACTTTGTGTGCTGCCAACCTTTGTTTGATTGCTAGTACCACATTGTTCCAAGACATACCTGAAAAACCCTGAGCACCACTGGGCTGCTAATCCCCAAAACTGCAGGGCCTGAGCAGCCGCACATCTTCAGGCCCTCTTACTGAATCACTGGCTTTCCAAGCATCACTGAATGTTGTCCTCTGGTCAGTTGAAAAATTCTTGAGGCTCTTCTCCACCTGCCCTTCCACCAATAATTCACAGTCTAAAATACTAACAGGGATTTTAAGCAATCTTACTGCTTTTTCCATCCTACTCAATTAATCTTGTTCCTTAACAAGAGATTGTGCGACATTCTAGGGAACATATCCGAATTTTGTATGCTCTCATGGCTTTTTGTAATATTTCTCTGCTAGAATATTTCTCTATTACTATCATAAAACAGGGCAGTTACTCATTTGTAGTATATTAAAAAGTACAGTATGAGACTAACATCCATGGATAGTAGCAACAAGGGCAAGGAGGATAGGTCTATGGTTGGAAGACTGCCTCAAGTGCTGGGAAAGAGGGCATTTGGGATAAAGAAGGGACCAGTGACAATGATAGTTGGAAGGGATTGCTCTGAATGGGAGATATGTGCTGAATATGGGTAAAGGACAGAATGTGATGGCCTCTCAGTATCTATTGCAAACTATGATGTCCAAAAGTGGAGAAAGAGAAAGAAGAAAAGAGACAAAATGGGGAAAGAGGGAGGAGAAGGCTACTAGGGACATAGTGGTAGGAAATGTACACTGGTGGAGGGATGGGTGTTGGAATAGTATATGATTGAAACCTGATCATGAAAGCTTTGTAACTGTGTATCTCATCGTAATTCTATTAAAATTTTTTTTAAAAGGGAAGTGTTTCATTTGTCATTGCATCATATAATGTCTAGCACAGTGTGTAGTACAGAGATGTTATTAAATTATTGTTGAGTAAGAGATAATTAGATCTATTACTGTTTCCTCCAGACTGCTTCAAGAGTCAAACTACAGCTTATTTTCTTTCTTTCTTTTTTTTTTTTCTTTTTGGGTCACACCTGGAGATGCACAAGGGTTACTCCTGGCTCTGCACTCAGGGATTACCCCCGGCAGTGCTCAGGGGACCATACGGGATGCTGGGATTTTTGGGTTGGCTGCATGCAAGGCAAACGCCCTACCCGTTGTGCTATTGCTCTAGCCCCCTGTTTATTTTCATTTCCACCAAATGTTTCTTATGATGTGACCTTTTTCAGAGATTGAGTTATTTTTATATATAATATGTATATATTATATAAAATTGCTGAACATATAATTTAACAATAACAGTTTAATCAATAACAGTGATAGTGATGAATAATATATTATGCATATATACATATTTCTAGGCAATCGTCTATTAACTGGTTCTAGCTGTTTACAACTCTGGTCCAAAGCTAATTTGGAGAAGCCAACTGAAGATGAAAATCCAGATAAAACTGACCTTAACTTTGGCGACTGGAGATGCATTTGGAATTGCAAGTAAGCAATTAATTAGAAAATAAGACTGATAAATCTGTTCTGTATGGATATATTGCAAGTTCATTTTAGTTTACTTAAAACCATAACCATAAAAAGTATTCATTTTTATTCTGTGATAAACCTTTTCTAGTCTATAAGGGATTTGTTATTTTTTATCTTTGGTGTCATACTTTAAAATCCATTGAAAAATTGTTGGATTAAGAGCAATTAAGAGTTGGTGAAAGATGAAACATGATGGCCTTTCAGTATCTATATTGCAAACCATAATGCCTTAAAGTAGAGCGTAGAAGAAAAATGCCTGCCATAGAGGTAGGGGTAGGGTGGGGTGGGGGGTGATAGGAGGGATACTGGGGATATTGATGGTGGGAAATATGTATTGGTAGAAGGATGGTTTTGGGACATTGTATGACTGAAACTCAATCATGAAAGCTTTGTAACTATTTTATGGTGATTCAATAAAAAAATTTTTTTAAAAGCAATTGAGAAGGATAAGAAACTTGTAAGATCTATGTGAAGATCATTAGACACAAACTTTCAAAATCATACGTAGAGACACACACACCTAATATACTTTTGAAATTAATGTCTCTTACTGTGAAAAAGAATTATCTTCCCCATATTAGACTATATAATCAAACTAATCATCAAAATCTCATTGAGATTTCTTTCTTTGAGCATAGTTTTAATGTATATTTAGGGACCAGAGTACAGAAGGTAGGGCACTTGCCTTGCATGCAGTCAATCAGAGTTCAATACCCAGCACCTCATATGCTCTCTGGAGACCACCAGGAGTGATCCCTGAATGTAGAGCCAGGAGTAGGCCTTAAGCACTGCTGGGGTGGCCCCAAAATACAAATAAGTAATCAAAATGCATCTTAAAAGACAAATATGGGACCTGGAGTCATGACTTAGTGACTTAGAATGCCTTACTTGTTAATGAATGGCCATGAGTTTAGGCCCCTGTGTTCACCACAGATGCTTGTAATGTTGGCAGCTCTGGCATCTATTATGCCCAGTGCCACAAGTAGTTTCTCACCACGCCACAGACAGGTATGTTTAAGCACTGCTAAATGGGGTGTGAGAACTGGATATCTGGTGAGCACCACGATTTTTTAAAGAGAAAGGTGGGGTCCAGAAACATAATAGAGCAGGTAAGGTGTTTGCCTTACAAGTGGCCAACTCAGGTTTGATGCCTGGTGTCCTACATGGTTCCCTAAGCCCTGTAGTAGTGATTCCTGAATGCAGAGCCAGGAGTAAGCCTTCAGCACCTCCAGGTGTCGCCCCCAAAACAAAACAAAACAGAACCAGAAGAAGAAAAGGATCAGGCCAGTGTTGAGCACTTGCCTGTGTGAGTCTTTGAGTTTGATCCCTGGGCAACACACACACACACACACACACACACACATACACACACACACACACACACACATACACACACACACACACAAAATTAAAAATATGAAAACCTTTCACTGTGACTAGGGAGAAGACTTGGAGGACTGAAGTTCTTGCTATATGTGAGGGAACCATAACTTAGGTTCCTGGCTTAGGAACTGCCATTGTTCATTCAAACATTGCAGGGTGGGGTCCTTACAGTGAAACAAAACAAAACAAAAAAGTGTTCCTATACCACAGTGAGGAAGTGTGGCCTTGAATGTGCATGAGTGTGAGCACTGCAGTGACACCACCACCCTGCTCCCATGGGCACTACAACCAGAAAGAATATGTGTGCTTCAAATAAAGAATGCGAATGTGTGAAGCCTGCAACTAAATGAATGTAAACCTTGCTGAGCTCTGGGGCCAAATGAGTGATGGTGAACACTTTCTCACATGACTATTGGCCATCTTACTGATATGTCTTCTTTGGAAAATGTGTGTTCATCTCCTTGTTCATATTTGGTTGAGTCATTGGATTTTTTTGTTGTTGAGTTTTGTGAATACATTGTAGATCATGGATATCTGTTCTTTATTTGATGTATTATGTACAAATATTTTCCCCCATCAGTAAGGTGTTTTATTAACTGCTTTTATTTTGTCGGTTTCAGTGTCTGTTACATTTTATTTAGAATTGAGAAAATTCATTTATTTGAGATAAACTGTGATGAAATTTCTCATCAGCCCGCTTTACAAATACATTTAGGATAAATCCTTTACCCAGTCACTTGGGTAAAGAAAAGTAAGAGCTATTTTCATACCAGTGTATACTCATAAGTGGAGGAAACATGAAGGGTTTTTTTTCTTTTAATAAGAATTTTATTTTATTGAATCACCATGTGCAAAATTACAATGCTTCCAGGCTTAAGTCTTAGTCATACAATGCTGAAACAACCATCCCTTCACCAGTGCCCATATCCCACCACCAAAAAAAAAAAAAAAAAAACTCACACAGTACACCTCCCATCCCACCCACCCCACCTTGTAACTGATAATTTTCACTTTATTTTCTATTTACTTTGGTTACATTCACTATTTCAACACTGACCTCACCATTACTGTTAGGAGCACCCCACTAGAGTCAGACCTGTTGTGAAGAGAAATGAGGTCTTGGATTTCTGTACTTTAACAACTAAATCCAGGGAGATTTCTTCTGGATATTGGATCATTGCAAGCTTGTAAACCCCATCTGTGGTCGTCATAATATGGTGGTCCCCACGCCCTTCATCCCCAGGAAGGGACAGGCGAGAGAGAGAAATACCTTTCCCCTCCTGGGCGGGCATGGGGTCGTGGCTTAGTTCTCAGGCTGGAGACATTCTGCAAGTAGCTGCCCATGCCAAAAGTAGTTTAGCTGGGTCTGGATTCACGCTCGTGCAGCTGTGGAGGGGCCGCAAACGTGTGCGGCCCCCGGGATCACATCTCGGCAGTGGCAGCATGAAGGGTTTTTTTTGACTGACTACCATGCTCAATGATAGAGGTGAAGTTGAATCCTTGATCATTACAAAACCTTTCATTCACCCACACATAGTCTTTAGGTAGATGCTAGTTTAAAGTAAAACATTTAAAAATACTTATTTAATTTAGAGCTGTAGCTTATGTTTTGCATGCAGGATGCCTGGGGTCATTTCCCAGCACCACTTGGTCTCATAAGCACAGAGCCCCTGAGAGCTGTCATTTGTGGCCCAAAATACAAAAGAAAAGGAAAAAAATAACTGATTAATTATTCATGGAAATATTTATTGTAATATAAAATCTATGGTTCTGGAAATAAGATACCATATCTAAAAAACAAACCCTTACATTATAAGTGAGTGTAAGCTGTAATACTTAAACTTTTTAGAAGTTTGTCAAGGGGTTGAGAGATAATAGAGGAGGCAAGGAGCTTCCTTACTAGCTGCCAAATTTGCTCAATAGTCAGCCTGAGGTCACTCCTGAACATAAACCAGGAATAGCCCCTGAGTACTTCCCGGTATGGATAACAACTCCCTAAACACCCCCTTCTCACTAACCAACCCCTGGGGAAAAAAAAAAGAATATGACAAGTTATGTCTTGCATGGTTCTTATGCATGGTTATTTTTACATAAAATAATTCTTATATTTGTTTTGTGTATGTTTTGTTTGGGGGCTATACTAGCAGTCTTCAGGGGTAAGGCTAGGGATGGAACATGGATCTAGCACATGCAAGCAAGTGTCCTATCTGCTGTCCTATCTCTTTGGCTCTCATATTTAAGATTTATTTATTATGTATATAGTGATTCATTCTGGGGGTCGTACTTGGTATTAGGGGCTACTTCTGGCTCAGGGTGAGGGGAATAACTTTTGTCAGTGCTGGGGTGGGATAGGGAACATGAATTCCCAGGGATCAAAACCAGGCTTCCTGTATGCGTATGCTTTACATCCCATTAGACTGACTCAATTTTGACCTTAAGGTTTATTTTATTTATTCATTTTTATTTTGTAAGCACACACTTTGTAGTTCTCAGGGCTTATTCCTGACAGTACTCAGGGAGTTACTTCAGGCAGTGCTCAGGGAAGCATGTGTGGTGCCAGGGATTGAAGCCAGGTCAGCTGCATGCAGGTCAAGTGACTCACCTGATACACTATCTCTTCACTCTCAGATTTTAATTATTTTATTTATGTGTATAAATTGGTGTATAGACCAATTTAATATAATTGATGAAAGTTAGTATTTCATTCTCTCGTTAATTTTCCTTATATGTTTAATTTATAGAACTGCTTCTGAAGTTCATTTAATGAAATTTTCACCAGATGGAGAATTTTTTGCCACTGCTGGGAAGGTAAATTGTGAAAAAGCTGTTCCCAGATTGTGTTATGGTTGATTTAGAAATTTATGATATGTTAACCAGTCCCATTCATTTTTGTTTGTGTGTTTGGGGGGCCACACCTGGCTGTGCCCAGGACTTACTCCTGGCTTTGCCCTCAAGGATCACTTCTGGCAGGGTTTGGGGGACCATATGGGGTGCAAAGGATTGAACTTGGTTCAGCCATATACAAGGCAAATGCCATACCTGCTGTACTATCGCTCTGACCCGAGCCCCATTCTTTTACTTATTTGAATTGAAATATTTTTATTGAAATGTTCTGCGGGCTGGAGCGATAGCACAGTAGTAGGGCGTTCGCCTTTCACACGGATGACCTGTGTTCGATTCCTCCACCCCTCTCAGAGAGCCCGGCAAGCTACCGAGAATATCCTGCCCGTACGGCAGAGCCTGGCAAGCAACCTGTGGTATATTGGATGTGCCAAAAAGAGTAACAAATAAGTGTCACAATCGAGAGATGTTACTGGTGCCCGCTTGAACAAATCGTTGAGCAATGGGATGACAGTGAAAATGTTCTGCACTGTCATCCCGTTGTTCATCGATTTGCTTGAGCGGACACAGTAACGTCTCCATTGTGAGACTTGTTACTGTTTTTGTTATATTGAATATGCCACGGGTCGCTTGTCAGGCTCTGCCGTGAGGGCGGGATACTCTCGGTAGCTTGCCGGGCTCTCCGAGAGGGATGGAGGAATTCAACCCGGGTCGGCCGCATGCAAGGCAAACGCCCTACCTGCTGAGCTAAATAGCAAATATTGGTTAAATATTATTATAATGAGAGATAGTATTATTGAAACGGATAGCTCAAGGTATAAATAAGCTGCTTGCCAGCTTTTAAATTTTGAGCCAGTATTTTTGTGTGTGTGTGTTGGAGGGAAGGAGAGACATGGGGATTTGGTCCACATCCGGCAGTGATTAAGGGTTACTCCTGGCTGTGCACTCAGGAATTTTTCCTGGCAGTACATGGGGAACCATATGGGATGCTGGGTTGGAACTTGGGTTGGACACATGGGATGCTGGGTTGGAACTTGGGTTGGACAAGACAAGTGCCTTGCCCACTGTACTATCTCTGCAGCCCATGAGCCAGTAATTTTTAAGTTTTTTTAATTAAAATTAAAAAAAAAATTTTGCATCGCACCCAGCAATGCACAGGGGTTACTCCTGGCAGTGCTCAGGGGACCATATAGGATGCTGGGAATCGAACTCGGGTCGGCTGCATGCAAAGCAAATGCCCTACCCGCTATTCTATTGTTCCAGCCCCAGTAATTTTTTTTGAATCTTGGTTTTCTCATGTATAAACTGAGGATAATAACACCAGCCTTGTAAGCAGTTAAGTCATCAGATTACTTAGGCAGTCTTTGTTAAGTGATTGGCATGTCTTTTTTTAAAAAAAAAATGCTTTTTGGGTCACACCTGGTGATGCACACCTAGTGATGCACTCCTGGCTCTGCACTCAGGAATTACTCCTGGCAGTGCTCAGGGGACCATATGGGATACTAGGAATCAAACCCAGGTTGGCCGCATGCAAGGCAAATACCCTATCTGCTGTGCTATCACTCCAGCCCCTGTTGTCATGTCTTTCATGTTGTATAATGTTAATAAAGTTTAGCTACTTTCTTACATTAATTATCTAAAAGATGATAATCTTAGCAGACTGTGTTTAAAATACAAATTTATAGATCTCCTAGAAGGATATTTGTGACCCTTTGATACAGGGTTCTATTTTTTTATTTAAAAATAATATAGGGGCTGGAGAGATAGCACAGTGGGTAGGGCGTTTGCCTTGCACGCGGCCGACCCGGGTTCAAATCCCAGCATCCCATATGGTCCCCTGAGCACGGCCAGGGGTAATTCCTGAGTGCAAAGCCAGGAGTAACCCCTGTGCATCGCCAGGTGTGACCCAAAAAGCAAAAAAAGAAAAATAAATAAAAATAAAATAAAAAATAAAAAATAAAAATAATATAGTGCTGGGGGCTGGAGCAATAGCACAGCGGGTAGGGCGTTTGCCTTGCACGCGGCCGACCCGGGTTCGATTCCCAGCATCCCATATGGTCCCCTGAGCACCGCCAGGGGTAATTCCTGCAGAGCCAGGAGCAACCCCTGTGCATCGCCGGATGTGACCCAAAAAGCAATATATATATATATATATATATATATATATATATATATAGTGCTTGAAAGATTTCATTTAACCATTGGTTTGCAGATTAGATCATGAGCTGCTGAAATACTATGGTCTGAAAGTATGATTCCAGATCATCTGCAGATTAAGAATGTGCATTACTCTAGATCATCAGCAAAGGTTTTTCTTTTCTTTTTTAATAGCTCTTCAGGCTGACTTGGGCATGCAATTCATAGTTTTTGAGCAAAATTCAGTAGTATATGGTAACTAGAATTTTCCTTGATATAGACTTTAAAAAATACCCATACTCACAGACCTTAATTCTCAAAGCACAATTTAGTAGTGTTTATGTGAAAACATCAGAATTGTGCTAATAGTATGGGATAAGACACTTGCCTTGACTGACCAGATTCAATCCTAGACACCCCATATGGTCCCATCAAGTCCCGCTAGGAGTAAGCAATCCTTGAGTGCAGAACCAGGAGTAAGCCCCGAGCATAGCCAGGTGTAGCCCAAAATCAAAAACAATGACGACAAATGAATCAGAATTGGAGCCTTCCTTATTTTCTCTGTGTCTAAAGTCACATCTCTTAAGTTAATTGTGATTAGAGTGCCTACCAACTTTGACTTTTGCTTTTTAATTTAATCTTTAATTTCTGATGGATGTTCTTTTTTTTTTCCCCTTAGGATGACTGTCTTTTAAAGGTATGGTATAACGTAGAAAACTGGCGGACAGCTGTTACCTCTCCAGATAGAAGTTCAGAAATACAATCTCAAGGAGAAATTGACTTTTCTTTTGTGTACTTGGCCCATCCTCGAGCTGTAAATGGATTTTCCTGGCGTAAAATAAGCAAATACATGCCGAGGTTAGTGAATTAGTTATTTTCTCTGTGAGAAAACATTTATTGTGACTTTAATTTTTCTTTGGAGAAAAAGTCCACAGCTATAGGAATTGGGCCTGTCAGGAGTCAAGTAGGAATAGTCTCTGGCATGCACGTATCTTGGCAAGAATCAGCTATAATTGGTACTGAAGAGGAGAGTCACATGAAAGGATACTATCAGATGAGAATTATAAACCTTCTAGTATCCTAAGTTTAGCTAGTTCCTTGCTTGGTATTGACATTTACATGGGCTCTAACTCATGTGCCAGATGGTATGTTGCTTGTTTTTTTAAAGCAAGCAAACAAACAGAAAACAAGTTTATTGGGATAATATACCATGAGACCATAAATATTTATTTTATTACATCAGTTATTTTTTAAATTAAAAATATTTTTAATTGAATCACTGGGATATACAGTTTCAAAGTTGTTCATGATTGATTTTCAGTCACACAATCTTCTAGCACCCATCACTTTACCAGTGTACATTTCCCACTACTCGTGTCCCCAGTTTCCCTCAGGTCCTCCACCTTCTACCACACCTGCTCCCCCAGCCTACCTCTATGGCAGGCACTTTTTTTCTCTCTTTTCTTCTCTCTTTCCTCCCACCCCTTTTTAGGCATTGTGGTTTAAAATACTGTTACTGAAGAAGATGATGCATATCACTTTACCTCCTTTCAGCACCCAGTTCTTGTTCAGAGCAATCATTTCCAACTGCCTTCTCTGTCCTAACTGCACTCCCCTCTCCCTTGCCTCTTTGTGGCAAGCTGCCTACCATGTGCCAGGTCTCCCCTGTTGTTTCTATTGTCTTTGGGTATTATTCTCACATAGTTTTGGGTTTTTTTGGTAGGGGTGTTGTTTTTTTGTTTTCTGTACTTAAACATCATGGTTTACAGTTGTTCATGATGATTTGTTACAGGCATTCAGTATTCCAGTATCAATCCTATGGCTGCTGCTACTTTCCCCTCCACCATTATCTCCATTTCCCCAACCTAGCAGTCCCAAAATAATGTATTTTATATTGTTTGTTAACCACTAGATGGCTAACTAAATGATCAGGAAGTACTTCAGTAAAAGATAATTTGTGAAAATTGTTGTGTCTCGGGCTGGAGCAATAGCACAGGGGTAGGGCGTTTGCCTTTCACAAGGCCGACCCATGTTCGATTCCTCCGCCCTTCTCAGAGAGCCCGGCAAGCTACCGAGAGTATCGTGCCCGCACGGCAGAGCCTGGCAAGCTACCCGTAGGGTATTGGATATGCCAAAAATAGTAACAGTAAATCTCACAATGAGAGTCGTTACTGGTGCCCGCTGGAACAAATCTCTGAGCAATGGGATAACAGTGACAGTGACAGTTGTGTCTCAGCATGGGGTCATTAAGTCCTTGTCTGAGGTTTAACTAAGCTGATGTTGCTATTGAACCTTCTGTGTTAATGTTTTTGTTAGTCGAGCTGAGTTGACTTCTACTTTACATTTTCTTCCAATCTGGTGTGCTCCTATTGCGATGTTAATATTGTAGTTTGGGTATTTCACCCCAGAAAATCCAGAATATTTAACTGGGCAGTGAGCTTATATGGCGATGGTGGTAGAATGGGGTGTGACTGCCAGGGCTTCAGAAGTACAGGGAAATAGAGGTAGGTCACCCACCCCAACTTTAAAAAGGCCTGGGGTTTTTTAGCCCCCCCCCAAAAAAAAAACAAAACTGGGTGTACCTGCAATTTTTAGCGATTGCGCATCTCTATAGTGCTATTGTGAGGTGATGAAGTCCAGTCATAGACATGGCAGCAGCTATTGGGGTGCGACTGTGGCTGCCAGGGCTTTGGTAGAGTGGGAACTTGGTCTACCCTTTACAAGCATTGTCCCACACGTTATAGCTAGGGACTGGACTGGTCTATATGAGAAATTTTTGTGGTTCTCATAGTATGTTTTTTTTTTTAATATCCTGAAAATGAGTGCGGTCAACATGTTTAACAGTGAAAGCTACAGAGTGTTTTTCCTTTAACTTAAATACTTGATAGAAAACTTAACACTGTACTCTTTAATCATATAATATGTTTTACTGTCTACTACAGGATATTCTACTATGGTGACTTTTATTCCCCTCTCAATTTTCTGAGTTAACACAATAGTTCCCTCCTTGATGCTTATAAAGTTTATTAATGTCTATATAATTGATTATTCTTTTATTTTGTAGCATATAAAACAATTTACTGAAGTTAAGACTTGACTAAGGAAGGAGATGTGGATAGTATTTATTTTATAACTTTTCTGTTCTTGTACAACTTTTGCCATATGTTAGGCAAAAAGATTTGGTATAAGTATACTAAGTACTGATAAAGGGGAAGAAAGGACAATAGCTGGGCTGGAGGGATAGCTGGGCTACTCCTTGCCCACAGCCAACCTAGATTCAAATTCCTAGCTTCCCAGATAGTCCTCCAAGCCTTACTGGGAGTGATCCCTGAGTGCAGATCCAGGAGTAAACCCTGAGCACCATCAAGTGTGGCCCAAAAGCCAAAAATAAATAAGGAAAAGAAAAGGCAGAATGACCTGTTTTATCTAAATTGCTCTCCCCATTTCAGCATTCACCCTTTGCTCTGTCCTTTCACCATCTTTCCCTCACTACTACTCTGTCTTTTCCCCTTTTCCACCCACTCTTTAGGTTATCCCCCTCAGCTCTTTTGCAAGTTTTGTGCCTCCCCAGACCACACTTGACCTGTCCTCCTCCTGTGCCTAGCCTCATCTTCTAGTCTCTTTCCACATACTTTACTGTAGCTTCATAGTGATTGTATGCCTGTACCTTTTCAGAAAGTGAAAATTCAATTATAATCATCCATTGTATAAGTTTTTTTTCATTGACAGAGTTTTTTGCTTACTAATTGAAGTTTTATGGCATAATATGTCTTTGTTCTTTAGATAGAAGAATCTTGAATTCCTAAAATAAGAAATTATAGGTATTTTTAAAACTATTAATTTATAGATAGGAAAATAGATTAGTAGGTATTTGCTGTATGATCAAATGCATGCTCAATTGCCATGGTATCACTGTGTTGCATAACTTATATTGACTTATCTTTATGTCTGTGCAAGTAATTATAGAAATGTTGTAAATGTGATACTGTGTGAAACTTAATTTTTTGCCTGTAAAATCTTTCTTTCTTAGGGCATCTGTATGTAATGTATTGTTGACTTGCTGCAAAGATAACGTATGTCGTCTTTGGGTAGAGACATTTTTACCAAATGATTCTCTACTGTATGGAGGTGACTGCAACCATTGGACTGAACCAGTGACTTTCACAAATAACTTCAAGAGAAATGCTTCCAGTAAAGAACGAGTTCAAAATGCTTTGGATGTAAGTGTTTTGATAGATTTCAGTTCCTACAAGTTTTGTTTTTTTTTAATTGGAATTATATTTTATTGAATCACCATGTGGAAAATTACAGTGCTTTCAGGCATAAGTCTCAGTTATACAATGCTGAAACAACCATCCCTTCACCAGTGCCCATATCCCACCACCAAAAAAAAAAAAAACCCCACACAGTACACCTCCCATCCCGCAACTCCCCCCCCTTTGGAACTGATAAGTTTCACTTTACTTTCTGTTTACTTTGGTTACATTCAATATTTCAACACAAACCTCACTATTTTTGTTAGGAGTACCCCTCTAGAGTCAGACCTGTTGTGAATAGATATGCGGTTTTAGATTTCTGTACTTTTAACAACTAAATCCAGGGAGATTTTTTCCAGATATTGGATCATTGCAAGCTTGTAAACCCCATCAGTGGTCGTTATAATATGGCAGTCACCATGCCCTTCATCCCCGGAAAGGAAGAGGCGAGAGAGAGAAATACCTTTCCCCTCCTGGGCGGGCATGGGGTCGTGGCTTAGTTCTCAGGCTGGAGACATTCTGCGAGGAGCTGCCCATGCCAAAAGTAGTTTAGTTGGGTCTGGATTCACGTTCTTGCAGCTTCAGAGAGGCTGCACACACGTGCGGCCCCCGGGATCACATCTCAGCGGCAGTAGTTCCTACAAGTTTTAAAATCATTTGTACAATGTATTTTTAATAATGCACAGATAACATTTACAGTCATGGATACTTATAAAAAATGCATATCTTTATGAATAGCCATAAAAAAGAAAAATTTCTAAGCTTTTTTGGTTTAAAAATTATTCTAATGCTTTTTTCTTATGCACAAAATACTATAATTGTGAAGTCTCTTGGGTTAGCTAACAATAACAGGATGATTACACTTTTTCTTTTTCATTTTTTTTGTTTGTTTTTTTGTCTGACAGAAGGTCATCACACCCAGTGATGTGCAAGAGTTACTCCTGGCTTTGCATTCAGCAATCACTTGGGGACCTCGAGTGGAAATCACTTGGGGACCTTGGGTGGTGGACAGTTTGGGATGCTGGGGAAGGCAGGAACTTTCCCTGCTATACTGTAGCTCCTGCCCTGGATGATTACACTTTATTTTCATAAATTAAAATTTGAGAATGCAGATGTTTGGCTCTTAAAATATTTTTTTTCTTTACCAGCTTTTGGTATTTTTGTTTCATTTTAGTTATAGGAAGTTAAAGTAGTTTTTTAAACTCTGTTTGTTTGTTTTGAATTGGGGCCACAACTGGTGGTACTCAGGGATCATTCCAGGTGGGGCTTGGGGGATCATGGGGTGCTGGGGATTGAACCTGGATCAGCCACATGCAAGGCAATTGCCCTACCCATGGTACTATCTCTCTGGCCCCTAAATTCTGTTCTGCTTTTGTTATCTTTAGATCACTATAGAACTTGGGGAATATTTGATTACTTAATATTGAAACAGTTCATTTTTGGTGTCCAGACCAATATAAAATAATTTAGTACTGGTTCCTCCTCCTTTTTTTTTTTAAGTTATCTGAACGTTACCTGAAAATTCTTTATTCTTAAAATCTTTGATTGTAGAGCAGTCATTTTCAGTTTGGATGTTTTAATGACTCAGTATAACTATTATTACATGGACACTTACGGTCTTAAAATGCTGAAGAACTAATAGAATAGTTATTTGTATTAGTAACTGAAAGAAGTCTGTTACTAGGAAACTGAAGATGCTTGTTCTTTTAAATGATTTTGGGTTCTATATAAACTTTTATATCAAAGATGAGAATGATATTTTCAGTCTGAATTATGGGTGAAATTATCTCTGAAAATGCACAGTGAATTGTAAAAAAATCATAATGTATGGTAATAATTTATTGTTTTTAATTAATTTATTCTTTTATTGAATCACCATGTGGAAAGTTACAAAGCTTTCAGGTTTAAGTCTCAGTTGTACAATGCTCGAACACCCATCCCTTCACCAGTGCACATATTCCACCGCCAAGAATCACAGTATACCTCCCCCCACCCCCCCACCTCCCCAGCCCCCCACCCCGCCTGTGTAACTGATAAATTTCACTTTACTTTCACTTTACTTTGATTACATTTAATATTTCAACAATAAACTCACTGTTATTCATTTGGAGTTTCTCCCCCCTAAAGTCGATCTGCTGAAAAGAAAGCATTTGATAATTTGTTTTCCATTGCCGAGAATGAAGAGATATGAGGTCGAGAGGCTGCACTAGCAGCCACATGGTTTTGGATTTCTGTATTTTAATAACTAAGTCTAGAGAAATATCTGTCAGAAATTGCAACATTGTAAGCTTGTATCTCTCAGCTACTTTATATTCCACATTCATGAATGCAATATGATTGCAGGGAGCAACTCTAGGTAGACATATTGCGAACTTTTTAGTTTAGGAAATGCTCAGAAAATAAACCAGATAAAATTGCAAGGCTTGATACGTTATTGTTTAGAAGAAGAGTTGAACAGTTTTATGCTCTAAAATTCTTTTTTTAGGTTTCAAATTTACCATACAAAAAACTGAAAAACGTACTTAGACATTATAGACTGTCTTAAAATCATGAAATACATGTATTTGCTTATGACAATACATGCATTGATGTTACTTTGTTTTTATTCAGATAAATCTGAGACATTTCCGTAGAGGTCGGAGGAGATCACATGCACTAGTAGCACATACTGGATATCTTCCACATCAGCAGGATCCTCATCTTGTCCACAGGAACACTCCACTGCATGCCAATGCTCTGTGCCACTTTCATATTGCTGCCAGCATTAACCCGGCCACAGGTAATATCGATTTTTTTTTTTTAAATGTTTTTGGCATTGAATCAATTGATTTTTATATCAATTGATTTTTTTTTTTTTTTAGTTCTTGTCTTACATGAAAACTGGAGGTAACTTTCTTAGCTAATCTTATCTTGTAGCTAGCTCACTGGTTACACAGAAAAAAGGATTTTGTTTGCCTTTTAAGGATATGATTTTATTTGTGGTTTGAGATCTTGATAAGTGATTTAGAGTTTTTATTAATCTACAGCTGAGATTTGAGCTAGAACCTAAGACAGCACCATTTAGTAGTATTTTGAGGGGTAAAGTTGTGGCTGAATCCAGAGTCTGATTCTCATGCATCTTCTCTACTAGAGCTGTATTCCTGCCATTTTGTTATTTTAATGGAAGTAACATTGGTTAATGTAGGTTCAAATGATTATGGTTCTAATTAGATATCTAACTATACTTCATTCAGATACCAGCAAAAGTTTTAGATTTCACCCACCACCATGTAATGGACCCCCTTTGTTTCATTTGCTTACCTCTCTCATTTTTCTCTCTGGTGACCATCATTTTGTCATTATAACCAAAAAGTTTTTAATTTAAATATTTTTTTATTGGAGACATCCTTGGTAGAACGGCAGGCCATGTGTGCCATCCTGAGGGCCTTGTGTATGCTAGGCATGTGCTCTACCACTTGAACCTACCCTTTTGTTTCTTTTGTTCCTTTGCTTTGGTTCTTTGTACCTTAAGTTTTTGCCTTTGATTATTCTATAATTCAAATGTAATTCATTTGTACCTACATTAACCAGTATTACTTCTGTTACAAAAACAAAATGGCAGGGATATAGCTCTGGTAGAGAAGATGCCTGAGAATCAGACTCTGGAGTCAGTCATACTTCAACCCTCAAAGTAGTACTAAATGATGCATATAATTAAATGTATAGGATTCAGTTTTGGGCTAAAGATTACTTTGAACATATTCTGAAAGTTTACTTTTTTGTGTGTGTGTGGCTACACCTGGCTGTGCGTGGGGGCTACTTTGGCTCTGTGCTTGAGGAAGGTCTTTCCCAGTGGTACACAGGGTGCCATGCAGTGCTAGATCTACATGAAGAGCATGTGCTTCAGCCCACTGAGTTATCTCTCCAAGTATACCACTCACCTTTTTGAGGGGCTATACTCTGGGTGCCCAGTGTGACATGTGGTATTGGAGATCATTTATGGTTCTATGACTGAAGCATTCAGATTGCTGAGTTATCTATCTAGCTGTAAAAGTTTACATGTTTGCTCTCCCTGCATCTTCTCCCATTTTTTGAAAACATTTTTTTTCCTTTTTTTCTTTTTGTTTTTTGGACCAGTTGAGTCGTGATTGGCCTGGCTCTGAGCTTAGGGTCACTTCTGCCAGGGCTTAGGGGACCATATGGAATGCCGGAGATTAAGCCTGGGTCAGTAGCATACAAAGCAAGCATCCTGCCCACTATACTATCTCTCCAGCTTTCTCCCATTTTAATACTTTTGATAATTCATTTTACATGTCTGTCTCATTAATGTTGTTTCAATTATCATGACAGGATATTAGTTTTGTCTTTCAATCTGCGTTTCATTTATAATTAATTTTTCTACTGTCTTTATATACGTAATAATACCTTTTTCAGAGGAGTTTATTTTTTACATGATTTATTCATTAAAAAGTTTTTCTTTATTGGTTGAAGTTCTATGACTTACAGTATTGTTAATGATGGTTTCTCACGCACATATTCCAACACCATCTCATTACCAATATACCAACATTCTTTCCCCAAGAACTGGACCCAACATTACTTACATTTTCTTGATGTTATTACCATTTCTTTTCTTTTCTTTTTTAATGATTTATTTACTTATTTGGCTTTTTGGGTCACACCCAGTGATGCTCAGGATTTACTTCTGGCTCTGCACTTAGGAATTACTCCTGGAGGTTTTCGGGGGTACCATGTGGGATGCTGGAGATTGACTTGGGTTGATCACTTGCAAGGCAAACGCCCTCCCCACTGGACTATTGCTTAGGCCCTACCATTTCTTTTCTTTTTTTTTTTTTTTTTGGTTTTTTGGGTCACACCCAGCAATGTGCAGGGGTTACTCCTGGCTTTGCACTCAGAAATTACTCCTGGCAGTGCTCAGGATGCTGGGAATCTAACCCAGGTCAGCCGCGTGCAAGGCAAATGCCCTACCCACTGTGCTGTCGATCCAGCCCCAGCTCTACCATTTCTTTAAAAATTAACTCAATGTTTCTTGCAAGGAGACTTCAGTGGTGATAATGTCTTTTGTGTAATCTCTCCTTCAATTCTGGAGTTAACTTTACTGGTATAGAATTCTTGGTCAGAATTTTTTTCCTTTTATCACTTTGAGCATGTCTTGCTTTGGTCTCTGATGTTTGTGTTAAGTCTGCTTTTTAGCCTTATGGGATTTTCCTTGTATGTGACTCACTGGTTTTGTCTTGATGCTTTTAAGATTCTCTCTATATCTTTAACTTTTTCTGTTTTAGTTCTATGTGTCTTGTTTTGGATGTTCTTGGGTTCATCTTTTTTTTTTTTTTTTTTTTTTGCTTTTTGGGTCACACCCAGTGATGCTCAGGGGTTACTCCTGGCTTTGCACTCAGGAATTACTCCTGGCAGTACTTGGGGGACCATAGGGAATGCCAGGGATCGAACCTGGGTCAGCTGCGTGCAAGGCAAACACCCTACCTGCTGTGCTATTACTCCGGCCCCTTGGGTTCATCTTATTTGGAACTCTAGGCTTCCTGTCTGTGTTTCTTTCTCTTCTAAATTGGTGACATTGTTGGCCATCTTTTTTCCTTCAAGCAGTTTTATAATCCTGTTTCTCTCTTGTTTATGGGCCCTCTCAGATGTGAATAGCATTCCTCTTGCTGTTGTCTATAAAGATATCTTAAATTTTTTTAAATTCTTTTTTCAATTTGGTGGTCTGTTGCTTTGCCTTCAACTCAATTATCTCCTCCTCTGCTTCATTCAGTTTGCCATTGGACCTTTCTGTATTTTTCAGTTCTGTCATCTACCTCATTTCTATAAACTTTGCTTTATTTTTATCATTCTTTTCCCAAGTTTGGTGAACATTTTTATAATCACGACTTTGAAGTCTTCATCCAGTAATTTGCTTACTTCTGTTACTCTGGGGGAGTTGTCTTAATCTTTGATGAGGACTTATCTTTTGCTTCCTCATTCTTTATGATTCTTTCAGTGTGTATCTTTGTATTAAACAACTCTATTCCCTCTGCTAGTCTTATACAGTAATTTTTTTTTATAACTTTTTTATGAGTAAATGACATTTGAGACTGAAGAAAACTTTAATTTTTACTTTAAAAAAGTGAGGTAATCCTAAATTGTAACATAGCATTTCCTTATCTTTCAATAAGTAAAATTTTAAAACTTTTCTTTTGAACGTAGATTCCTAAGAAGAGGCCTGCATGTAGAATAAATCAAAGCAATATATTGTTAGCAACTGGATTGGACTCTGGAGAATTTTTTTCCTTACATTGGGTTTATTGGAATGAACTTCCTTGTTACTCTATTTCTTCCTCAAAATTCAGCTCTTAGATGTGGCTTACTTCCTTGTCCAACAGTAGAAAATTCTGGGTACTAGAGGAATTCATTAGCGTTTGTTCTCTTTTCCCCCCACACTTTATTTAAACACTGTGGTTTACAAAGTTCTTTATGATAATTTGTTATGGCATTCAATAATCCAACACCAGTCTCACCACCACTATCACCTTCCCTCCACCACTGTCTACAATTTACCAACCACCCCTCAAACCCACCCTTGTAGCAGGCCCACAATTATTTACTTTATATTACTTATTTAATAATAAAATTAATTTTAATGAAAATTGTTGTGTTATCATGGAGACAATAAGTCCTCTTACGGGGGTTACTAATATGTTGTTACAAGTTAAGCTTTCTGTGTTAATTTTTTGTTAGTTAAGATTGGTAGGTTTCTATGTTATATCTCACCCAGTCTGGTATACTACTGCTGGATTTTCAGTGTTGTAGAGTTTGGAGATGTTGTTCCAGGAAATCCAGAATTTTTAACTGGGTGGTTCGGTGGAGTTCAACTTTTAACTGGGTAGGTTTGGGGTGTGGGTGTGATTGCCAGGGCTTCCAGAAGTACAAGGGGGTGGAGGGAGTTAGCCCATCCTGACCTCGAGAAGGCATGGGGTTCTCAGTCACGGGGACCCATGTAACTGAGTGTTTCTAGTGGGTTGATTTTTCTGTGAGGCTCAGTCCTGAAGTAATGAAGTCCCACCAGAGGCATAGCAGTGACTTTGGAGTGTGGAACTGAGTGGCTGCCCAGGCTTTGTTTGGAAGGCACTGGCCTCCCCCCTTTCAGAGTTTTCCCCAATATTTTAGCTGGGAACCGGTGTCCGGGAAATTTTTGCCGCTAATTGATCTCTTTTGAGATTATTTATATGTCTCTGGAATGAGGCTAGTAGGTGAGCATACATGGCAGTGGGGGTGGTTCGTGGGTGTGACTGCCAGGGCTTTCAGAAGTACAGGGAAGTGGGAAGAATTTGCTCTTGTTACTTTTTTTATACTCTTTACATAAAGATTCTCATTAACAGTGTCCTTAATCAGACTTTTTAAAAAATATTTTCATTTTTTTACGTGAATCACCATAGGTACAGTTACAGACTTACAAGGTTTCATGCTTATGTTTCAGTCATATAGTATAGTAATCGAGTACCCATCCCTGCACCAGTGCCCATTTTCTACCACCAATGTTCCCAGTATCCCTCCCTTCCTTCACCATCTCTGTCTGTGGCAGACATTTAATCAGACTTTTTGAGTGAGGCTATGAAACAAGAAATTTTCTTTCCTTTTCTTGTTGTGGTGGAGCACACCCAGCAGCACTCAGGACTTACTCCTGGTTCTGTGCTTAAGGGGGTCACACTTGGGGGACCATATGAGTTGCTGGGGATTCTCCCTGGGTTGCGCGCATGCAAGGCAAACACTCTACCCATTATCACTCTGGCTCCATTTAGATACTGTCTAATTTAGCAATTATGTCAAAAGTTAAATACCGAAAATATGTTTTTCTCAGTTTCTTTTTCTTGAATGACTTTGTTAAGTATAGAAATGAAATTCATGTTTTATTCCTTTTAACTTCAATATCTAGGGATTATATGAGGAGGTCATTAGAAACGTTATGGTAGTTTATTTAATGAAATATAAGTTGTTGCTACTGAGATATTATCATTTCTTTTGACATTATGATAACGTTTTTATGGTAGATCAGGTTAAAATATATTTGTTATCAAAGTTTGTGTGTGAATTAATACTTTCTTACTGGCATATCTACAAATTACGTATTTCTTAGTTATTTTTAAGAGTTAAAAATTTACATATAAATTTATGATCTATAATAGTTTATAATTTAGCTGTCAAAATGAGACCACTGTATGTTTTGTATGCTTAAAAAATGATAATTGTGTGTCATTTTTTTTATGTGATTGTTGTTCTTTACAGACATTCCACTTCTGCCTTCTATTACATCTCTAAGTCTCAGTGAAAATGAAGAGAAGAATGGACCTTTTGTGGTACACTGGCTAAACAATAAAGAGTTACAATTTACTTTGTCCATGGAAGTCTTTTTGCAGCAACTCAGAAAAAGTTTTGAGCAGCCATCTTCTGAGGCCAGTGCAGAAGACTCTAGTCAGGCAGATATAAAGTCTGATGAAGGTAAAGCTTTCATAAGTACAAAACATGTAAAGTTTTGTTCAGAATAGCAAAAAATTATATTTTAGGTGTGTATTAGCTTTCTGTCAAGCTTCTAAATTGTCATGGCATGATACAATTTGGGACTAGCACATTTAATAATCAGTGTTGATTTTCTTTTTCCAGGTGATTTTCTTCCACATGGGTACATAGAGATTTCAGTTGTACATAATTCTGCTTCTATCAGTTCCTAGGCCCTTGCTGTCTAAAAAGATACAGATGAGTAGTATTTGCATTAATCAGATGCTCATTAGAAATGTAAAAAATCTGGGCCCCACCCCTTCAATCCCTGGTATTCTGTATGATTCCCAAGTACCAGCAGGAGTAATCTTTAAACACAGAGCCAAGACGAAGCCCTGAGCATCACCAGGTGTGGACCAAAGAAAATAAATAATCAAAGGCCTGAGTAATAGTATACTTGCCTTACACATGACCAACCTGGCTTCCATCCCTAGTACCCCATGTGATTCCCTGAGCCCCTCCAGGAGTGATCCCTGAACCAAGAGTAAGTCTGAGCACCGCTGGGGGTGACCCCCAACTGACCCTGCCCCCCCCAAAAGACCCCAAAACAAAGACATGAAAAATCTCAGACTATACTCAGAACAACTAAGTGAGAATCTGATTTAATAGCATTCACAGGATTCTTTTGCATACATTAAAATTTTAGGTATTGGAGCGATAGCACAGCGGGTAGGGCGTTTGCCTTACACGCGGCCAACCCGGCTTCGATTCCCAGCATCCCATATGGTCCCCCAAGCACTGCCAGGGTCAGTTCCTGAGTGCATGATCCAGGAGTAATGCCTGTGCATCGCTGGGTGTGACCCAAAAAGAGCGAAAAAAAAAAAAAGTTAAAATTTTAGAAACACTTCACAGGACTTTAAAGTTCTCTTTGCTCAGCTTTAGCCGGGAAATGGGGTAGAGGATACAGGTGAATTGTGGAATAAAATGGGAAAGGAAGAGAAAGAAGTTATAACTGTTTTCCAGCTTGGATTTAGAGTGGCATATATCAGTTCACTCCCATTTTATTGGCAAGAAATAAGCATCAGGTCCCTGTAGTCCTTAGCTGAATAGTCATTCTCTCCTAAGAAGCATAAATTTGGGTGTGGGAAGCTACCAATCTTTGCTGTAAAAAAATTCATAAATTTTCTTGCTATTAAAGAGTTTAGTTTTAATTGCAGGATTCTACTATATTTTTCTTAATGAGCATGTACAGATAAGTATAAAATTTTCATATTGTTAAGTTTGAGGCATGTCTTTCCAGATTAATTTTTATTTAATTTTATTTTTATAAAGTTCACAATAATTTGTTACATTTAATATTCCAGTACCAGTCCCACCATCGTTACACCTTCCCACCCATATTTCCAATGTTTCCACCCCCACCCCCAAAGCCTGCCCCAAAGAAGGACCTAAATAATTTATTTTGTGTTGCATGTTATGAATAATCCGCTAAAAATGATCTAAAAAGTTTTCTTAGAGGAAAGTGTTTGAAGATTGTTGTATTTCACTATGGAGCCATTAAACCCTTGTATAAAAGATTACCAACATGTTGTTAAAGGTTGAACCTTGTGTGCTTATATATATATACATATATGTGTATATATATATATATATAATTATTTTTTCTCCCCAAGATTGGTTGCCTTCTACTTTACACCACATCAAATGTAGTGTGTTACTCTTGGTACATCAGTGGTGTAGAGTATGAGATGTTGCTCCGAGGATTCTAAAATTTTAACTACGATCATACTGAAGTTAATTTAATTTTTTTTTTAATTATGGTGACTTTGGGATCTGAAGACATCTCTGTGGGGTATGACTCTGTTTTGCTCTCTTCTGAGAGATTTATTTGTGAGATCTGGATCATAGCCTTACTGAGTTTATATGGCGCCAGAGGCAGTTCATAGGCGTGACTGCCAGGCTACAAGAAGTATAGGGAGATGGGGTGGAAGCCACCCATTCCTGACTCTTTGTGAGCCTAGAGATTTCAGTGACAAATCAGCATATTTGAGTTTTTCGGATTCACTAGTTGATCAGGATAATTTGGGCCTATGGAGATCCGCCTTAATCATGGCAGCTATTGAGTTCTGAGGTTTTTGGCTGCTGGTGGTCTGTCATCCAGGTTGCCCCAATGAGACAGCCTGGCACAGGGTCTGGAGGCATCTCTGCAGACTGTTGCCAGTTAATTTTTTAATGTTCATACAGGTTTATGTAATTTTATATATATATACACATCTATAAACTTAGATAATAAACAAACACATAAATATATGTTTATGCTTATATATGTACATCTATATTAGGCAAACATAAACACAATTTTTTTTTTTTTTTTGCATTGTGGTGGTAGAACTCCCAAGCAATCTTAGGAAGCCCAAGGGATATGCCCACTGACTGTCACAGACAGCTGAGCCCATAGTTCAATGCGCCTGCTTAGGATGTGGGGGAGGGGACACCATATGGTGCCAGGGATCAGATCAGGTTCAGGTGTGTATGTGCCCCAGCCACTGTGTTATCTCTTTGCCCCCAGGAATTTTAGTGCTAATTTTTGTGTGTGGTTCCAGAGGTTGAATTTAGGTCTGTAGGGTGTTGAGTCAATTTCCCATCTGAGTAAACATTTTGAAACAAAAAGTATTCTGCAACTTCATTAATTTGTTTTTTGGTTCATACCTGTAGGTATTTATTCAGGATTTATTCCTGTTTCTGCACTTCGGGTGTACTACTGGAGAGGGATCATACAGGGAGTTAGGGATTGAACTCAGGTTGGCCACATGCAAAACAGGTGCCTTACCCGCTGTGCCATTTCCGTAACCTTGCAACTTGCTTTTTAAATTCACTAATTTATGTATCCTATATACTTATATCCTTTATACTTTATATCCTTATTACTATTTACATATCCTTTATGTTCCATCTCAAGAGAAAACTTTAGCATTGCAGCTGCTGATAAACATTTAGTTGATTTAAATTATTTTTCACTGTTGATAATGGTATAATGACACATTTTTTCCATCTTTATGTGATTTTTTTAAAAAAAGAATTTAGATTCTTATGGAATTGCCAGGGTATAACATTTAAACTTCAGTAAACTTCTGCCAAGTTTACTTCCAGAAGTGTTTTACTGGTTTATATACCCTCTAATTACGTCTAATATCCTTTTGTCATCAACACTGGATCATTTGATTATATAAATTTTATGACAGTGATATGGGAACAGTGGTGTCTTGTTTTACTTGGCGATTCCTTTAAGCATACTGAACAGAAATCACATCAGTTCTATTCATAAATGTTTTTGCTATTAAAATATTTTAATTATAGAATTCTGCTATTTTTATTAGTAGAAAAAACCTTTCTTTTATTTGCCTTTTTAAGAAGCCTCTTTCCTTTTTTTCTACTAGATTATTTTCTATTTATTAATGGATTTTTATATCTTGACTTTTTTATTAATTTGATTTAGGGGCTACTCCTAGCAGTTCTCTTGGGGGACTATTCAGTGTCAGGGAATGAACCTAGAGTTCCTGAATGCAAAGCACGAAGTCCAGCCCTTTAAGCTATCTCTCCAACCCTTGGCTGGCTTGTCCTGTTTGTTTTGTTTGGGGCCACACCCAGCTGTGCACAGGACTTACTCCTGGTTCACAGGTCAGGCATCACTTTCGCAGGGTTTAAGGTACCATATGTGGTGCTTGGGAGTGAGCCCTGAGTTAGCTGCCTGCAAGGCAAACCCCTACTTGCTGTACTGTTTCCCCAGCCCTTAACTAGCTTTTATACTTGTAAGCAGTCAAAACATTTTTTCAGGTCTCTCTTAAATAATTAATTAATTTTAATTGAATCACCATACAGTTACAAGATTGCTCATGATCAAGTCTCAGTCATACAATACTCCAACACTCATTTCTTCTCCAGTACGCATTTCCCATCACCAGTATCTCATTTCTCTCCTGCCCACCTCCCTACACCCACACCCTGCCCCCATAGCTTGCTTCTATGGCAGACATTTCCCCCTTTCTCCCCTACAGCCCTTTCTCTTATTTTCCTTTTAGATACAGTGATTAGCATCTCTTTTAAACGAGGCTGTCTTATTTATAACCAGGGTAAAGACCAAGATATTTTGAATTAGAGAGTAGAATGTATATGTATTCCTGTGTAATAAATTTATTTGCTGTTTTATTTTTATCCATGTGTTGACAGAAATTGGGAAACTGGAAGGTATAAATATATTTTTTAAATTCTTTCTTTTAAGATCTTTTTATTAGTTACAAGTGCATATACCTAGAGGAGAACTAGAGTAGCAAACACAGGTTTTTATAGATCTTATTTTGTGAGGAAGGTGCAAATCATATTCAAATAATGTTTTTTAAATTTAGTTTAGAACTTTATTCCTAATTTTCATTTTCCCATGAACAAAACTAGGGTCCATTGAAGTGTGTCTACTAAGTAGATAATTGTGGTATATCGCCTTTTTTCTAGTTAAGTGTCCTTTTACTATTAATAGGCTCAGTATAATACACTTATGATTAGTGAGTTAATTCTAATGTCCTGGTGCACAGTTACTTTTAAAAGGGAGTTCATTTTTTTTTAATATGAACACTATTACGTTTTCATTTTGAATATATTTTAAAGAGTATTACTCAATGTATGGTCATCATGCAGTTGATTTACAAACCCTTTTGCTTATAGAAATGGATGATGGTGCTGAAGATCTGAAAATAAATCTTGAAAAGAAGGAATTGGGCAATGATAAAATGGTATCAAACTCAAGTTCTGTATCACTACCGTCAGCTGCCATTGATCATCAGATTGAAGTACTTCTGTCTGAGTGGAGTAAGAATGCAGACATGCTATTCAGTATTCATCCCATGGATGGTTCTTTGCTGGTTTGGCATGTGGATTGGCTGGATGAATACCAGCCTGGGATGTTTCGCCAAGTACAGGTACTTACGATCTTTGGAAGGCTAGTGTCGGTATCAGTATGCTTTGTAGTCTCTGTGTGTTACTATATGTATTCTAATGCTTGCTTTTAAAATTCTAGGTGTCCTTCGTTTCCAGAATTCCTGTAGCTTTCCCTACTGGTGACGCAAACTCTCTCTGTAAAAGCATAGTGATGTATGCCTGTACTAAAAATGTTGATTTGGCTATTCAGCAAGGAAAACAAAAACCTTCAATCCTCACACGTTCCACATCAATGCTTTTCTCTTCTGGTCATAATAAATCTAATAATAGTTTAAAATTAAGTATTTTTACCCCTAATGTTATGATGATTTCAAAACATGCAGATGGCTCTCTGAATCAGTGGCTAGTCAGTTTTGCCGAGGAGTCTGCTTTTTCTACAGTTATCAGTATTTCCCACAAATCCAGATACTGTGGTCATCGTTTTCATCTTAATGATTTAGCCTGCCATTCAGTATTACCGTTATTACTTACTACATCACACCACAATGCACTAAGGACACCAGATATTGATGACCAAAAGCAATCATATGATGCTGTCAATGCTGAAGACTGTTCTTTGGCCCAACAGAAGAAGAGCACCATTGATGTGCCATTTCAGGATCCTAATGCAGTTTATAGTGAACTTATTCTTTGGAGGGTTGATCCTGTCGGGCCACTGTCTTTTTCTGGAGGTGTTTCCGAGCTTGCCCGGATTAATTCTCTTCATGTTTCTGCATTTTCTAATGTGGCATGGCTGCCCACACTTATACCCAGTTATTGTCTAGGTAAGCTTTATGACTTTTACTTAAGAAATTTATGTTGACATCTCTTAAGAATTAAATTTTAAGTGTTTATATATATTTCCAAGGTGCATACTGCAACTCTCCTAGTGCATGCTTTGTTGCAAGTGATGGACAGTATCTGAGATTGTATGAAGCGGTTATTGATGCCAAGAAACTTCTGTATGAACTTTCCAATCCTGAAATTTCTGTAAGTATAAATGGCTCTTAAAACTAAATATATGTTTCAAATAACTTTGTATATATTCATATTTTTATTGAACATATTGTAGAATTTCCACATTATCTGCAATAGATACATATTAAAAAAAATTTTTTTTAAATCACATTTGTAGGGATACTGGAAAGATAGTATCGTGTGTGGGAACTTACCTTGCATACGGCTGACCCCACCATCCCATATGGTCCCCTGAGCTTTTCAAGAGTGATTCCTGAGTGCCTGGCCAGAAGTAAACCTACTTCTGGCCAGGCACTCAGAACTACTATATTCAGTACTACCAGTTGTGGCCCCCAAACCAAAATAAAACCACATTTGCATTACAGCTTTTTATTGATCCTTCACTCTTTAAGAAAGAATATCTTTCTTTTACTAATCCCCAAAGTAGAATGTAGTGATTTCTTTTTACTTTGGTTGAATATTTTTTAATTCATCTAGTTATTTTTATTGGATTTCATATTTATATTCAAAATTATTATTGACATATACGAATGATTACTTATCACTTTGTTGTAGTCTATCTTTTTTTTTTTTGCTTTTTGGGTCACACCCGGCGATGCAAAGATCCTGGCTCTGTACTCAGAAATTTCTCCTGGCGGTGCTCAGGGGACCATATGGGATGCTGGGAATCGAACCCGGGTCGCCCACGTGGAAGGCAAACACCCTACCCACTGTGCTGTCGCTCCAGCCCCTGTTGTAGTCTATCTTTTACAGTTCCCTTGGTTCTTTCTTATTGTCTTCCTTTGTTATTTATTATTTTATCTGTTATGCTTTGATCTCTTTATATTTCATATCTAATAGTAGATGCTATTAGGGAATTCTTATTATAAAGCTTATTTTAATCTGGCATTAAATATTCTACATTTTTTCTCCTTTCCTCAAATGTTATTGCTGCCAGTTATTTACACTGAAAAGACATAATTTTTTGAATAAGGAGAAACATTTATGTCATAAATCTGACAAAGGATAAATATCCATAATATATAAAGCATTTATAACACTCAGTAACAACAAATAAAGAATTTATTCAATAATGGTGAGAAGAGATGAGAGACACTTCTTAAAGAAGACATAGACGACTGATATGAAAAAGTTTGGAAACACAATTTTCGAAAACTTTGGAAACAAAAATTATATACACGCTGAGATATAACTTTATATTAATGAGAGTGGCATATATAAAAAATAACAAGAAACAATCAGTAATTGTGGGATTGTGGTGAAAAAGTAATCTCCTTTTTGTTTGAGACTGTCCTCTGGTTCAGTTGACAAGGAAGAGAGTCTGGATAAATTACTATTGGATCCAATGATTCTTCCACTCGGAGCCACGTTTGTAGAAGCTCAGTGTCACTGGGATTCCATCTGGAGAAGGCAGGGAGACTGCAGCTCCTCCATCTGGGGCACCCTGGTGTTATTGGCTTGGTTTGGGGCCCGGAGCATTCTCTGGTGTTGTTGCCGAGAATATAGTGATTTCTATAATATGCTTTTCTGTATATTTTCTGCTCGGGGATAAACGGGGACTATTAGCAGTGTTATGTGTAAGTTATATCAGTTCTTCCGCAGTTTTTTTCTAGGTTATGGGAAGCTGGAATAATAGTAGAATTTAGCTTCCCACTTGGTTGCAGTATAGTCAGAGTCTTTTCAACACCATTACAAAGCTTTTGTTTTATGTCAGGCAATACTTCTTCCTCTGTCGAGCTAATAGCAGCCCACATCTGCGTTGTCTCAGCGCCTTATCTCAGCAAGCAGTATCTCACTATTGGATCTTGTGCTATTAAAAAAGGTAACCTTGATCCATACTCTCTGAGGAAATTCAAAGCCATTCATCATCTTCCAACTAAATGTTAAAATTGACTGTAGAATTGCATAGGTGTCAGTGCTCTGCTCCGGTCATTTTTTCTCCCTGAGTTGTTTTTAATGTGTGATTTTATAAAGTGCAAGACTATAAAAACATATAAACCAGATGTAGGGTTATAATAGAAATGTACTTATTTTGCCTTCAGATTTTTAGTAATTGTTTCACATTCTGAGAATTAACATGGAAATAAAAATTAGTGTCATAAGGCTTATAATCTGAAGGATTATATTGATAAGTACTGTGAAGGGAAAAACTGTTACCAAAGTAGTAGGGAGCGACGAGGTAAAATGCTGATCAGAGAAAAACCTCACAAAAATTCTGTTTGATAAAAACTTGGAAGAAAAATGGATAGTTAGAAGAATGTTTCCGAAGAGGAGCAACCAGTGTAGAGAATCTGAGACAAGAGAAAATTCAGAGTTCAGTATGTAAAGGTACTATCATAAAGCCATTCTGGCTAGGACAGAGTAAGTGAGTGTTGGAGCCGGTGGTGGTGGGGGGGGCGGGAATTAGTCTAGTCTATGAATTCAGATAGACAGACTTAGAGATCATGTAAGGTGTTATAGGCACTGGTGTAACTTTGACTTTTACCACTGGAGAAAATACAGTGATAAGTTTTAAAAGAATCACTCTGGTGGCTTTGTCAATTAGACATGGAAAGTAAAGTGGTATCAAAAAGTTAATTCAGGATAATATTGCTATTATCCAGAAGAGAATCCAGGGATTTGGAATGGCAGCAAGCAGTAGTGATAAAGATGATAAAGATGTGTTTTCAACCTTGAGTTGTCAGGATTGGGTATAGGATTTGTGTTTTAAAAAGAGAGAGGATGACAACCTAGGTTTGTCACAAAATATTAGTATGAATAGAATTACCAGAGTTGAGAGTGAAAAGAATGTAGAAGTGGCAGGTTTTGAGGAGCAGGAGGTTTCAAGAGCTTGGCCTTGAACATGTTAATTTTGAGACTCCTGCTTGCCAGTAGTCTAATCTGTGGAGTTGAGTGGGAGACCTTGTCTGAAGATATAAAATACATAGTTGGCAGAGTATAACAGAATGAGATCACTGAAGAAAGAGAATGCAGTTGGAAAATAGAAGTAATGAGAAGGATGGAAGAGTGGTATGTTCTGCGTTAAAAGCAGGTTGAATGTGGTATGATGAAAGTCAAGTGAAGAAATTTAAGGAGGGAATATTAGTATGCAATGCAGTTTGATGAGGTATGATCAAGACAGAATTTAACAACATTATATTAAATAGAGCTGTCAAAATATATGATTCAAGAATTCAGCATATAGAGGCTGGAGATATAGTACAGAAATTAAAATGTTTATCTTGCTGTGGCTGACCTTGGTTCAATGCCCAGACCATATCCGCAAACATCTGAGTATCACCAGGTGTAGCCAGAAAATGGAAGGAAGGAAGGTAAGAAAGGAAGGGCAGGGGGAGGAAGAGATGAAGGGAAAAAGGAAGAAGGAAGAAAAAAATGTTGGTGTGGCATCTGTGGGGTGTGGATATAGCTTCTGGGGCTTCAGCAGGGCAGGGATTATTTTCCAAATTTTTTTTTTTTTTTTTTTTTTTTGCTTTTTGGGTCACACCCAGCAATGCTCAGGGGTTACTCCTGGCTTTGCACTCAGGAACTACTCCTGGCGGTGCTTGGGGGACCATATGGGATGCCGGGGATCGAACCCGGGTCGGCTGCGTGCAAGGCAAATGCCCTACCCGCTGTGCTATCGCTCCGGCCCCATTTTCCAAATTTTTTAATATGAAAAATAAATTGAAAAAGCATTCATTCTCTAAGATTCAGTTTAGTTTTTCACATTTATGGATGTGAAACAGAAAACCTTTCATGACAAGCATTGCTTTTGTTCTCTATACTAACTGATAGGCAACTGCTTTTTATTTGTTTAAGCTGTGGGTTTTTTTGTTGTTGCTGTTGTTTTGTTTTTTTAAAAAAGAATTTAACAAGTTGTGCTGAGGGATCACATCCAGAGCCTTCCACATGCAAGACATGGCTATACTGCTCAGCCTCATGAGAGCTGCAACTTTTATACATGTATAAGTATTTCATTAAAAGATAAAAATCCTAAAATGTTAATGGTGAAATTGACATGTTGACTTATTTAAGCCCTCTTGAACTTACCATTTATTATGCTTGAGATTTTGTTGTGTTATTAATAATTCTTTTAATTATTTGGTAAATGAAATCCCTATTTTTTCATAAACAGAAATACGTTGGTGAAGTATTTAACATTGTAAGTCAACAGTCAACAGCAAGGCCAGGATGCATTATTGCATTGGATCCCATTACCAAACTTGTAAGTATTATTCTCAGGATACTTAGCATGAAGTAAATAACTTTTGTATTTGCTAATGTTGGTATTTATTTACATTCAGCAAGGCAGAAAAACCCAATTGCTTCATGTTTTTCAAGAAGATTTCATTTTGAATAACCTCCAGAAGAAAAGTCTGGGAAAAGATAAAATATCTGATGCAGGTAATGGATTTATTTTTCATGTAGTGAGAAATATAGAGTACATTAGGCACTTAATAAAGAAAAATTGATAGGATAACTAACTCTTGAACATTTTCCTAAGTATGTGATACTGTATATCTCAGATATTGGTATTGAAATATTCTTTTTATTTATCACCAGGAAATAAACATGAAAAAATTGAAAATTTCATTGATTGGATATTTAAAAAAATATAATAGGTGTTTTTTCCACCCTCCTCCCCCTTTGATTTTTGTGTCACACCTGATTTCTCAGAGCTTACTTCTGGCTCTTTGCTCAGGGATCACTTCTGTCGGTGCTCAGGGCTCCATATGGGGTGCCAGGAATGAAATTCAGAAGGTCAGCTGTGTATAAAGCAAAAAAATATACATTCTGTAATAGGTGTATTTTTTTTGTCATTAGCATGGAGGTGTTCTTTGCATGACTGAACTCCTGCCCTACAATTTCTATAGTATGTATACCTGACTGTTAAGAAATATAATTGATTCCAGATTTTATGCTATTGTGAATAGTGCTGCAATAAACATAGCACAAATTTCTTTTCTTTCTTTTATTTTTTTCATGGTCTAAAACCATGGTTTGCAAAATTGTTCATAAAATAATTGTTACAGGCAATCAGTGTTCCAACAACACTGTCACCACCAGTGTGATCTTCCTTCCACCACTATCCTCATTTTCCTAACCACCCCTCACACCTGTCCCCTTAGCAGACACAAAATAATTTATTTTACATTGCTGTTACAACTAAATGGCTAATGTGATTATTTAAAAAACCCTTAAGTAAAAGAAAATTACTGTATCTCACTATGGAGTTATTAGGTCCTTGTCTGAGGGTTTAGAAAGCTCTTTGTTGCTAATTTCATCAGTAGTGAAATCTTTCTGTGTTTTTGTTTATTGAGCTTAGTTGGCTTCTATTACTTTTTCATCTAATTTGGTGTGCTCCTGCTAGAATGTCATGGAATTTGGAGGTGTTACATGATTTTGTATGCAGCTGCACGCTGTAGGAACCCAGATCTATAGAACTGAGTTGATGGGTGAGTCATGGATTGCTTGCTAGGCTCTGTCATGCGGGCGGAATTCTCTGGGTAGCTTGCTGGGCTCTCCAAGAGGAATGGAGGCTTTTGGAGTGGCCTCTAATCACCTTTACAGGTGTTCCCAGTCAGGCATATATATATATATATATATATATATATATATATATATATATATATATATAAAATCACAGAAGGAAATATATAATACATTATATTATATATTATTATATATATTTATATATTATATATTAATATATTATATATTTCCTTCTGTGATTTGTTGCCTGGGCTGGAGCGATAGCACAGTGGTTGGGCTTTTGCCTTTTACTTGGCCAACCCTTGTTCGATTCCTCCGCCCCTCTCAGAGAGCCCGGCAAGCTACTGAGAGTATGGAGCCCACACGGCAGAGCCTGGCAAACTACCCATGCGTATTGGATATGCCAAAAACAGTAACAATAAGTCTCTCAATGAGAGACGTTACTGGTGCCCGCTCGAACAAATTGATAAGCAACGGGATGACAGTGACAGTGACAGTGATTTGTTGCCTACTGTCTGAACTGCATCAAATATGGTGTGGTAATTATGGAAAATGAGTAGGTAGTGTCTTATGATGTGTTGCACAATACTTTTGTGGCCGCAGAGTCTAGGAACATCTTCACTCATATGTGAGGCTCGGTCCGAGCGTGTGGAAAGCGGCCAAGAGTATGGCGGCGGTTGGGTTATGAAGGTCGGCTGTCAGGGCTAGTGTAGCCCAATGGTATATGCTCGCTCCAGGAACATGAAGAGCCTCAATCTGTTCGTTCAGGGTTTTGACAAAGAAGTCTGACCATCTCGTAGGTGGGCGGCCATGCCGTCTTTTGACGTCTGGTGGAATCCAGTCGGTAACAGCTCTAGTCCAGCAGTCGTCTCTAAGTTGAATTACATGTCTGGCCCATCTGATTTTCGACATCTTGCCAAACGAGACAGCATCCCTGATTCATAATCATCGATGGAGGTTGGAACTCCAGATTCCTTCTCCACTTGAGTGAAACGTGATACTCCAAGCATAGCTCTTTTCTTGTAGCATAATACACACTTAAAATTTCAAGTTAATATGTTTGCGTGGCAAAGAATTGCCCACATTTTATAATGCTACTCTGAAACTTAAGTAACAATTTTGAGGGGCTGGAGTGATAGCACAGTGGGTAGGGCATTTACCTTGCATGCAGCTAACCCGGGTTTGATTCCCAGCATCCCATATACTACCCCGAGCACCACCAAGAGTAATTCCTGTGCATCGCCCGCCAGGTGCAGCCCATAAAGCAAAAAAAAAAAAAAAAAAGCAACAATAAAACAACAACAACAAAACCAATAAAACAAAACAAAACAAAAAGTAACAATTTTGGTAAAAGTTCAGTTATTTTTAACTTGTTGTATTTAATAAATTGCCTCATAATCCTTGTTAGTAGTGAAAGTTTCATTACTACCAACAGGCAGTTCTTGTAACGGATTTTCTGAAAAATTCTACCTAATTGTGATAGAATATACTCAAGACAACCGTTCCTTGTTGCATATGTGGAATTTACATTTAAAATCTGTTCCTGTCTCATTGGGTGAGTACTTTTTTTGAATTTTAAGACTTTAGTTAATTAAGCAGTTAATTGAGTGTACATTTTTAAAAAGTGTTCCCGCTGAATAGTGATAATTATGGTTTAACTTAAAAAACAATGATTCTTAATGGTTTTTACTATAAAAGTATCATGTTACTTTTTGAAGTCTTAAAAGGCAGTCTGGGTTATATAAGAGCAATTGGATAGTATATGTAGCAACAACTAATTGTAATTTATTTTCACTAATTTTGTTTTTCTTATATTTTATAGATGAAAAAGTAGATGTAAAAATATCTGAAGCAGTTTGGCAGTCGGAAGAACATTATTATTCTTCTCCAGAGAAGATTCAGTCCCCTTTTTCACAGAAATATCAGGCTTGCAGAGCAAATCTACAGAGTACCAGCAAGTTGACTCTGTCTTCAGAAATGGTTTATAGCCAAGAGTTGCAATTGCCAGAAGGAGTTGAGATAATAAGTGTTAAGCCTTCAGCAGGTTTGTAAATTTTCGTAAAGAGACGAGTCAAATTTCCTTTAAGGAAATGCTAAGGATTTAGTAAATGTTTTAAAATAGGTGCAGATATTCCTTTTTAAATCCACAGAGAGGGCCTAGAGTAATAATACAGTGGGTAGGTCACTTGCCTTCAACCAGCCGACCCAGATTCAATCCCCGGAACTCCATAAGGTCCCTGAGCCTGCAGGAATGATCCCAGCAAAAGCCATCTTTTTATAACCAGATTTTTTTCATTTTTATAATCAAATTGAGGTTTTCACCCTCTTGCTTCACTCAATATGTATATGTATGTGTTTGTGTGTGTGTGTAACTGTTTTCTTTAAATGCTTTTCTTTTTGCCCAGTTGTTATCGGCTGCTAATACTTTTCCAACAAATACATTTAGCAGAAATGAACATATTAATGTGTATTAATAACTTTCACATTCTGCTTCTTTGTATACTTTCTAAGGGAAGAGAAAGTTTAAAAAATTGACATTGACGTGTGTGTGTGTGTGTGTGTGTTGGGCCACACCTAGTGGTACTTACGGGTTATTCCTAGTTTTGTGCTTGGAGGTCACTCCTAGTGGTGTTTGAGGGATCATATTCAATGCCTGGGATCAAACTGGGATCACTAGATATAAGGCATCTTCCCTGTATACACTGGCTACACTGACATAATTTTAAGCACTATATTATTCGTAGCCAGACAGAATACCTTCACCATGGTAATTCATTTTTAAAATGGCAGGACTGGGGATATGTCTCTGTAGAACACATGTTTAACATATTTGAGTCCTGAGTTCAGTCCTTGGCATTGAATGCTCCTTGGCAGTAGCACTGAGTATAGTCATGGTGACCCCCAAACATGCCAGTGTCCAAGATCTACAGTGCCTGAGCATTAAACTGTCAAGCTTATAACCATTATGTTAACCATGTTAACCATGACCAGGAGTGGCCCAGGAGAAATTGAAGATATTTCTAAACAACAGCTCTCTTATTTCATGTTGACTCATGCTAAATTTGAAAGAACTTCTACCAAAAAAGATTATTTATCTTGATGTCACTCAAATTACCTTTCTGAGTAACTCTTGTTTTTTTTTTCTTTTTGGGTCACACCTAGCGATGCACAGGGGTTACTCCTGGCTCTGCACTCAGGAATTACTCCAAGCGGTCCTGGGGTGGCCATATGGGATGCTGGGGATTGAACCCGGTAGGCCGCGTACAAGGCAGACGCCCTGTATTATCACTCTGACCCCATTAACTCTTAAACTAAACATAGACTCATGTTATTGATAAACAACAAAGACTAAAACCTTTATTTTATCATTTTATTTATAGACTGTAACCTTTCGTACATAACAAATTTAACCAACTATGGATTATTTTTATTTTAGGACATTTGAGTTCTTCATCGATATACCCCATGTGTAGTGCTCCTTATTTATTGGCAACTTTGTGCTCAGATGAGAAAGTAAGATTCTGGAGATGCAGAGTAACAGATGGAGAATCAGTTACGTCAAAGAATGGAGAAATGGAGCTTGTGTATATTTGGGAAGAATGGCCATTACTTATTGAAGATGGACTTCACAATAATAGCAGTATAACCATACCTGGTAGGCCTATAGAAGTTAGCTGTGCACACACAAACCGTTTAGCAGTTGCATACAAGCAACCTGCATCTAATAGTAGACATTCTCAGGACTTTGTGATGCATGTAAGTATCTTTGAGTGTGAGTCGACAGGAGGTTCATGTTGGATCCTTGAACAGACAGTTCATTTAGATGAGTTAAATACAGTGTTGGATTCTGGCATTAGTATTGATAGCAATTTAGTTGCCTATAATAAACAAGAGGTATATCTATCCAGTAAAGAGAGTATCACTTCAAACACAAAGCACTTAGTTCATTTAGACTGGATGTCTAGAGAAGATGGTTCTCATATTTTGACTGTAGGAATTGGATCAAAACTCTTTATGTATGGACCCCTGTCGGGCAAAGTACAAGAACAGACTGGTAAAGAAAGCCTCATTTTTCCTCTCTGGGAGAGTACTAAAGTTGTGCCTCTTTCTAAGTTCGTGCTTTTACGAAGTGTGGACTTGGTTTCTTCTGTAGAAGGTTCTCCACCTTTTCCTGTTTCTTTATCCTGGGTTCGGGATGGCATTCTCGTTGTAGGAATGGATTGTGAAATGCACGTATATTCCCAGTGGCAGCCGTCTTCTAAACAAGAACTTATTGTAACAGACTCCTATAATGGGAGTACTCCATCTTTAGTAAGTTTGGTGAAACACAATAACTCATCAAGTTCTGGATTACTTCCTCCAAAGAAAACTCTAACTCGATCTATGACCAGTCTTGCACAGAAAATATGTGGGAAAAAAACTGCATTTGATCCTTCTGTGGATATGGAAGATTCAGGTCTTTTTGAAGCAGCTCATGTACTGTCCCCAACTTTACCTCAGTACCATCCCTTGCAGCTTTTGGAACTTATGGACCTTGGCAAAGTTCGGAGAGCAAAGGCCATCTTGTCGCATCTTGTTAAGTGCATTGCTGGAGAAATTGTGGCTCTTAATGAAGCTGAATCTAATCACGAGCGTCGTCTAAGGTCTCTCACCATCAGTGCTAGTGGTAGCACTACCAGAGACCCACAGGCATTCAACAAGAGTGAAAATACTGATTACACAGAAATAGATTCTGTCCCTCCACTTCCTTTATATGCCTTACTTGCAGCAGATGATGATAGCTGTTTCTCATCTATGGAGAAATCTAGCAATCAGAGTACCTTAAGTAACTCAAATCAATTGTCGAAAGAAAGTTATGATGATCTTTTCCAGAACTCATCTTTAACTACTGATAGTTATGTGTTAGAGACAGATGAAGAAGATACGAAACCCAGGGTTATTGATCTTTCACAGTGCAGTCCAACTTACTTTGGTCCTGAGCATGCTCAGGTTCTTTCTGGACACCTACTTCATTCTAGTTTACCAGGACTCAGCCGGATGGAACAGATGTCTTTGATGGCCTTAGCAGATACAATTGCAACTACCAGCACTGATATTGGAGAAAGCCGAGACAGAAGCCAAGGTAAAACTAAGCTGAATATGGTATTGGACGAAAATTAAAGATAATATTTACCCAGAGAGCAAGTTTTTTATATTCTCCTCCTGCCCTTTCTTTTATGGTTGTTGCAATGACTCCACTGGAAAATGATTGATTGCATATGTACTTGCCAGTGGTGAAACTCATTTTGTTTTGGGGGGCCCACCCACTATGCTCAGGGAATCACTCTTGGCGGGCTTTTGGGGGCCATATGCAGTACAAGGACTAAAACTTGAGTCAGCTACATGCAGGGCAAGTAGCTTAACAGCTGTATTATCTCTCCGACCCCTGGGGTGTCAGACTCTATTCTGGAGCTTGCATGTATTTTTGTTGCAGTGCTTATCAAGTCACACACCTGGCTGCAGTGCTCTTATTCTTTAGTTACAGTGCTCACATACATTTGGTTAATGTACACAGGAGATCACACAATTTATCTTGGCACTGGAGAACCCAGCTTGAATGTTTTTTTCACTGGCAGTTGTACTTTGGTGCATATGGGGGGTTACTGGGGCTTACACTCGGATCCTGAAACTAGGTAGGCTGAACCTCTGAGAAAGAGAATTTGTTCCTTCTCAATCTCCTAAATCTTTTTTTGTTTATTTTGTTTTGGGGACACACCCGGCAGTACTCAAGGATTACTGGTGGAGTAATCATTAATTTCAAATAAGGTGAAATTATTAAATTCTAATCTTGTGCTCGGTCAGTAGGATGTCCCCTTTGAACTATACTTAGAAGTAGATTTAAGAAAAAAAGTTGAAGAGGAAAAAAGCTGACTTATGATGAATCATGATATTTCCACTTTGTTTTTTTAAATGTGATTATTCTGTAGATATTTTATGTTTTTAATTGAAATAGAAATCAGTTATTGGAAAATAATTAGAAAAGATGCATGTCTTGTATCAGTATGAAATATATAATAGTAGAGAATGCTAACTTATTTAAAAATTTAATCATCTTTAAATAAGAATTAGGTCAGATGAAGTCAGATTATAAAAAGTGTTGGTGACTTTGGGTCAGTTTATTATGTTACTTTTCCAAATTATTTAACTGTACTATAGTTTTCTGTAATGTATGATTGGGTAGAAAGAAAAAAGATATAAATTCTTTTTATTTTCATTTTTTTCTTTTTGCTTTTTGGGTCACACCCTGTGATGCTCAGGGGTTACTCCTGGCTTTGCACTCAGAAAATACTCCTGGTGGTGCTCGGGGAACCATATGGAATGCTGGGAATTGAACCCAGGTTGGCCGCATGCAAGGCAAATGCCCTCTCCGCTGGTCTATCGCTCCAGCCCCTAAAATAATGTTTTAAATGCCAACTTTTAGAATGCTTAGAATATAAAGTGTTTAGGATGTACAGAATGTTTAAAATAGAAAATGTAGAACGTTTAGAATAGAAAATAATACTTTAAATGCCAACTTTTAGAATGTTTTGCCCCCCTACTTGTTGCTGGATACACAACTGCTTGGGGAGGAGCAGTATTAGCATTGTGTTTTGCTAATTTTTCTTTCAAATAAAAATGAATAAATTCCCACCCCACCCCCACCCCTTTCTTACAGGTGGAGAAACACTTGATGAATGTGGATTAAAATTTCTTTTGGCTGTTCGACTTCATACGTTTCTTACCACATCCCTTCCAGCTTATCGAGCTCAACTCCTTCACCAAGGTGATTTTGATAGTATTTTAAAGTAAGACAGATAGAAGAGAGCCATGAAAACTTTTGTTTTTTGCTTAGACATGATAATGACATATTTGATACATTCTGAGTTTTATAATTTTTTTATGTTATTGCCACTTAATGTTTTGAGGGTTTTTTTTTGCTTTTTTAACCATTCCCTGCAGTATTAAGGGGTTACTCCCTTTTTGGTGCTCAAGGTTTATTTACAGAAGTTCTCAGAGAACTCTTGCTTATGGTTAAATCTTGGGGCTCCTGCATGCAAGATATGTGCTCCAGCACTTTTTTAGCTATATCACCACCCCTGTTTCATATTTTTTAGCTAGAATTATTAAAAATTGGTGCCAGAGAAATAGTACAGGCCTCAGCGCATTATGGTTTGATCCTGATTACTGCTAATGGATCCCCGGAGCACAGAGCAAGGCATAAACCCTGAGCACTGTCAGTTGTGGCCACAATCAAAATGCTGAAAACTTTTTGGTTGTTAATAAAGTTAATGAGAATACAAACTGAGCAATTGGGTGTTTGATGTTACGTTTTCTTTCTTTCTTTTTTGGTTTGCTTATTTTGGAGCCACACCCAGGGATGCTGAGGGCTTGTTCCTGGCTCTATGCTTAACAGATCACTCCTTTTGGTGCTCAGGGGACCATAAAGAATGCCAGAGCTCAAACTTGAGTTGGCTGTGTGGAAGGCAAACCCCTACTTATTACAGTACTATCTCTCTGACCCCACAATGTTGCATTTTAAAATGATAGTATAAGCCACTTACTATTGTTTTATTTTTCAACTCTTTATTCAACTTCCTTTTCTCTTTTTTGACATTTATCAAAATTAATTTTCCTCCCAAAATGTTTTATTATAGAAATAATGCAAATTTAATTTTTATCAGAAAAATATTCATGTACTGTTACTCAGAAATCTCAAAGAGAAATACCATTTAACATAATTTAAACAAAGAAGTATATTTCTTACCTTAGAGCTGAGAAAGGTCAAGCATTATTGGTTCTACAGGCTTAAACAATATCATTGGATGATATAGTTTGTTTCTGTTCTTTCATCTCTTTATCTTCTTTTCCTCTCTCTGCTTCCTTCCTCCATTTATTTTTTATTTACCTGTGGAAAGTAAAGCTTAGGATTCTAAATCCAGTTCTTTAGTTCTTCACAAAAATCACTAAACTTGGTAAGAGATAATAATCTAAATATATTTAGTACAATGTCCATTTGTGGCATAGAGTTTTTAAAAGTTTCCCTGTTTATTTCAAAGATTTGGGTATATTGGACATTTTCTATTCCAAGGAATTGAATATTAAGTTAAAATTTTGAGACCCGGCCCAAGGATGTAGCAAGTGGTAGGTGGCAACTTGATTGAACCTTAGGTTCAATACCTGGCACCAAAACCAGATAAAAATTTTAGTTCATACTTCCAAGTCTCCTGATTATCAAAGACATAATTAGCTACTTAGTGTACCCAGTAATACTAAGCAGACACTGTAGAAGACAAATTAGAGTTGAGTAATAATTACCACTCATGCAAGCTGGTAATTTGGAGAATAACTGAAGTAAGTGGCTCTATATAAATATGTACATTTCTTGCTAATATGGTGATACAGGGAAATAATAGTTATGCATGAATGGAGCACTGGGGGAACATCAGGCTGAGGACGGAAAGAAGAAAAACTGCTATGACAAGGTTCTATTTTAATGAGTCATCAGTATTACTTATTTGAGTACCTAATTGTGGGGCCTCTCCCAGAGGTGTTTGTCTGAAGCAATGGGTCACTGGGACCATGGGGAGTTGTGCTTGAAAGGGGTCTGTGGTGAAGATTGAACTCAGGCTTCATATGTGCAAAAGTTGTGTGCTCTATCATTTGAACTGCATTCTCAGCCCTATGTCTTTTAATAATAATGCAATAAAATAGTAATAGTTATAAAACATCATGATTTCTTTTTAATTTTATAAGCAAGAAAATTGAGGAATTAAGAGTTAAACATTTTACCCGGTTATATTCTTTTTTTTTTTTTTTTTTGGTTTTTGGGTCACACCCGGCAATGCACAGGAGTTACTCCTGGCTCATGCACTCAGGAATTACTCCCAGCGGTACTCAGGGGTCCATATGGGATGCTGGGATTCGAACCCGGGTGGCCGTGTGCAAGGCAAACACCTTACCCGCTGTGCTATTGCTCCAGCCCCTACCCAGTTATATTCTTAACTGAAGCTGGAACTGGAATTTGATGTTCTTTCTGGTTCTGGAGGCTTTGCAATGCAAAGACTGTCCACCAAATTATACTTTCTGTAGATGCCTTTTAAATTTCATGTAATTAAATACATAAAACAAAGTTTGATCAAAGAAAAATGAGAATTGATTTTGAAAATTGTCTTACTGTTAGAGACTATTGCTTCAAGTGCTTGTCATTTGGGTGGGTGGGGGTATTGTTTGTTTTGTTTTGGTGTTTTGGCCATACCTGGTAGTACTGGGGAGTGGGTAGCTACTGCCTGACACCTAGCTCAGTACTAGGAAGTTGTTCCTGAGGTGGCCCAGGGAACCATATCAGGAATCAAACCCAGATCACACTGCCTTGCAAATCTGGCTGCAGCCATGAGCTGTCTCCATAGCCTTGTCTTTTTCTAAGAACTATCATGGTTAATAGCTATAGAACAGAAATACTCAGCATATTGATATTGGCCATAGCAATTTTTTAAAGGATATTGGGGGAGAGAGCTGGGCACAGTGGTAATGGGAGTGATGCAGGAATGTGCATGAGAAATCATTAATAGTAGTGTAAATCTCCGAACCTCAATGAACTCAATGAATTAAAAATTATGTAAACTTTGACAATGCATGCACATTATAGAAAATACTAAAGTGATTTGTTTCAAAGTTTAAAAAACAAAAACTCTCCCTTATTGCCTCTATCACCAAACAGTTACAACAATGTGAATCTCATAAAGAATTTAGACATTTTTATTATAAGCGTGAAGTTCAGGTTTATGGTTTATGATTACCATTATATTATCATGTTTGTTTTTCTTATGAGTATTATTTTTAACATTTCTTCAGGCCTTTCTACTAGTCATTTTGCCTGGGCATTTCATTCAGTTGCAGAAGAAGAACTGCTGAACATGTTGCCAGCAATGCAGAAAGACGATCCCACTTGGCCTGAACTAAGAGCAATGGGTGTGGGGTGGTGGGTTCGGAGTAACCGTATTTTACGCAGATGTATAGAAAAAGTAAGTTTCTATTTTGGTTTAAAATGAATATATTTTGAATATTTCTTTAAATGATCCATGTCTTCTCTGCTGTCAATATTATAGCAGTATAATGCTATTTAAAGATTCTTTTTTCCGAGGGGAGGGGTGGCACACCCACCTATTCTTAGGGCTTACTCTTGGGTTTGTGGCTGTACTCAGGGATCACTCCTGTTGGTACTCGGAGGGACATATGTGGCGCCAGGATCAAATCCAGATCATCTATATGGAAGGCAAGGGTCCTACCCACTGTACTATTGCTTCAAGCACATATACATACCTATCCAATAATTATAATATTAGATACTAGATATTAGATAGTTTTTCTTGGCAAATGTGAAGGAAGAAAATGAGTAGCAGGAGCCAAAGCAGTAGTATGGCAGGTAGGGGATTTGCCTTGCATGCGGCTGACCCCAGTTCAATTCCTGGCATCCCATAGATACCTTGAGCACTTTCAGGTGTAATTCCTGAGTGCAGAATCAGGAGTAAATCCTGAGCATCACTGGGTGTGACCCAAAAAGCCAAAAAATACTTTTTTTTTTAAAGAAAAAGAGAGTAACATTCTCAGGAGAGAACATGGTTTTTTTGAGTGGAGAAAATCAAGTATACGCCCCTAGAAAGATGATAGCAACTTTCAGAATGGGGCAATGTGCCAAAAATTCTGGGTGTTTTTTTCTTGGGGGGGGGCAGTGCGGCTGGGCAAACCTTTGGTGCTTAGGGCTTACTTCCTTCTGGCAGGGCTCAGAGGACCATGTGTGGTGCTGGGGATTGAACCCAGGTTGTCCACACTCAAGGCAAGCATCGTATCCCCTGTACTATCTTTCCAGCTGCGAAAAACCATATAGAGCACTTACAGAAGATTATCCTGGCATTGCTCTTATACATTGCAAGGCCCATTGAGCACTTAAATGTGAGGTCAGGCACTGCTTATCTGAGCACTGATGGCAGTGGCTTCCATGGTTAAAGGAAAATACAGGGGCAAGGGATGTGGCTCAAGTGGTAAAGCCCAGGCTTTGCATGTGTGAATTCCTGTATTTGATCCTCAGAACCATGTGCCTGTACCCCTCACCAATCATTGTTGCCAGGTATGGCAATGGTGACCCCTTCACACTACAAGGAGACACTCACAAATTAAAATAAAAATTATTGTACATTTTGGGCCAGAGCAATAGTACAGCGGGTAGAGCGTTTGCCTTGCTTGCGGCCGACCAGGGTCCAATCCCCAGCGTCCCATATGGTCCCCCAAGCACCGCCAGGAGTAATTCCTGAGTACAGGAGTAACCTCTGAGCATCACTGGGTGTGACCCAAAAATTAAAAAAAGTGTAAATTTTAATAAATAATGACAGTTTTATATATGATGGGAATTATTTCATTTACAAACTGTTGGGAGTGGGGAGAAGGCTGGTTGGGAGGTGACCCTGAGATAATGGTGGAGGAAGCAGATACTTCAGTGGAGAATGTGGTGCTGGAACAGTCAGTGCATGGAACCCTATTATTACAAGATTGTAAATCACTGTGCTTAAAATAAAATGTATTTAACTGTTCCTATGAAAAATTCTCTGTTTTCTAATTACAGGTAGCCAAAGCCGCCTTTTATAGAAAGAATGATCCTTTAGATGCTGCCATTTTTTATCTTGCAATGAGAAAGAAAGCTGTCATTTGGGGATTATACAGGTACGTGAGAAATAGCCTATCGATGATACCCAATCATTAATGATATTGTGAATCATAGTGACTAAAATAAAATTTAAAAAATGAATTAAAAAAATGAATGAAAATATTAGATGTAAAGATATAAGGTAAGGATTGTTTATGTGGTTCATGTAGGTCTTATTTTCATATTTAAGGAGATTTCTTTAGGGTAGAAGACCAGTTGTGTTCCAGAGGAGGAGAAGAATCTTTTGTGTTTTGGACCATATCTGGTTGTGTTCAGGGTTTACTTCTGGCTTTTTTTTTTTTTCTTTTTGGATCACACCTGGCGATGCACAGGGGTTATTCCCCGTTCATGCACTCAGGAATTACTCCTGATAGTGCTCAGGGGACCACATGGGATGCTGGGAATCGAACCCGGGTCGGCCGCGTGCAAGGCAAACGCCCTACCCGCTGTGCTATCATGCCAGCCCCAACTTCTGGTTTTTTGGTCAGAGTCCATTGCTAGCAGTGCTCAGGGGACTGAGCACTGCTAGCAATTTATATTGCCTTTGTGCTCATGTACCATTTAACTCTCATCAATCACCACTACTCCTGTTGCCTACCTTAAATGTATTTCATAATCAAAATCTTATAAATTTGGGTTGTTCTTGGCAATATAAATTCTAAGGGACCAGGAAATGTGTTCAGTGGCCAAATTGCCTGACTTGGAAAAACAGTCAATCCCCAGTCTTAATACATGTGCTAAAGGCTATCCTGACTGCTCTTCCATTTGGGATCCCAGGAGCAAGTAATTACTTGGTGCATTACAGCCTGAACGGTCTGAGGACCACAACTAAAGCATGCAAGAACTGAGGCTGGGAGTGTAACCCCTTCCAGAACTCCATGTAAACACTGCAGATGAAAGCAAAATTCCTGATAAGTAGTGTGCTCTAGTGTGTGAAAACTAACTAAGTGTTCGAGAACCTGAATTAAGGATGTGTGGAATCCCATCAAGAACATCAAGATAGGAAGGGAAAGAGGAAAGAAATAAATACAAATTATGTATGTTTCATGGATTTAGAATTCTAGTAATGCTGCTTATCAATTTTTTCTAAGTTGGAAAGAAATCGTTTCAGTACCTAGGATTTATATGAAAAATAATTGCCTCATGGTTTTTTAGCTAGGGAAGAAAAGCAGCTATCAGTAATTCATTAATTGTAATTTATGTGTTTTAAGTTTTAACTTCTAAGTGGATAACATTACAAAATTGACTCTGATATAGAAAGATTATGTTCCAATTTTTTCATACCAGTTTTTTTTTTTCAGATCCCAAAAAGACACCAAGATGACACAGTTCTTTGGACATAATTTTGAGGATGAGCGATGGCGTAAAGCAGCATTAAAGAATGCTTTTTCTTTGTTAGGGAAACAAAGATTTGAACATTCTGCAGCCTTTTTTCTTCTAGCTGGTTGCCTCAGAGATGCAATTGAGGTAATGAGTGAAACTTTTAAAATGAAAGTGTTGTCTTCATTTAAGTTTTTTATTAAGACTTACGTATTAATTTCTTCATTTCAAGTATGTGGAAATAAGTAGCTGAAGTAATAATATTTCATGTTATTTATATATTTTTAATATTTAATATTAATTTCAATTGACAGTGACTTAAAATTTTGTCATTTAGCTTGAAAGATATTTATACAGGATTAACCAAGGTGATACTGGTTAGTAGAGAAAGGTAATTGATCTCTCTCTTTTTTTAAAATTGAATCATCATGCATTACAAAGTTACAGTGTTATTCATGATTGACACCGGTCCCATTCATCTCTGTCCATTTTCCTATGCCAGTGTCCTTGGTTTCCCTTTCATGTCCTAGTCGGCTTCTGTGGCAGGCACTTTGTACCTCCTTCCAGCACTCCCTTTTTCAGAGTAACCCTTTCCTCCACCAATGTTGTATTGTACCTGACCCTGACCTATTTCTGCCTCCCCCACCTCTTTTAACAACTCCAACCTCACATTGGCAAGCATCTTATTGGAAACTAGTTTTTTTCAACAACCTTTGGGCATTTATTATTCCCCTAATATGTTTCTTTATATCCCATAGATGAGAGAGATCATTCTATGTTTGTCCCTCTCCCTCTAACTTCATTCAACATTGTACTCTAGATCTGTCCACAAAGCAGCAAATTGTATGACTTCTTTTCTTATGGTTTAGTAGTATTCCACTGTGTGTATGTACCATCATTTTATTTCTTTATCCAGTCATCTGTTCCTGGGCACTTAGGTTATAGATTTTGGCTATTGTGAATATAGGAGTGCAGATGTCTTTACTGCATTGCGCTTTAATATACCTTGGGTGTAGTCCAAGGATTGGAATTCCTGGGTTTGTTATGTGGAATCACAATTCTTAGTTTCTGGAGCAATGTCCATATTGTTTTCCAAAAACGCTGGACCAGTCCACATTCCCACCAGCAGTGAATGAGGGTCCCTTTTTCCTCTTGCTTCACACCAACACTGGTTGCTGCTGATCTTTTTGACTTGTGCCAGTCTCTCTTGAGTGAGGTGATATCTCATTGTTTTGATGTGCATTTCCCTTATGATTAGTGATGCAGAGCAATTTATCACATGCCATTTGGACATTTGTATTTCATTTTTGAGGAAGTTTCTGTTTATCCCTTTCCTCCATTTTTTCATGGGATTGGTTGTTTTTCTCCCTAAAAAAATTCTACCAATTCTTTATTTTTCTTGGATATTGACCCTTTATGAAATGAATATGAACAAATGGTTTCTCCCAGTATGGGGTTTCTTTGTGTCCTGGCCATTGTTTCCTTTGAGATGCAGACTTTTCATATTTAATGTAGTGACACTATTGTGTATAACTTTGTTTCTACTGCATCCTTAAAGATGCCTCTTGCTTCAATGTCATGAAGCAAGCAGAGTTCTGCCTGTGTTATTCTCTATGTATCTTATGGATTCTGGTCTGATATTGAGATCTTTAGTCCATTTTGATTTGACTTTTGTACGTGGCAGTAGAGGACTGAGTTCTCTTTTTTTTTTTTGCATGTGATTTACCAGTTTTTCCAGCACTACTTGCTTGCATGGCTTTCCTTGCTTCACTTCATATTTTTTCTCCTTTATTGAAGATAAACTGACCGTATATCTGAGGGTCTGTCTTTGGATTTTCTATTCAATTCTGTTGAACTGAGGACCTGTCCTTATTCCAGTATCATTCTGTTTTAATTACTACCACCTTGTAGTATAATTTAAAGTTGGAAAAAGTGATGCCTCCCATCTTCTTTTTCCTAAAAAGACTATTGTTTTGACTATTCAGGGGGGTTTATTATTACATATAAATTTCAGAAGTGTTTGATCTATGTTTTTGAAGTATGTTATAGTTTTTTATATCATTGTACAAGGATTTACAATTCTGTTCACCATACTTTTCATTTGTACATCATCTCAATACCACATCCCCAACAGAGAGCACACTTCCCTCCACCACTTTAGTATCTCCTCCCATTGGTCTCACTCTTAAGAATTTTTATCAATAGGTTAAAAAAAAAGTAGCTTGTCCTGTTTATTTTTTACTTGACTGTAAATTGGTAGCACTGTAGCACTGTCATCCTGTTGTTCATCAATTTGCTCAAGCGGGCACCAGTAATGTCTCCATTGTGAGACTTGTTGCTACTGATTTTGGCATATTGAACATGCCATGGGGAGCTTGCCAGGCTCTGCCATACAGGCGGGATACTCTCGGTAGCTTGTCAGGCTGTCCGAGAGAACCAGAGGAATTGAACCCAGGTCAGCCACGTGCAAGGCAAACACCCTACCCGCTGTGCTATCGCTCCACTCCCGTCTGTAAATTGGTAAAACTTGGAAAATTTTTAGCTGATTATATCTTAGTAACTTTTAAAGCTGTTGGGAATATTTACGATAATACTACCTAAAATTGTTTTTTGCTCAGTTTTATACTGCTGAAGTGAATGGGGAGAATAAAAATTCAACAATAAAACAGTATTTCATATAAATAGATCATATTAAGAATTTTTTGCATTTCCTCATTGGGGTAATTATTTTTGCAAATATATTTTTAGTATCAGCAGTTCAGTCTGCCAGTAAATGATGTCCGTAGATATGCGAAAGCAGGCATGTATGTTTCATTTGTTACTTTATCTCAAATACTAATAAAACCTGTCTTTTCTCTAGTTATTAGTTTAGTTAACCTAAAATGAAAGATGTGCCTACTTATAAACAAAATTTCATTTTCTTAAGGTATGTCTTGAGAAACTGAACGATATTCAGTTGGCTCTTGTAATAGCAAGACTCTATGAGTCAGAATTTGATACATCTGCAACATATAAATCTATTTTACATAAAAAAGTTTTGGGAATTGATTCTCCTGTCAGTGAACTCAAGTCATTGAACATAAATGTGAATTATGATCCCTTTCTTCGGAGTATGGCATATTGGATTTTAGAAGATTATAGTAATGCTCTGGAAACACTAATAAAGCAACCTGTTAGAGAGGATGATGGTAAGTTGTACTTCTAAGATATTACTGAGAGAATTCTATTGCTATTTGCTGGGTGCAAAGTACACTGTAATACTAATGTTGATTTTTCCACAGTGCCCAAATGTAGTACATTCATATTGGTATGATCTCATCAGTTGTTTTGGGTGTCTGGAATGCTGTACATTAATTTTTATGGAAAATTTCTTACCGTTCCCAGTTTTGAAAATTGGCCCACTAACTCATTATCAAATTCTTTAAATTTGGTTTAAATCATTACATTCTACTTTTGGGTAGTGGGGGAACCCTGTCAGAGAATGCAAGTTGAAATCAAGAGTTCATGGTTTAGTTGGAACAGGATTATGTATAGTCTAAACAGAGTGTTTACTCTTTTGATTTTTAAAAAAATTTTTTTAGAAAAATCCTTTGGCAGTAAAAACTTCAATCTTTACGTTTTATGAAATTGATGTATCAAATATTTTAAACTTAATTATAAGCATTTCATATTACTATAGGTGGAAGTTATGTTGGTTTTATTATTTTTATTAAAAAATCTATGCAGTGTAAAAAAGGGTGACTTAAAACTTGTTGATTGAAAGTCAAGCTAAATAAATGATTTGTGAGGGAGAGTGAACTTCCTCAGACTTTGTAACATTGCTCACGGCAAACAGGAAACAGAGCAGATTAGTGCTCAGGCCCAGTGATGCAGTGCTGCTAGGGGGCAGCATGACCACCAGGGAAGAAGTGCCAGGGAATCTGAGGGCCTCCGCATGTCATGCATATGCTCTTGTCTTAGATTCTCTGACCTTCACTAAATAAAAAATTGGAGGGGGTGGGGTTGTTGGCCACACCCAGCAGTGCTCAGGGATTACCATGCTATGCACCTAAGAATTCCTTCTGGTGGGCCTGGAGACCTTATGAGATGCAGGGGATTGGACCTGGGTGGGCCATATGCAAGGCAAATGCTCTACCCCCTGTACTGTATCTATTTTATAAATTTTCTTTCTAAAGTTTTTTCTAGAGGTTAGTATACAACAAGAATTCCTAGAATAAATTAAAATGTAAGTGAAATATATACTTGAAGTATGTTTAGAGATAGAAAGTGTGTTATACAATGTGATATAATTTAGAGTAGTAATCGGTAAAGGTTCTAGTTCAGTGCTTTTCACATTGCATCATTTAATCAAGAAGTGTCATGTGTCTTACTATGAGAGACAGATTTTTAAAAAAAACATGCTACTCAGATTCTTAGCCATCAGAGCTAAGGATTTTTAATTGACCTCTTTGTCAGTTCAAAGGAAGAGGAAAAGAAAAGTCCTATTCTAGTTACTTTTAAATTCCTACCTATATTCTTTTTAAAAAATTTATTTTGATTTGTGTTTAATACATGATTACTTTTAGGACCAGTTGAACTTACTCTTACAGATGGAGAAATGTAAAGTAATGCAGGGGTGGTGGCAGAGATATATGTCTGGATTTTGGAGTATAGTGTTAGGTTTTACTAAATATGACATGGTTTGCAATTGGAATAAGTCAAGGATAAATTCTTGGTCTGTAGCTTGAGCATAAACAAACATTTGGGGGAAGAATTGAGCAAATTTTAGGAGAATTATCTTGAAGAAGACTTTACTGATAAAATGATCTTTGAGCAGAGACCTGTGATGTAATGAGCACATGATCAAAGTATCTGATTTTAAACTAAGAACACAGCAAAAAAAGGCCCTGAGGCAAGAGTGTATACATATACATGTAATTATTTATAGACCTTGGGTTACAGTGCCCTAGATTACATGTTGAGGTTGGGAATGGAAAAAGAAATGAGTTAGTTATCATCATATATGTAGTACTTGAGGCCACAGAACTTTGTACATTCACCCAGGGAAAGTAGAGAGAAAGAAGTTAAGGACTGAACTCTTTGCTATTAATCAAAGGTAGAATGGGTGAAGAGATGATGAAGTAGACCAAGAAGAAATGTCCAGAAAAGTCACTCTCACTGTCATCTCGTTGCTCATCGATTTGCTTGAGTGGGCACCAGTAATGTCTCCATTATGAGACTTGTTCCTGTTTTTGGCATATCAAATACGCCACGGGGAGCTTTCCAGGCTCTGCCGTGTAGGCGGGATACTATCAGTAGCTTGCTGGGCTCTCCCGGAGGGACGGAGGAATTGAACCCAGGTCGGCCTCATGCAAGGCAAGGCAAATGCCCTCCCCACTGTGCTATCGCTCCAGCCCATCCAGAAAAGTAGGTTAAAAAAAAAAAAAAAAACTATGTTAAGGGATATTTTGAGTTATTTTGGATAATTACCAGAAAAGATATGAAATCAGCATAATCCTTGTTTTGCTTTTGTGCTGTAACACTCATTGCAAATATATTCTTGTCTGTTAAATATTATATATTAGTGTGGTGTCAATAAAAATTTTCTTTTTTTTGGTTTTTGGGTCACACCTGGCGATGCACAGGGGTTACTCCTGGCTCTACACTCAGAAATTACCCCTGGCGGTGCTCAGGGGACCATATGGGATGCTGGGGATCGAACCCGGGTCGGCCGCATGCAAGGCAAACGCCCTACCTGCTGTGCTATTGCTCTAGCCCCCTCAATAAAATTTTTTCTAAAAATTAGCTGAACATGACAGAGTAGGACCAGAGAGATATTAAGTACAGCAGGTGGGACTCTGGCCTTGCATGCAGCTGACCCAGATTTGGTCCTTGGCACTGCATATGGTACCCGAAACCCAGCAAGAGTGATGCCTGGGTGCAGAGCCAGGTGTAGTCCCAAAACCAAATATTTAAAAACTAAAGTTGAGAAAAAGGACTATAGTACAACTCTAGAAAAGTTTTATTTACTTATTAATTTGCTTTCAGATCAAGTCAAGATTTCAGCCTGTAACCCTGCAGTTTTTAATTTCTACAATTATCTAAGAACACATCCTCTTTTGCTGAGACGTCATTTTGGATCATCAGATACATTTTCCAGACACCTGAGTTTGACAGGAAAAAGTGGACTGGCTGGGACAATCAGTTTAAGTGAAAGAAAATTATTTTTTACTACTGCCAGTGCTCATTTAAAAGCTGGCTGCCCCATGTTGGCCTTGGAAGTATTATCGAAGATGCCAAAGGTTATCAAGAAAACAAAATCTTTTTGCAGAACATCCAGCTTTGTGGATACTAGTAAAAATTGCTCACCTTCTTCTCCGCTAAAGTTGGATGCAAAGGAAGATAAAGCTTCTGCTATTGACTGGTCACAGTCACTGATTAATGGTTTTGGGTCTTCTTCAGAGGGCTCCTCAGAGAAGCAATCAAATTCCACTCTTTCTTTTGATTGGAGTCAACCAAGTGTTGTATTTCAGGATGATTCTTTGGAATTAAAATGGGACACTGATAACGAGGAAGAGAATGAGGATCTCTCTATTTCAAGGAAAGAATTGAAATCTTCACAGAGCAAAGTAGATAAAATAGATGAAACAAGTTCTAATTGTACCACCTCTCTCAGCACACTAGATGAAAGTGACATCATAAATCCATCAGAAGATATAATTGCAGTTCAATTAAAGTTTAGAGCATGTTTAAAAATTCTCACAGTAGAACTTCGTACTTTATCTACTGGTTATGAAATTGATGGTGGAAAATTGCGTTACCAACTATACCATTGGCTTGAAAAAGAGGTGATAGCTCTTCAGAGGACTTGTGACTATTGTCCTGATGCTGAAGAATTAAATTCCACGCTTGGAGAAAAAGGAGATAAATTTGGATTAAGTGAAGAGACTGATGATTTGCCTCACCAAAAAAAGGTGAAACAACAGAGAGAAATTTTTCAGGAAAAAAGACAGTGGCTTTTGAAATATCAGTCACTTTTACGGATGTTTCTTAGTTACTGCATACTTCATGGATCCCATGGTGGGGGACTTGCATCTGTGAGAATGGAATTAATTTTACTTTTGCAAGAATCTCAGCAGGTATGTAACTTATGGAGCAGCTAATGAGCACATATAAGAAAGTTTTTGACATTGCTTTCTTAAATATTAAATTTTATTTTTTTATAATAGTCTCTTTAATAATGTTTTAGTATGGTACTTCATATTATGAATTTGTTGGTTTATATGTTACAGTTTCAGGGCATTTTGACAGCAGTTGATAGAGTATGAGCTGCTAACCATCTTACATGGATGGTTCTTGAGAAAATGAACTGTTCTTTATTATAAGAGAATACCATCCATCAGTTTTCAGTATAGTTGTTGGTTTTCCTCAAATACTATGTGTTCATAAAAGTTTATGTCATGCTTTTAAGTTTTGATTGCATTAAAACTTTTAAGTTTTACAAAGAAATCTCTAAATTACTTGAAAAATCTATTATAAATGACTAATGAAACTCCCTCCCCCTTCTTTTTTTTTTAAAGGAAACGTCAGAACCAATATTTCCTAACCCTCTGTCAGAAGAGACCTCTGTCCCTCTCCTTTTTGCTTGCACAGCCAGTGCCAAAACAGTAGTTGCCAATCCATTATTGCACCTTAGTAATCTAACTCATGATATTCTACATGCCATAATAAACTTTGATTCACCACCCCATCCTGATAACCAAAACAACAAAGTAAGTATGCTTGGTTTCAACCTTTTTATTTAGCTGTATACAATAATAACACTAAAAGATAATTGTTAATGACTTTTTTTTTTCTTTTTGGGTCACACCTGGCGATGCACAGGGGCTACTCCTGGCTCTGCACTCAGGAATTACTCCTGGCGGTGCTCAGGGAACCATATGGGATGCTGGGATTTGAACCCGGGTCGGCTGCGTGCAAAGCAAACGCCCTACCCGCTGTGCTATCGCTCCAGCCCCTGTTATTGACTTTTTAAGTAATCAGTTCTATTCAGTTCTTCAGTTCTAATCAGTTCTTCAGAAAGCAAATTCTACCTCTAGTAGTTTGTTTGCATTACCAAGTTTCATAGTGATTTTTTTTTTTGATCAGTGAAGATTACTAATTCAGAGCAGACATTACTTATTCTGGTAGGTATAATTATGTTGCTTATGTCAATAAGGTACTTTAAATTTTTATTATATTGCAGTTGTTTAATATTTTATTAAAAGTAGAAAGTCTACATCCAGACCGATGAGTAATTCCTTTATCAACACACTTAGCTAAAATGGTAATTGCTTAAACTGGGAATTTAATATTTGGTCTTAAAGTACTAATATGTGTTGACTTTTTCTGTTCGGGAGAAGCCCATTTTCTCTCTCGCCCTCTTCCCTCATTCCCTCATATCTCTCTAGATTTCTTTTAGTAGAAACCAGTTTGTTTCTCTACAGGGGGAAAAAAAAGTGATAATATACCAGTAAATTTTTCTGTAATAAAATATTGCATATTTAAGGGTAATGTAAAGTTTTTGTTTCTGGGTTGGTTTGGTTGGTTTATGTTTTTTTTTGTTTTTTGGCTTGTTTTTGGTTCATACCTAGTATACCTAGTGATGCTCAGGGCTTACTTCCAGCACTGTGCTTAGGGATCACTCCTGGCAGTTGCTTAGGGGAGCCTTATTGAGTACCAGGGATTGAACCCAGTTGGCTGTGTGCAAAGCAAGCACCTTAACCACTATTCTATCTCTCCAACCTTTGTTGTGAAGCTTTCTTGCCCCTCAAGGTTAGGTCTTGATTTATAAGACAGACACAACAGAATCACATGAAGTGCTTATTAAAAGTTTGACTTCTTGGATCCAGAGCTAGTTCAACTGGTTGAGTGCTTGATTTGCATATGGTCAACCCGTTTTTGATCCCTGACATCCCATATGGCCACTTGAGCTCTGCCAAGAGTAATTTTTGTATGCAAAGCCAGAAGTTATCCCTGAGCAGCTGCCAAAAGCCTTGGAATTTGCTTTGTTTTTAAATTAGCCTAAATGAGACCTATAGAGGCAGAAATGAATGCTATGGAAATAAGAAAATACTATTTTATAAGAGTAAAGTAGTTTTTTAATTTAAAAATGCTAACTTTGATATTGAAAAAATTTTTATTTTTAAAAATTAGTACTAAATACAATTGAAATAAATTTGTTTTTTTTTTTAGGTTTATGTAATGCATACTTTAGCAGCCTCACTTTCTGCTTGTATTTATCAGTGCCTTTGTGGTAGTCATAATTACAGGTAAATACCTTTTTTAAAAATTTAGGGATATTTTCTATAACTGATGAGTTTTCAGAATTTGTATGTGCTTTAGAAAAACTAGTAATTTACTTTTATGTAAATGGATGTGACTGGAATGGATTTTTTTCATAGGAAAATTTAGTTTATGTTGTTCTGGTAAATGGATTTCAAGTAATCCTTGAAGCTAAGTTACTTATTTTGTTAGAGAGAAATATATGAACTGATAACGATGTTTAACATGGTATGGAAGCACAGAGGAAAGAGTACCTGATAGTACGAAGAGAAATTTCACAAACTGTTTATGATTTTTTTTCTTACTCTTTTGCAATTTGTGTACTGGGGCTTTAGTATAACTTACCTGCCTTTTTATAAAAATTGTTAAATATTCTGTAGCTTTAAGTTCTTTAGCATTCTCTGATTTAATTTCATCTCTTTTCTGTCTATATAGATAGACACACACATATAGATAGATAGATAGATAGATAGATAGATAGATAGATAGATAGATAGATAGACACATATATGTATATTAAAAAAAATTTCCCTCTAAGATTGGTTGTCTCCTACTTTGAACCTCATCTAATGTAGTACAGTACTCTTGGAGTATGGGTGGTATGAGGTATGAATTATCCATCAATAGTTTCACTTGCAGGTGAGGCTTGGCCCGAGCATGTGGAGAGCATGGCTGCGTTTGGGTTCTGGAGGTTTTTGGCTGCCGGGACTGGGTCCCTTGGGGCAGAGAGGGGTCTCACCTGCCCCCATCCAGGGCATCCCAAATGAAACAGCCTGGCGCTGGGTCCAACAACATGGTTATGGCGAGTGTCATGTTATGTTCCGTTCTGGGAGAGAAGGACATGTGACTTTCCAGATTTTATCTTTAAAATCATTATGAGATGAAGAGATAGTATAGTGAGTAGGATAGCCTTGACAAGTAGCCGACCAGTTACAGTCCCTGACACCATATTAGACCTAAATATGGGAATATTGTATGTGACATTTAGTTGATGTACTTTATATTACTGTTTATTGTTATGATTGAGGTTCATTATGGATTATTATTATTGTAATATAATTTAAATGGTTTTTTCCCTAAGTTCATTTCAAACAAATCCATTTACTGGAATGGTGTATCAAACAGTTCTTCTTGCCCATCGACATTCTTTGAAAACCGGGAGCTTAGATGAAGCAGTAACGCCCAATACATCACCATCTCAATGGCCAGGTACAAACAAAGTATATATTTATGGTTCCTTAGCCTTATTGGTTTAATCAAATAATGAAAGTAAATTTGGTTTTGTTAATTATTGAAAGTTCATACTAGTTCAGTATTCACTACTTATTTCAAAGTATGCAATTGCTTAACTCATTTTTCATTAATGGTTTTGTTAAAATGCATATTTTTGTTGTCATAAAAAGTAGTTATGACAGTTAAATTTTATCATATTTGAATTAGATTACTGATTTTCATTGTTTCTCTAAATTGAGCAAATCACTCAACATTAGTGCATTATGTGCAATAACACCTAATAGTCTGTGAATCTGTAGGTCAATCTTTATGCAGTAAAGTTTTTTCCAAAATTGGAAAGTGTTATTTGTAAAAAATTTTGAGGGGGCTGGAGCAATAGGACAGTGGGTAGGGTGTTGCCTTGCATGTGACCGACCCGGATTTGATTCCCAGCATCCCATATGGTCCCCTGAATACCGCCAGGAGTAATTCCTAAGTGCGTGAGCCAGGGGTAACCTCTGTGCATCTGTGCATCGCTGGGTGTGACCCCCAAAAAAAAAATTTTGTCGTTAGTAGCTTTGTTTCTTTTTTTTCTCTTCTAGGAATTACTTCTCTAATGCGACTTTTGAATTCTTCTGGTGAGGAAGCCCAATCAGGACTAACAACCTTGCTCTGTGAGATTCTCACAGCGGTGTACCTTAGTCTCTTCATCCATGGCTTGGCAACACATTCTAGTAACGAACTTTTTCGGATTGTGGCCCATCCTCTAAATGAAAAAATGTGGTCTGCTATGTTTGGTGGAGGTGCACGTGTGCCCAGCAAAGAACAGACACACTCAAAAGCTTTACATGGTTAGTTGTTAATGCTTGATTTTTTTAAATAAGGCTTTATTTATTCATCTGAGTGACACCTTTGTCAAACAGAATTGCATATTAGTTTATTTGTAGAAAGATTTATTATAGACCCTTAATGGTTGAGAAGTAATCTTATGGTAAAAGTATAGTATAAAATTTCTGGTGTGATTTTAACTCTTAAGATATTCTTGCACTATTGTGTAGAACTAAAATTTTTCTTACATCTTTTACTATTAAAAGTTTTCATTTGTTTTGAAATATACTATAACTCTGATTTTTGTTCTATCCCAAATACAGATTCTCTCTTCTTTCTTTGGCAGGAAGGCACTTTGCTGTGCCTAGCCCCCACCAGGTAGTGGTATTCTCCATGGAATGTGTGGGCTTTTCCAAAGCTCTTTCAACCATCAGTTCTCATAGCCCTCCCAGTCTTGCAGGCAAGATATTAGCTTTGGAAATAGGTTTTTACAGTTCAGCTTGCTTTGTTTTGTTTTGGAGGGGATGGGGGTACAGTGGGCCAATTTTATTTTGTTTGGCATTTATATTAGACAATGGAAATTTTTCCTTTAATCAAGCCATATTTTTGATTTAGAACAATGATTGTCTTCCAAAAACTATTTCTGCTTTCCTATTATGCATTTAAATTCTTGGTTTTGATGTTTTTTCTTTTTTTTTTAACCTAAAACATTTTTTACCTACAAAGTTTTAAATTAAAAAATCTTTGATAAACTTAATAAATCAGATTATGGCTTGAAATGACTGGAAAAGTATTTGAAGTGAGTCTGCTTTATGGTTTGCATATTATGATTTTGGCCAATAAGGGATTTGGATTTCTAATTGTTCACAATACCATAAAAAGTAAACATTTTAAACAGTTACATACAATTTTCTAAACTTACTAATATTGAAACAATATGTTATGTATTTGTTTAAAGTTAGAAGCGCCAAGCTTTCTTGACCTGAAAACCTTCATGGTGCTTTCTGCTTTTCTGTTAAGTTTTTTCAGTAATTCTGGTTTTCAAAAGAAAACTTATTGATTTGGTTTTGGGGCCACACCTGGTGATGCTCAGTAGTTATTCCTGGCTTTTCATTCAGAGGTTATTCCTGGCTCTGTGCTCAGGATTTATTCCTGGAAATGCTCAGGGGACCATAAGGGATGCCAGATGATGAACTCAGATTGACCACATACAAAACAAGTCCCTTACTCACTATACTATCTTCTAATTTTTTTTAAAGTATTTTAATTCTTATAGTATCTCTACTAATTTTAAAAGAGTGGTTTCTTGTGTTTCATTTTTTCATATAGATAAATATAGTAAAAGACTGACCTATGGGCTTTGGCTTGGAAGATATATTTGACTTCATTTTTGGTTTATTTATTGTATATATTTTAGATACACAAATTGAGCTAAATATAAGCATTCAAATATCAAAAAGGAATAAGATTTGAAGTTTTATTAGTTCAGTAATAGATCATTGGCAATTAATTTTGACCCTTTTTTAATATGTTCTAAGAGAAAGGAATTTGTTGAATCTAAATTTTATTTGTGTAAAATTTTAAAAGGAGGCAAGTTTATCCTAAGAATGTCTACAAACCTGTAAAAAATTAAACATATAGTCTTATAGCCAATCACAGGTCTTAAGTTTAAACCTTTTCTACTGAGCATAGATTATAAAAAATAATACTTCAAGTTAAAATTGTATTTGGTTAATCACTCAGATTAAATTGTTTGTAGGCACAAATGCCATTACTCAAATTGTCTTTCAAGTCCCATTATGGTACCGTCATAAATTTTAAAACACTACTGAATTCTGAGTATTGAAGTCACCAAAAATTATCTGCATCTATGTTAGTTTAGAGCATGGTACCTAAATAATGTAATGTATTTAAAAATGGTTCACTTAGTGGTTAAGCTGGATGCATCCACATCTGGGTTATATGATCCTCATCTTTATTTCAGAACCCATAAACTAGTACAAACAATTATGGATGTACTGAAAGAGCTTCTAAAGAAAACATGCATGATGTGATTCATTTGTTTATTAACCAGAAGAAATGAAATATTGTCAGTAATGAAGCTAAAATCCTATCTAGATTGAGGAGTTGTAGGAGGGGACAAAAAGAAAAGTAGAATAAAAGGTGAAAAAAAAGAAGATAACAGATGATGAAGATAGTAACAATTAGAAACCGCAGCCTTGTGAAGTAAATCAGGTGTCATTGGAAAAGAGAGACTCTGAAAATAGGAAATCACCCAAGAACAGGGCACAAATAGAAGTGGTTTTTAACATGACTGGGTTATGGAGTCTTAGTATTTGAAAGCGTTAGGTTCTAGAAACATAAATTCAGAGAGCCTGCAAGCTTCATAAATTTTAGGTTCAAAGTTCTGCTAAGTGTAGTTATGATGTCCCAAGAGTCTAATTGAATTATGTATAGTAATTCAACAATATACATTGTTTTCTGGGGCTGGGTCAATAATACAGCAGTTAAGACACTTCCCTTATAGACAGCTGACCCAGATTTGATTCCAGCACCCCCTATGGTCCCCCAAACTCCAAGAGACATGATTCCTGAGTGCAGTCAGGAGGAAGCCCTGAGAACTGCCAGGTGTGGCCCCAAAACAAAACAAAACAAATATATACTATGTATGTGTGTGTGTATGTGCATTATGTATACGTATATACTCATTGTTTTCCTAAGTACAATTCAGTAAGTTTTGTCAGAGAAATTTGTTAAAATTAATATACATAATTTAGTTTTTTAGTATCTCAGTTTGGTCAAAATAAAACTGACAGATGTTTAGTATTTTATTTTCTCACAATTTAAAGTTTCTGATAAAGTATTGTGTATTAAAATTTAGGTACATGGGGCTGGAGTGATAGCACAGCGGGTAGGGCATTTGCCTTGCACGCGGCTGACCCGGGTTCAAATCCCAGCATCCCATATGGTTCCCTGAGCACGGCCAGGGGAAATTCCTGAGTGCAGAGCCAGGAGTAACCCCTGTGCATCGCCAGGTGTGACCCAAAAAGCAAAAAAAAAAAAAAAAAAATAAAATAAAATTTAGGTACATGTTATGACTCCAAAGCTCCATCATGTCCAAAGTGTTTTCATATTTTTAATGTTATGACAAGTATTTATTTCTCTTATTCTTTTATAAATTTAAGTTTTAATATTCTTGATATGTCATTAGCTAATTTGTATAATAAATGTGCTAAATTATTTTTATGACATTGATGGATTTTATAACATAAGAATAAAATGATATATGATTTTTATTATACTTTAGTAGGTCACAGTTCTTATACAAATATTGATGTATATCAGTAATTTGTTTTTTAAACAAAATTTTCCCTCAAATTTCACATCTTATGGGTAACAAAAGATTATTTTATTTTCTAACTAAAACTATAATACATGTATGTCTTCATGGAGTTCTAAATTATTCGGATTAATTTTTAAAGTAGCTTATTAGCTAAGCAATAGCTTTAAAGTAGTTTACCAATCAAGCAGTAGCAATTTCAGAATGATTAATTTCCTGTGAACAGTTAGAAATCCATACTTTTGCTTTGTATTGCATATTATAAACAAAGCATTTTTATTTCAACACTTTTACTGTATTTTATAATATTTGCAATTATATAATTTTCTATTTTGATAAATTTACTGTATTGATTTTTTTATGACTTCAAGTTGGGGAATGAAATGAGTATTTTATTCTGTGATAAGCATTTTTTTTAGTATGAAACTGTTAATGATGTTAAACATTTAAAAAAGGATTTTGAGGTTGGGTTTTTTTTTGCATTTAGTGATTTATATTACTCAGAAAATCCAGATATTTCGATTTCTATGAAAGTGAAAGTTTTGCATTCAGAATTTAGTAATTGACATGTTAATGCTATCTTTAGCAAAATAACATTTCCTAACCAGAAAAGGCAAGCTATCAGTGTAGTATTAAAAATAAGTCAGTAGCTTAAAATGTTGGTGAAAGTGCTAATTATTTTACTACAGAACTGAAAATAGCTAGCTAGTTCTACTGGAAAAAGGAATTTTTTTTATTAGTGTCCTTGGATAGACTTTTTATTATAGGCCATGTAGTACAAATTTTGTCATTGATCCCTCTTGTCTATAAATTTAAAAGTAAGTATTTTATTTATTTCCTGTTAGGTAAGACAGATTAAGAGTAGAGAAAACATGGAAGATGAAAGAAAACTGACTGTAATAAATAGGTATACTTAGGGGGCCAGAGCAATAGTACAGCAGGTAGAGTACTTGTCTTGCATGCTGCTAACCCAGATTCATTCCCTGACATCCCATATGGTCCCCTGAGCACCACCAAGTGTGGCCCTCCAAAAAATGAGGGGAAAAAATTGAAGTAGGTATGTTTAAATTTTAGGTATTCTCATTATAAAACCAATAGCTTTAACATGCCTTGTATTCTGATGTTTCTGGCAGTCTAAACACTGCAGCAAAATAGCTGTAACATTTTTTTAATTCTAATTTAAATACTTTCACATTGTTGTATAAGAAGTACCAGAATTTTTTCCTTTTTTTAACTTGAAACTCTTTATGTCCAGTGAATAGCTCCCTTTCACACCCCCTTATCTGGTTTATAACCACCATTCATGATTTTGTTTTTACAAATTGCTATGTTTATCTTTCTTGTTACTTATTTCACTTTCCTTAATGTTGATTCATGTTGTAGGATGGGACAGGATTTCTGTTCTTTTTATGGCTGAAGTGTGTGTGTGTGTGTGTGTGTGTGTGTGTGTGTGTGTGTGTGTGTGTACCTATTCATTCCTTTTTTTTTCCCCCTTCTCTTTTTGGGCCACACCCTGTGATGCTTAGTGGTTATTCCTGGCAGTGTTCAAGGGGCCATATGGGATGCCAGGGATCGAATCTGGGTCTGCCACATGCAAGGCAAATGGGTACCTGCTCTTCTATCGCTCTAGCCCCCTATTCATTCTTTCAGTGTCGATTTTTACCTGACATTTTATGAACAGAGCTCTTTATGGCTTTTGGGGTGGTTGAAAATTAGTATTCTGAGGCAGTTATCTCCAGAAATTTTTTATTATATAACACTGTATAACTATGCTCAAGCAAATTCCCAATATATGTATATTTATTTATAAATAAATGTACTGTTGTTGGTTTAGGCATTAGACATGGGCACCTTTTGTTTTCTTTTTCCCCTTACATCTTTTATCTTCGTCTGTCTTTTTCTCTTTTCTTTCCCCTGATGCCTTTTACCTTCCCACACACATTTCCTTTTTCTTCTCCTCTGCTATCTTAACCGTTTTCTCTTTTCTTCTTTCCCCTTTTGTTAGAAAACAGATCTAGGCCCAGAAAGATAGTACAGTGGGTAGGGGGCTTGCTTGTTTGATCCCAGCATCTCATGTGGTCCTCTGAGCCCACCAGGAGTGATTCCTGAGCTAGGTGTAACCCCTGACATTGCAGGATGTGGACCAAAAACAAACAACTGAATAGATGTTGTAATGCTTTGCTTTCATTCTCCAGTCATTTTGAATATTTATTAGGTTGGAATGACATTTTTTGTTATTTGGAAACTGATTATTACTTTCTAATAAGATATTTAGTGGAGGGGTGGGAGGGGCGGAGAGATTGTACAGCAGATAAAGTGTTTGCCTTGCATTCTGCCAACTGGGTTTCATCTCGGTATCCCATATGGTTGCCCGAGTTCTGCCAGAAATGATCCCTGAGCACCACTGGTTGTGACCCCAAAATGGAAGATATTTATTGATTTATTTTCATGGATATTTAAAAGCAGGTACAAGATACTGTGCAGGTTGATAATCCTAGGAAGACTATGAAGTCAGTCTTTATTATAAAGTCTGAATAGTTTCATCAACCACATATTCAGCCAGATTATGTTTTATTATGAATTTTATTCTTTGAGGATTAAGAAAATACCCTAAATTACTGCTCTTTTAATCTCTCATTTTGGTCTTCTATTCATTGAAATTTTTCAAGTTTATAATATCATCTTTTATGCTATAGGTGCCTGGCAGGCCATGCAGTGCTTGGGATTGAACTCAGGGCTCTGCTCATGCTAGACTTGCTCCACCAATAGGAGCTATGTCCCTGGCCCCAGCAGTCCCTTAGGGTACTAATATCATACATCTCAATTTCCTTTTTCCTGAAATAACAAAATTGTACTATTAAATTCAGCTTGGCTGTAGCTTGGTGTAAAATGCATGAGCATGCTGTTTATGCAAGCTGAATAGCTTAAAAAATTAAACATTATAAAGTTTGATTACAGCTTAAATATTTGGAAGGTAAGTAAATTCTTGCTGGAACCATTGGAGGAGAATATTGGCATACCTTAATGTATCTAAGTGATTCTTGATTATCTACTGGTGATAAATGTCTTGTGACTTAATATTGATTAAAGATTTGTAAAATTTTGTAAAATTTGTTGTTCTGTGTGTTTACCCTTCCTATTCTAAGGCTGCATAATAGAATACTGACTTGACATTAAATATTTAGAAGTTAAAACAGTAGAAATGACCGTATTTCCTCCATCTCTAAGAATATGAATCATTTAACTGGTTTAAAGTGTTAGAATTTTAAAATTAATGTTTTTTGTTTTTTGGGTTTTTTTTGTTTGTTTGTTTTTTCTTTTTGGGTCACACCCGGCGATGCACAGGGGTCACTCCTGGCCCTGCACTCAGGAATTACGCCTGGCGGTGGTCAGGGGACCATATGGGATGCTGGGAATCAAACCCGGGTTGGCTGCGTGCAAGGCAAATGCCCTACCCACTGTGCTATCACTCCAGCACCCCTAAAATTAATGTTTTTATTGAAAAAAAGTACATATATAAAAGGCCAAGTGATTACTCAATATTCCCATAAAGAATTGTTATCTTTAATTAGCAACTCATGGTATTCCCCCCCCATAATATTTTTTTAAAACAATATGAAAGAATGTGGAAAACTTTCTATAACAGTCTTGGATAAATTTGCATTTGGGTTAGGCAAATAATATCCTGTTATTGTACCTAAATAGTACATTAGAGAAGTCATCAGAGCCTGAGTAACAAATTGTGGTTAAAGTATATATTATTCTAAAAAAATTTTTTAAACTTTCTTTACCCATTTTCTCATTTTCATAACCTCAATTTTGTGTAACTACTTTAGTTCACATTTGAGCTTATGTAAAAGTAGGTGAAATTAGTTAAAATACTTTTTGTTTTTTAATGCTGTGTTTCATTCTTACTAGTTTCTTCACTAGTGGAAGAAGGAGAAAAACAAAACAAACGTTTCAGGGCATCAAAAATGTCTTGCAGAGATTCTACCCCACAGACCTCTTCCCTACCATCTGTAAACCTTGAGTCACTGACAATAAAAGAGAAATTCATCCCACCTGAGTTGAGCATCTGGGACTATTTCATAGCCAAGGTAATAAATGTACTATCCAGATCAGTATTTATGTAGTCAAGTAGAATTAGAATTTTACCAATACCTCCTTTTTTTTTTTATTTCTTTTTTTGGGTCATACCTGGGGATGCACAAGGGTTACTCCTGGCTCTATGCTCAGGAATTACTCCTGGCGGTGCTCAGAGGACCATATGGGATGCTGGGAATCGAACCCGGGTCAGCTGCGTGCAAGGCAAACGCCTTATCCACTCTGCTATTGCTCCAGCCCCATCAATACCTCCTTCTTACAACCAAAATTCTCCCATTTTAGTAAATGGCAACTTCTTTATAGATATTTAACCAGAAATCCAAAATGTTTTTGTTGTTGTTTTGTTTTTGCCTTGAAGTCACACGTGGCAGAGCTGGGGACTACACCTGGTTTGAGGTACTATGCAGTGTCAGGGATCAAAGTGGATCCAGCTCTATTACAACTCTATTACCCTTCTACGTCTCTCTGGCCCCAAAACACAATCTTTTCCCTCTTGACCCTTGCTCTCCAGATTTGGCAGCAAAATTTTCAGTGCATTTTCCAAGATAAGCCACAAATTTGTTACTTTTCTCCCTTTTTATCACTAGTATCTATTTCCAGACAGTTATCTCTTCCCTTTTTCTTCCTTTTTATCACTAGTACCTATTTCCAGACAGCTATCTCTTGCCTTTGTTACTAATATGCAGTTTCTATTGTGCTATTTGATTTTCTTTTTCTCATTAGAGTGGCCATAGTAATATTCTTAAAATCAGAACTTGTCTGCTCCTTAAAATCACTACTGACTTTCCATTGCAATCTTTACTATTATCTGCACAAATTCCACCTTGATTGGTCACCCACTGTTTTCTTCAACATTTCTCTTCTTCAGACAACCACTTTTTTTTCCCTACCAACTTTTCTTCATATAAAAAACCCTTCCTTCTACTTCTACTGCCTAAAATGCTATTTTTTCTGATATGCCTCCCTCTTACATCTCAGTACTTTATAGAAATTATTGATCATCAGATTTTCTCCATTCTTGTTAATATTCACTGTCTTGACTGTCTTTGTATATCTTTATAGCACAATAAACTTTATTTGGGCTGGAACGATACTACAGTGGGTAGGCATTTGACTTGCATATGCCAACCCATTTCAATCTCTGGTTCACCGTATGGTCCTCCATACCCAAAGGAGTAATATCTGAGCTTAGTGCCAGGAATAAACCCTGAGCACAGCCAGGTGTGTCCCTCTAAAAGTTAATTAATTAAAGTTTTATTTATTTGGTTTTTTTGTTAATTTACATATTTTCCCACTGATATGTAAGCTCTTTGGAAACAGTGACTGCCTGTGTCTTAAAAAATCCTGTCAGGTTTAGTTTTTGCCGTATCATGGATACTTAATAAATTTTGGGTTGAATGGATAAAAATAAAGGGAAATTTTATTAAGTAATGTCAGGATCATAGAATGACAAAAAAAATAACCCACACCAAATTAATAGTTTGATTTCTCATAATTAAGTGTCCAAAGTAGGATAAATTGATAATAGACTATATAATTGGATGCCATATAATTAAAGTCATATAATTAAGTCACATAATTAAATTATAAATTCTTTTAACATTTTATTTTAGCCTTTTCTACCCCCTTCCCAAAGTAGAGTGGAATATGATTCAGAGGAGAGTCTGGAAAGTGATGAAGAGGAAGATGATGTTTCAGCTTCAGATTTTCATTTCCAAGAGCATTCTAATTCGAATTCATATAGGTATAGAATATTTATCATTAAAGTTTCTTTTTAAATTCTTTTAACATTATGTTCATAATTATGAATGTGAGATTAATAACTTGTTAAATATTAATTATAACTCAGATTTCTATAGTTGAAATTGTTGCTCTTCTATATTTGTAAATAAATTTTTAACATATCTATTGTTGCTTTATTTTTAGTTGGTCATTGATGCGCTTGGCAATGGTACAGTTGGTGCTCAATAACTTGAAGACTTTCTATCCCTTTGCGGGTCATGATCTTGCAGGTAATAAATAGCTAATAATATTGACTGCTCTGGCTTTTGACTTGCTGTTCTATATTTTTTAACCTTCTATTATAGAAAGAAGTATCTTTTATATGTCATCTCTGCATATTTCCTATAATTGTTATGTTCTCCTAAGAAAACAGTGTTGAAGATATCAAATCAAATAGTCAAAAGCAGAGTTTGGATGAATAGTGCAGTGGTTTAGCCAGCTTATCAAATCCCTAGTGCCACCACATATACCAAGACATATGCCAGACAGCTGTGCTGTTTGTCATCCGTAGCCACTCCACAGCCAGGTATATGTAAGCACCACAAAAAGAGGTGTGATGTGACCTCCTCAACCCATCTCTGCCACCACCCCAGTATCCCCTTCCCACCCATCCTGCACACACAGGCACTGAACACAACTAAAAAAAATGTGCCAGTGCCATGGCCCAAAAGTATACCCCTGGCTTGTATGTGTGTGAGCATCACATCGAGCACTGAAACCAAAATGTGCAAGCTTCAACCAAAGCATGCAACCTTCAGAGAGCACCACAGCCAGAAATGTTCAAGCACCATGTAGATGTACGATCCACATCGTCACAACATTAGCAATAGCATCAATCAAAAAGGAAGGGAGAGGAAATCAAAATTCATAAATTTTGATTTATAAACAATCAAAAGTAGTAGCTGTAAGTAGTAACTTAAATCATTAAGTCTTAAATGATTATTGCAAAATCTTGTGATAGTGCTACAGTGTAATTTTGACTTAGATTGCTTTTTGTTGTTGTCCTCGACCTTCTAATTATCTTCAAATGTGCTATACAGATAGATGATATCTTTCAACCTTTGATATCTATTCTCGTCTCTCTTACGCTTCTCTCCCAAAATTCATTAGTCATTTTTATGTGATATTATTGTAATCTAGTTCTGTAGCATTTTACTGCAGAAGATAAATGTGGTCAATATTTTTTCCCCTCTCAGAGCTCCCAGTCAGCTCACCACTTTGTCACGCAGTTCTAAAAACTCTCCAGTGTTGGGAACAAGTTCTTCTTAGGCGACTTGAAATCCATGGTGGGCCACCTCAAAACTACATTTCGAGTCATACCTCTGAAGAAAGTGTTTCTGCAGGTCCAGCAATTCTTCGCCACAAAGCTTTGCTAGAACCTACAAACACTCCTTTCAAGTAAGTCTTTCCATTTATACTATTTCATAGTATGAGTTTTCCTAAGTCAGAATGTTGTCTATAATACAGAAAAAAAAAATTTAAGTTCTTCTTTGTTTAATTTGTTTACTTGTACCTGTATCTTCATATGATGCATATTGTAGTTCTGAGATTAGCAAATATTTCCTGCAAAGATCTAAATACTAAATGTTTCATATTTTGCAACAATATAATCTTTGTTGCAGCATTTAAAAAAAAATTTTGGTTTTTTTTTTGGTTTGTTTTTTTTTTGCCCCCCAAGCAGTGTGCAGGAGGCCTGAGGCCACTCCTGGTGATTTGGGCCAGCGGTTCACTGCAGAGGTATGGGAATGCACTACTGCAGAGCCCTGGAATTCCAGAGATTACCCAGACCATCCTAGTACTGCTTGGAAGCCTCCAGGGCCACACAGAGAAGTGCTGGGGGGGGGGGGGTGGCTTCTAGGTCAATACACAGTGATGCTGGGGCTGGAGCGATAGCACAGCGGGTAGCGTGTTTATCTTGCATGCTGCCAACCCGGGTTGGATTCCCAGCATCCCATATGGTCCCCAGAGCACTGCCAGGGGTAATTCCTGAGTGCAGAGCCAGGAGTGACCCCTGTGCATTGCCGAGTGTGACCCAAGAAGCAAAAAAAAATACACAGTGATGCTTGGGGACCCCCAGCTAGAGAGATAGTACATTAAATTGCCACTATAGAGTGAAAGCAACAGTAGTTTGTAAATGAGTATGACTAATTCAATAAATTTTGTTTTTTTCCAGTTTTTATTTAGCACAGTGATTTATAATGCTATTAATAGTGTTCCAGGCATACAGTATTTCAACTCCACAGCCACCATCACCAGTTTATCAAGGTCCTCTCCCACAACACTTCCCACCTCCTTGGCTAACTTATGTTTTAAAACAACATACTATGGTTTGGGTCACATGCTTAGAATATTATTAGTGCTTATGGTTTTGCTCTACAGTTATTTCAGTTCACAATCACCAGCAAAGTGCCCAAGACTTACTTGGACATCATCTTCATCTCATCATCCCAAATCCATCTCTACACATACACACATATACACACACCTCCAGTCCATCTCTACAAATACAAACATACACACACACCTCCCTGATCCTTATCATTCTCCATTCTGAGATCTAGAACTCCCAGTGGTGCTTCCAAGATTCTCAGCCAACTGGGCAGACTTCCGTGAAAGGATCCTGTGGTGCTGGGGACCCCATAGCCACACTAGTAATGCTGATGGGACTTCCAGGTCTGGGGATTGGATGATACCTTAACATCTGTACTGCCACTCTTTGGATCACACCTTTTCATTATAATGTTACCCTTTGCCTGATTTTTCCACTAAAATAGCAGAGTCCGTTTTAACAGATACCAGTATAACCCACAAAACCAAAACTCTTTACTCTTTACTCTTCACTGAGCTTTAAGAAAAAAGATTGCCGACTACCATGCTAGATAAATGTTTCCCAAGGTAGACTATACTGCCAATACAAGAGACTCAGGGTGGATTCAGGGGAACAGTAGCATTCTTCGGTACAATTGATGGGTACTTTTTGTTTTTTCATTTAAAAATGTCCAGACACCATGGTGAGAGAGTCCTGAGTGATGATTTTTTTTTTCCTAAAAATGGGGTGATAGGTTAAATAACTTTGGGATCTTCTAATCTAAGTGATATGGTCTAATTCTGGTTATATTATAATTATTTTTGTTTAGTTTTATATGGAAATATGTTCAAGTTAGGTAACCCCAAAGAAAGTATATAATTTTGTATACTTTGTTTTTCTTAGATCCAGACACCATCTAGCACTGTCTGTGAAGAGACTTTGGCAGTTTTTGGTGAAGCAGGAAGAAATTCAGGAAACATTTATCAGAAATATATTCACAAAGAAAAGATGTTTAAATGAGGTGTGTATTTACTGTTTTATTAAAGACTTTTGTGTGTTGTATAACCACCAGAAATTTGTGTTTTACAGGTTTTTAGAAACTTATTTTTCTATCAAATATGTTTTGCAGTTAATAGAAAAATGGTTGAAAATGACAATAAATAATCACTTTTTCTAAATCTGTTTAACTCCAAGTACCTAATTCAGTATTATCTGTGGCTTTTTCCTCTCAAAGAAGATAGTATTTGAGTTGAGTGTTTTAATTCTGTGATTTAAGTTGTTCTTATCACCATTTAAAAAGCAAAGTAGACATTTTCTATGATTTTCATGTAATAGTTGAAAGAAATTTATCTTAATATTTTAATTGAAAATAAATATAGGAAACATTTCAATATCTACATTTCTACTGATAATATTTAGTGAAATTAAGAAATTTGTAATTGTACTGTCCTTAGTTCATTATACCTTGATATTGTTATTATAATGTTTACTTAGTGTTATTAAAATGTATGTTTGATATACAGAGAAGTTGTGCCTTAATTTAAATTGACATACTCTTTTTTACTTTGAGATAGTTCTGTTATTAAGAGATGTATTTTTTTGCAGCTAGAGAGACAGTACAGTGGTTAAGGTGTGTGCCTTCCCTGTGGCCAACCCCAGGTCAGTCCCCAGCAGCACATTAATATTTTCCTGAGAGTCACTATCCCAAGTATTGCCAGGGTAATCACCAGGTGCAAGGCCTGAGCAACACCTCGGCTTGAGCATCACTGCTTCCTTGAATTTTTCCATTGAACCACCAGGCTGGTTGGCTGAAAATTTCAGGGAGTGGTCCTACACCACCTGAATACCACTTGGGAGAACCCAAGCCTCTCCCCCAAAATTAAAATAAAACAGAAAAGCATGGAGTTTGCTCTCTTTTTGTGCTTAAAAATAAAAGGGCACGATTAACAGTATATCATTTTTTTTTGTTTTTTGTTTTTTTTTGGTTTTTGGGTCACACCCAGCGATGCTCAGGAGTCACTCCTGGCTCTGCACTCAGGAATTACCCCTGGCCGTGCTCAGGGGACCATATGGGATTCTGGGAATCGAACCCGAGTCGGCTGTGTGCAAGGCAAACACCCTACCTGCTGTGCTATCACTCCAGCCCCATCTTTTTTTTTTTTTTTTTTTTTGAGGGATGGCTGGTTTTGGGGGACCACACCCAACTATACTCAGGCTACTCCTGCCTCTGCTCTCAGGGGTCACTCTGAGCCTCTTGGGGACCATATGAGATGCCAGGGATTGAACCTGGGTTAGGCACATGTAAAGCAAGTGCGCTGCCTGCTGCACTATAGCACCAGCCCCTGTAAATCATATTTTAAGAAATAATGAATCACTCTGAAAACAAGCCTTGTATGGTTTTTGAAATGGGATTAAAAAGACTATTTTAGTTAGCTAAGGGTCTAGAATGGCGTTTTAGTAAGATAATGTATAATCTATAATTGTAATAATATGTAATATGTAATCTTATTTTTTAAAAGAAAATAACCTATATTTTATCGTCTTTAATTTTTTTACAAATCACCAAATGGTGTATATTTACATTTACAATTAGATTATGAAATTTTTTAAAATTACTAACTGAAGCACTATTACTATTTGCTGGATTAGGAAAATATTCAAATTAGGAAACCAGGGAATAAAACAGTGTTTATACCAATTTTTATGTAAACCTTAATACACTTTAGGCACATAATAAGACAGCATACAAATAAATATTTTTTGTTTATCTTTGATAAGTTATGCCTTATCATATTAATTATCATTAAAACAATTCAAGAAAAAATTTTAATAAATAAGATTAAAAATGCATTTTCTAAAATAAGTAAATAAAAATGCATGTTCTACATAAGGTCTTAAACTTTTTCCCCTTGCAATCCTTTTTGTCCAAAATATTTCTACACAGACCTGGGTATTAACAAATATACAAAATAGGTAAACAAACATCTGACAATAAATTGTAAATATAATTTTAAATGACCCCCACATTCAGTTACATTATACTTAATGAAATCACAAGCCTCAATTTAAGAAGCTAGGTTCTGGACAAGTTATATTCATTCAGATATATCTATTTGTACAGTCGTGTTTTTTAAGCATTAAATTTATTGAGGTAACATTAATTTATAAGAATACAAAAGCTTTTAGGTTTTGCAGATACAGTAGTACCAAATTATGCCCACTACCACTTTAACTTTCCATCACAATTTTTTTTTTCTTTTTGGGTCACACCCAGCGATCCTCAAGGGTTACTCCTGGTGGTGCTTGGGGGACATATGGGATGCCGGGGGTTGAACCTGGGTTGGCTGCATGCAAGGAAAACACCCTACTCGATGTACTATCACTCCGTTTCCCCTTACCCCCAACATAATTCTTAAATCCCTTCCCCTCTATTCTCTCCACCATTGGGTGACCTGAGTTCTGTTGTCAAAGTCTAAGGGTTGGTTTTTATTGGATATTACCTACTTTTTTTGTTTTATCTCATATTTATCTTAAACATATTGTTGCCTCAAATACGTTTTACTAATTAAAGCATTTCTGATAATACTATAAAGCACAGATGACATTGTTTAGCAGCAAAAAGTATATTTGTTGTACTTGTTATTACTTTGGTTTCTCTATTTGCCTTACAAATAAAGTTATACTTTTGGCATAATAATTTCAAGTACAAAGTAACTTCTTAAAGCTTTTTTCATATTTTGTTAATACAGCCATAAAATAAAAACACTTCTGAGATATTTAATGCTTGAGAAAATGCTTGAAACAGGTCAAAAGCTAAAAATATTGTACCACTAGTTATCTATCTGAATCAGAATCAGTAAAGATATAGATTAGCATAATTATCGGAGTACATTAAAAAAAAAGCAGATAAAAAATAGTGAATATAGGGGCTGGAGCGATAGTACAGCAGTAGGGCGTTTGCCTTGCACATGGCCGACCTGGGTTCGATTCCCAGCATCCCATATGGTCCCCTGAGTACCACCAGGAGTAATTCCTGAGTTGCAGAGCCAGGAGTAATCCCTGTGCATCGCCAGGTGTGACCAAAAAAGAAAAAATTTAAAAAGCAGATTTATGAATTTAACTGCATCCTAAGCCTATTTTTTCTAGCTGTTTCTTGACTAACTTAAAACTTTGAAGTTATTTTGTATTGTAATTATTAAACAAAAGAATGAATATGAGTATTGATAAATATTTTATAACTATTGCTAAGCTTAATTTCTTCAGAATTTTAGGTGTTTGTAAAACATTCCTTACTTAACAATGTTTTTAACAATAGATTTAAGTTATTTCATACTTGACATGATTATAGCTATTAGAGATGTAGTGTATGACCATGTGTTATTCTTGATAATGATACTCTTAAAGATAGTGACACTGATTAAAGAAATATTTAAATTTTTATATAAACTTATATAACATGAATATTGTTAAATATGACATTAGCTATATAATTGCTGCAAAATTATTTGTGTGTAGCATTTTTAATATTTACAAATTTATCATCCATTTCTTTTTAATAGAACAACTATACTGAAAACAGTTGGGTCCTAGTCACTATAACTTTTTAAATGGTTACTATACAGACGCATGGCAAGACCTATATTTTGGGTGGGAAATAATAGGCCCTATTTTGAAATTAGTTTTCACATTTTTTTTTTAAAGGAAGGTAGTTTTTTTTTTAATTTTTTTTATTATTTTTTAAAAATTTTATCACCATGTGGAAAGTTACAAAGTTCTCAGGTTTATGTCTCAGTTATACAATATTCAAACACCATCCCTTCACCAGTGCCCATATTCCACCACCAAAATCCCCAATATGCCCCCCGCCCCCGCCTCCCGCCCCCAACTGTATAACTGATGAATTTCACTTCATTTTCTCTTTACCTTGATTACGTTCCATATTTCAACACAAAACTCACTATTGTTGTGGGAGTTATACCCCCAAACAAGATAGTTCTACTAAGGAAGCATTTGATAATTAGTTTTCCATTAAAAGATTGTATGTTTTCAGGTTTTAGAAAAGGTCGAGCGGCCGCGTTAGCAGCCTCGCGGCTCAGATGTGTCCCAGTCCCGAATCCCGGAGTCATGTTACTTGCTGCTCAGTGTTGCCAGGGCTCCATCTGGAGAATGTGTGCTGGCTGCACCTCCTCCGTCCGGCTCCCCAGTGTTGCTGGCCCCAATTCGGGTCCGGAGCATTTTTCGGGCCGCGTTGCTGACCAGAATGTCTGGCCGCTTCTCTGTTGAATGTGGCAAGATGGCGCCAAGGGTGGGTCGAGGGCATGACTTCTGGCGGCCGGGACCACTTGGAGGCTGGGCTGGCACCGCCCCAGTCCAATGCCCCCCCCCCCCCCCGCGGCTTGGATGTGTACCAGTCCCGAATCCCGGAGTCGTGTTAGTTGCTGCTCAGTGTTGCCAGGCCTCCATCTGGAGAAGGTGTAAGGAAGGTAGTTTTTATTGAATAAAACTTGCTTAGAAACATGTGAAAGGAGAGAAAGAGAGGAAGTGTATAGAACATAGGCTTCTCCAGAATGGGAATCAGAGGGCAAAGAAACAGAGCAGCAAGTGAGGTCCATGTTCAAGGGAGAACATGGGCTTGAAGAGCAAGCCGTGTTGCCCTTATTTTTTTGTGTTTGAAAGGATAGTATTAGATTTTTTTTTTGTATTAAATCCCAGTATATCCTTCAATCTTTACTATATAATGTAGTTGACTGATGTTATATGCACTTTTATTTAATTTATTTTAGTTTTGGAGCCACACCTCCTAGCTCTGAGCTCAGGGGTCACTCCTGGCAGATTTGGGGTGTCAGGGATGGAACCCGGGCCAGCTGTATGCAAAGCTAGCTCTATACTCACTGTACTGTTGCTTTGGCCTCATGTATTATCTGCATTTTTAAAATAGAAGGTTTACCGGTTTTTATATTTATTAGGGAATTAAGTACAAAATCCTGCAAACTTATTCTGAATAGCAAAAAGTTTCCAGCTGTCACCTTTATCCCTAATTCCTTTTTCTGTATTCTTTCATTTTTCTGAAAGAAACTAATAGATTTGAAAGCTCCTGTTTCTTTGAAAAGTATAAATATTTCCTTTTAAGATGTATGCATGCCTCTAAGCATTTCATGTAATGTTTCTGGCTAATTCAAAAGGATAGAATTAGAAACGTAGAAATCAAAAAATTTTAATGAGGTTTTCCCAGGAGGTTGAGATAATATTATGGAGACTGGATATTATATTCTTTGACAGTTCATTTTTAAATGATATGATTTCATTGAAATGTTGAGAAGGAAAAATGACGACAAATGTTTAATGAAATGCTTCAGGAAAGTTATTGAATGACGTATTTTCATAAGTCATTTGCAGTTTCCCAGAACCTTTGGAAAATGCTAACTGATGGGGCTGGAGCAATAGCACATCGGGTAGGGCATTTGCCTTGCACGCGGCCGACCTGGGTTCGATTCCCAGCATCCCACATGGTCCCCTGGGCACCGCCAGGAGTGATTCCTGAGTGCAAAGCCAGGAGTAACCCCTGTGCATTGCCAGGTGTGACCCAAAAAAACAAAAAAAGGAAGAAAGAAAATGCTAACTGCTGAGGACTTATGTGCTTTGATTCAGTAGCACTACATTTGTACCCTAAGTAACTTTGGACTAACTCCTACTTCAGTATCAACATTTCAAAAGTAAGCTATGCACATAAAAAATTCTTAGGAAGTAGAATAAAATTAACATTGGTGGTTAAGGAATTAAGTTTTCCCACTCTATGCGCCCACCCATATTTAATTTAGATATATGAAGCTGGAAAACTAAGAAATCCAAGCAGTGTTACTTTGTTATAAAATTGACTTAAAATAAGATTTTTTAAAAATATCCCTGGTATTTTGCACATTACAATTTGTCTTTACTCTGTGTCATGTGGTTATTCTTTCTTGATGAAGTCTTTAGAGGATCACTGTGAAACCATCAAAAATTCTATGTTGGAGGAGCCAAACATCAAAAAGGTACAAAATATCATTCAACTAAATTAGAAATTGCATTCTTTAACAGTAAAACCAAAATGTTTACATTTACTTTGCACTGGACTTAGTTTCCAGTGGAATTAAATTACTGGTTGCATAATTTTTCTTATTTCCACAAGTTACATACTATAATCATGTTCCTATTTTATGAATGAAAGAATGCAATTTTAAAGGGAGTTGAATGCATGTTGTTTTGGCTACAGATTGTTATGAGTAGTTACAGTAAACACAACTAAAGTTCTTAATAAAATGCAGTTACAGCAGCCATCATTTTTGTAGTTAACATCAAATACTGTTATATAAGCATGTATTTACTTATAAGAGTAATGTACATTTCCTTGTACATAATAACTATTCAGTACTCATGAAAAAAGAGCACACAAAAAAAGAGCAGAGAATGAGAATTTGTATGATTATGAAATAACTCTAAAGGTTCTTGTTAAAATATAACTTTTTATTCAATTGATACTTAACTCTTCTTTTTTTATATTCTGTGTTTCATTGATGTAATCTCAAGAGTAATTTTAGGGGGAAAATTTCTCAAAAATAATCTAAGGCTATTCCATGATTTCCTCTTCCCGTAAGGAAAATTTCAGTAAAATAGGGAAAATAATTCAGTGAATTAATTTAAAAGACATTTGGTGTTAATGTGTATTTCATAACTAAAACTTAGTAAATTAATGAAATCCATGCATACATTTCTGGTGGCCTTTTGAGAATATAATTCAAACTTTTATAGTATTCCTTGCCTGGGTGATTATTAATTACTGTACTCTATACATGATCAGGATTTCTACATCAAAATACATCCTATTTGGTTGACATCATAACCATTTGTGGTCAGAATTTTCCAAACTATTGCCAGTTCTAAGTAGCTTTATTAGTAGCTTTATTAAATATACCCAGTTTAAAATACCTATGCATATTTAGGGATAGGGGTGTAGCTCCATGGTAGAGTACTTATTTGCCTTGTATATGTGACACCCTGGGTTAAGTCCTGGGACTGAAGAGAGGAAAAATACAACTGCATATATTTATTTATTTATTTATTTGTTTATTTATTTATTTATTTATTTTTTTGCTTTTTGGGTCACACCCAGCGATGCTCAGGGGTTACTCCTGGCTTTGCACTCAGGAATTACTCCTGACGGTGCTGGGGGACCATATGGGATGCTGGGGATCAAACCCGGGTCGGCCGCGTGCAAGGCAAACGCCCTACCCGCTGTGCTATCGCTCCGGCCCACAACTGCGTATATTTAAAGTGTAAGATTTGTTCTGTTGTGGCATATTAGTATACACTCATGAAATCATCTTCACAGTCAAGATACCATATCCATTATGCCACAAACATTAATCCCTTAGAATTTATTGTGTGGAATTTCATTTTTTTAACTATTTGATATGGATTAATAGTTGACCTTTTTACATTTAGAGCTACTTCAAAAAAGATTACTTTAAACATTTCATGTATAAGAAGTTTCTTTTTATGGGCATGTGCTTTCATTTTTCTCATGTATATGCCTTGTAATTTAATAGCTGTTAAGATTACATATATGTATTTTTAATTCTCATTTAAAAAGTTAAAGTATTTTGCGAACAGTGTTTGTCAAACACTATAGGAAAACCTCAGTTGCTTCACATCCTCATCATTAATACTTTGTCTGATCAGCCATTTCATTTTAGCTCTTTTAGTAGGTATATAATTGAAGTTCATTTTGATTTTAATTTGCATTGAGTATCTTTTTAGGAGATTATTTGCCATTTGTATAGTTATTTTTTTTCAATTATCTTTTCAAGTGCCATACCTACTTTTTATTAGGTTTTATTTTTTGTAATTGTCCTTCATAAGTTTTTAAAAATTGTTTTCTCCATGTCTATCCACTTCTCTTTATGTTCTGTTTGTAATCCACTGGTTTTTATATTCTCTTTGTAATTTCCTTTAAGCCACTAAATTGACAGACTGGTCTCATCAAAATGTCTTCTATGAATACATTTTCATACCTTTTTTTGTCTTGGGGGCCACACCCAGCCATGGTCAGGAATTTCTTCTGGCTCTATACTCAGGCATCACTTCTGGAGGTGCTCAGGGTACCATTTGTAGTGCTGCACATCAAACTGGGGCTGGTCGCATGCAAGGAAAGTGCTCTTCCCACTGTACTATCATTCTGGCCCCTATAGTTACTGTTTTTTTAAAACCCATGACAATTTTTTTAACCCTCTAGTGAAAAAGATTGTCTCTTCCTCTCCTGAAATGCTTTTTCTTTCTCTCATTTACCTCCAGATAATTCTTATAAAAAGAAAAAAAAAAGTGGCGAGAGAGTCATACATTGGAAGAACTTGTTCTTTCCTTGAAGCGTTATATATAGGCTTCAACTGTACAACCTTTTAAATCAACATCCTTTTAAGTCAACGTTAAATTTAAATTTAAATCTTTTAAATCAACATTGTTTGGTAATGAAATTCTAGTTTCTACACATCAGTGTAAGAAGAATCTGTTTTGAAGTTTGTACTCGGAATGCCTTCTCCCCTTACATACTTATTTTTTAATAAGCTCTGCAAGTAAAACTGGTGTTTTCTCCCACAGACCCACTCACCCACCCAACCATTACCAATAAATAGCATATCCCTGTATTCCAGGAAAGTAAAATTAATCTATTTCCAACTTCTCCAAACACAGTAGACAATACTTAGTACTTGAGATACCAACTACTCAATTGGAATTTTATCATAGAATTCCAAAACTTGACTTACACTTTACTATTTGCTGATGGATATCTTGTTACAAGAGCTACAATTTCAAGTTTTTATATATTAGCTTGAGTATGTTTGAAATATTCACATACTGTGTATGTTTTCTTGTTTTGTATGGGGTTATTTTGGCTTGGTTATCTCGTAAGTCTCAAATTCACAGTTAAAATAACCTTAAGTGGCAATAACTATTAACACTACTCATTTCTGTAGTCAAATAGTAGATCGACTTTGGACATTTTTGTGTAAGTGATGTTTTTTAATTAAACTCTGGAAGAAGAAATTTTTATTTATACTAATAAAATTAATGACTTCTGTACTAAATAATAGCAAGTAGGGCTTTTGCCTTGCACAAGGCCAGCCCAACTTCTTTATTTTAGTAAATGATTTTATACAGTATTCTGAGTTCAGAATTGTCATTTTATACCTCTATAGTAAGAAAAAATTCTGATATATATTTTTCAAATAAAGTACAGTGATTTGTGACTTAACTAGCTACTAAAATGACTACTGATTGAAAAGTTACTTTGCCTTCAGAATTTCAGGTTTTTCTTCATTTGTAAAAGTTTACTGTAGATTAGGAATGAGCAGAGTATATTTAAATGATTCAATCTAACTTGTGTTTTTATAAGATATGAACTAAGAAAATTACTTTTTACAAGGTTAAAAATAGTACTAACTGAAAGTAGACTATAGATGAACATGAAGGCCACTCAATAAATACCTCTATTGCTAACTACAACACCCAAAAGAGAGAGAACAAAAGGGAATGCCCTATCACAGAGGCAGGGTAGGGTGGTGGGGGATGGGGTAGGGATGGTGAGAGATACTGGGATCCTTGGTGGAGGTGAATGGGCACTGGTGGGGGGATGGGTAAGTGATCACTGTATGAGTGAAATGCAAACACAGAAGTTCATAAGTTTGTAAATGTACATCACAGTGATTCTCTAATAAAAAAATTTTAGGGGCTGGAGTGGTAGAACAGCGGGTAGGGTGTTTGCCTTGCATGCGGCCGACCCGGGTTTGATTCCCAGCATCCCATATGGTCCCCTGAGGACTTCCATGGTTAATTCCTGATTGCAGAGCCAGAAGTGACCCCCGTGCATCGCCGGGTGTGACCCAAAAAGCAAAAAAATAAAAAAAATTTTAAAAAGTACTAATGTGATTATATATGATCTTTTAAATCTAAAATAAAGAATCTAGCATTTTAATAATTATAAAATGTTACAAAAAGATTGTGAGACATGTTTTTACAGTATTCGATACACCAAAACCAGTAACAAGTCTCACAATGGAGACATTACTGGTACCCACTCAAGCAAATCAATGAACAGTGCTACAGTGCTACCAGAAGATTAGAATATGATGGAACTTGATAAATTCAACTTTCACAAATGGATTGTCTTCATAATTTGCCTCGGGAAAATAAGCAGTTAATGAAGTTGTACATATATCAACAGTCATTTTATATGTGAGGTTTAAATATCTCATAAAATTTTGTCTTTTGAATAGTAACATCAGATATTTGGGATTAAGATACCTGAAAATTTATTAAAATTATGAAGGTATTAAATGGCTAGCATAGTTTTTCTCTGTTACTAAAAATAACTATTTTTATATTTTATTTTCCTCTGTTTAGATAGAAGCAGATTTGGGATACCCTGGAGGTAAAGCAAGAATTATACATAAGGAATCTGATATCATTACAGCCTTTGCTGTTAATAAAGTAAGTACATATTTTATTTGATTATTAAGTGTTAATAACTGGAGAATGTATCTTGTGTCCAATAATTTAGTAATAGTATTTCTCTTCCCTAAGCTACTTGCCACTCTTTAAATTGCAATCTGAATGATTTTCTTTTTTATTTCGCAAATTGTATTCCTTGATAATTTATCTATTTTGGATATCAGGCAACATATTTTGCTTATACAGAGTAAAGTGTCAAGTGTTCATATATAATAACCTTTTAAAAAATATATAACATATTCAATAGTTAATTCCAAGAGAAGTTTTTCTGTTTTTCAGATATGAATATGTTTAATATGGCTCTTAATATTTTCTCAAATATAAACCTACCCAAGACGTGTAGAAATTCTCCCTTTTTGACTTAGATCAATAAGAGCTGTCCAGGGGCTGGAGCGATAGCACAGCGGGTAGGGCATTTGCCTTGCACGCGGCCAACCCGGGTTCTAATCCCAGCATCCCATATGGTCCCCTGAGCACCGCCAGGGGTGATTCCTGAGTGAAGAGCCAGGAGTGACCCCTGTGCATCGCCGGGTGTGACCAAAAAAAAAAAAAAAAAGAGCTGTCCAGCTAGAATATTCTCTATGTATTTTTTATCCTACTAAGCATCTTTCTTAGAGCCATCTGTCTATAATATTCACTGAAGACATAGTCTTAAAGTACAGTAATCAATCCTAGGTTGAAATCTATCTTAATCTTTCCTTCTATATTTCTTAGTTGTTCTGCTGAAAATGTCATAGTGACTTACAATTACACTTACTTACTTTCATTTCCATTATGTGAAGGATATATACTTTTTTTTTCTTTTTGGGTCACTCCCGGCAATGCTCAGGGATTACTCCTAACTCTGCACTCAGGAATTACTCCTGGTGGTGCTCGGGGGACCATATGGGACGCTGGTTGGGCGCGTGCAAGGCAAACGCCCTACCCCTTGTGCTATCGCTCTAGCCCGGATATGTACTTTTTTATTTAATTTTTTGAATAATTTAAAAATACTATTTAGATGCACAGTCTATTCATTCATAATCATTTTGTCCCTTAGTTCACCATCTTTCTATGGTATATATGTCTTCAATGCCTTCTAGATGATTTCTTTGTCATTTTAATCTCATTCCTCCTCGAGTTCATCATTTCATTTTCCCCATAGATACCCCTCAAACAAGAATGTAATCAAGGAAGCAAGTTTGGAATTCGCCCTTAGCATTCAGTTCTCAACTAATATCTATTTAATATCTGTCAAATACAAATGCAAGATTATTCTCTATAACAAATACCATTCTTCACTTGAAGACTGTATAATTGTACAAACTTTCTTGCTTGCTTTCAAATGTTTGTGATAGGCACTGGACAATCATCCACATATGTCTGCCATTCATCACTGTGTCACTATCACTGTCATCCTGTTGTTCGTAGATTTACTCGAGTGGACGCCAGTAACGTCTCTATTCCTCCCAGCCTTGAGATTTTAGCAGCCTCTCCTTACTCATCTTTCCCAATGATTGGAGACTCTTTCTGGGTCAGGGGAATGAGACCTATCGTTACTGTTTTTGGCAATCGAATATGCCACAGGTAGCTTGCCAGGCTCTGCTGTGTGGGCAGAATATTCTTGGTAGCTTTCTGGGCTCTCCAAGAGATATATGTTTATTATATTTGTATATATATATGTATACATATATATACAGTAGTTCATAAATATATATGCCATTCATAAATATGTATATAAAATAAAAGCAAAAATATACTTGTTTTTATTTTTCCACGTTTTGTATTCTTTATATCCTGTATTTGTAACTGAGAAATAATATTTGCTTAGAATTGTATTATATTTAAACATTGATGGGATTGAACTTTTGCTGTTTGTTAGTACTGCCAAGAGCTATGAAAGGGACATTTCTTTGCATTCAAGCTAACCAGTTTACCATTACAATTTAAGAAATGGTAAAAAACACAGGATTTATGGACCAGAGACAGAGAGCAGTTAACCTCTGCTTACATAAGAAGGACCAAACTATCAGTATTTTTGCACTGGTTTCCTGAACTACAATTCCCAGACAACAGGGAGGAGCGGGCCAGTGCTATCTGTGCCTACAATGGGTTGCAGTACAAGCGAGGAACACTTAGTTAAGAAAGCCAGTTCTTTTCTAGTGAAAAGTAAGCATACCTGTCCTTTCAGTGCAAGAGAGACTACAGCTGTGTGTATACTGTGTGTACATCCTAGAAAAATACTGTGTAATGTAGCTGAATCAGTGGCTCAGAAGATATGCAGAAAGGAGAATGACAAAGAATTAGCTTCTAAAAGCAATCTCCAGTTTTAATCTTTAGCACCTTATATTTTTCTTATTAATTTGTATTAGTTTGTATTTATGTGATGAACCTACTAGGCTTGTATTTTGCTGTCTATATCCATTTTCTGCTTTAGAGATGTATCTTTTAAAATTAAGGTGCTTAAATTTTTGTGACATTAATCTGATGTAACTTTTAATCAGATTTTTGTAGTTGATGTATGATATACTTCCCCAACCCATTTTCTACCTCTATGCTATTTTGTTTGTTTGTTTGTTTTTAGTTTGGAGAACATACCCAGTGGTGCCTAGAGCTTACTCCTGGTAATACTGTCTCTCCAGCCCCTATGCCCCTACACTTTTTTTTTTTTTTGACACTTTGACAGGTCAAAGGCTTAGCATGAAAGTGATTATCTTAATTAAATAATTGGCCATTATTTCTTTGGTTCAGTATGCCTTGTCTCCCTCACTTTTCCAGTGATCCTATTTTTGAGTCTACTTGTACATATCTGAGCTGTGCATAACTAGGATGGAGTACTTTTGTACTAGACTAGAGATGGTGCTGGGGAACGATAGTAGTACATGCACTGCCATTGATAGCTTTCTAATTTTTAGAATACAAACATCTTAGAGTTCAAGCTGATTATTATACTTCAGTTATTAAACTTAATTTGAGATATTCCTTTGTGAGAAAGCAAATGTAATACATTAAAATTATAATTTCCAGAGCCTATTTGATAATTTCAGCTTTTTAAAAGTAACCCTTACAAACCTTGTGATATTTTTTTTTCACTTAAAAATTACTGATGCTAGGACCAAAGGATAGTACAGGGGTGGAGGTGCTTGCCTTGCTGTGGCCAACTCTGGTTCAGTCCCCAGCACCCCATATAGTCCCCCGAGCACCACCAAGAATAAGACCTGAACTGCCAAGTGTGGCTCAAAACCCCAAAAAAAAAGAAAGAAAAGGAAAAATACCTTACTGATATTAAAGAGGCAAAAAATTACTATATGATTTATTTTCCAGGCAAATAGAAACTGCATAGCAATTGCATCAAGCCATGATGTTCAAGAACTGGATGTTTCTGGAATTCTGGCTACACAGATCTATACTTGGGTAGATGATGATACAGAAATGGAAGCCAAAGGGTACACATCCTTATTCTTTTTATTATTAATATTATTAACAAAATTTTTCATCCCCCTTCCTTATATTATTGTTCTTGCAATGACTGCGGGTTACACATATGCCTAACTGTAGTATTTCCACATTTGTACCTGTGGTGCTCTCCAGGCGACACATACCAGTTTTCAGAGCTGACACACCTGGCCTTAGTTCCCACTAGGGTTTGCATTCCTTTATTGTGGGGTTTGTACATGTGCTTATTTACTTGAGACTCTTATTCTGATGTCATGCTCATGTGGAGTTGCTGCATTGTACACATATAGTGTCTCCAGGGGTTGCACATCCTAGTATGATACTTGCACAGATATTTTTTTCCCCTTTCCATTTATAATGCTGTCTGGGCTTCCTACCCATCTGTAGTGCTCGCACACACGTGGCTTTGGAGCAGCCAGAGAGCATAAGTGGCACTAGGGACCACAGACAGTAGAGCTAACAAGATCGTCCTCAGTAACTGTTGTGTCAGTACTAGGCATTTGAATTTGCTCGTACACTTGCAAGACAGACATTTTAAGCCACTGTGCTATTCCTCCAGGATCTATACTTTATTCCTTTTAATCAGTAGCATTGCAATACAAATGATTTTATCAACAAAACTATTACTTTGTAAAAATTCATCGAAGTAGTATTCTGAACCATTATTATAAGCAAGACTGGAAGCTAATAGGTTTGAGTCAAGAGTCAGTGGAAGTATCTTTAAAGGAGGGAATGAGGGCCACGGGGTAAGTCCATGTCTGGAATGCCTGTCTTGCTTTAAGGTTGTGAGAGCAGTTCCTGCACTGAGCATGATCCTGGCAGCTATGTTGTCCATGATCTCTGGCTTGTGGCCACACCACAACCAGGTGCATATGATCACCACAACTGGACATATGCAAGCCCTACAAGCACCACAATTGAATGTTCAGGTGCCATAACCATGCTTGGGTGTGTTCCTTGGTCAGTGTGGCAACATTAACAGAGGGAATAAAAGGGAACCAAGTATCAAAGGTTATAGTTGCAGGGAGGTAGGAGAGAGGTAATTGAAAATTAAAGGAGAATAAGTGAGGGAATCTGACATTATTCAAATACAGAATTATTCTCTATTAGGAGTTAAGAAGCAAAGAAAATAAAAGTTTTGCAGGCAGGGGGCTTCTAAGCTACTCTCAGGAGACTGGGTCCCCCCTCTGTTTTCAGGCCACCCCCAGCAGTTCAGGAGGGAAACAGACAATCTAGAGATATACCAAGAGTTGCTCTGGAAACCTATGTGGTGCCAGAGATTGAACTAAGTTGGTCACCTTCAAAATATGTGCCTTAATCCCCTGTTCTTGCCTCAGAAAATTATTTTCAAAGGAAAATATAATATCATAAGTTAGAGCTTTGTAGTTTAATAGAAGTAGAAAATGATGGGTTCTTTTTATTCTGGTTGGCATTCTTTGTAGATCAGAAGATTTCTTGGTTATCCATGCACGAGATGATTTAACAGCTGTGCAAGGTACCACCCCCTATACTCATAGCAATCCGGGCACTCCAATCAACATGCCATGGCTTGGTAGTACACAGACTGGCAGAGGAGCATCTGTGGTATGTAAAGTTAAAAATACTTTTAAATGCTCATTATCCCTCCTAGTTTAATAGCTCTCAATTCTCTTGCCTTTTGAATATTTGTTGTTGACTGTTTTTTTATGTACTACATATGAGAAAGATCATTCTGTGTCTGTCCCACTCCTAAGTTCACTCAGCATGGTACTGTCCAGATCCATCCACATAGCTTTAAATTGCATGATTTCATCTTTTCTCATCACTGAGTAGTATAACATTGTGTATGTTTCTTTATCCACTCATCTGTTCTTACACAACTTTTCTAATCTACTCTTTTCTAAATTATCATTTAGGTTGTATTCTCCATAAAATAACTGGAACAGCACAATAGAAGGTCTTTAATGACAAGGAGATAATTTATAAGTTGGAAAGGTAGTCTGACTTGCATAGACTATAAAGCAAGCTTCACAAAGAGAAATGAGGGTCTAATTTTGTGTTAACTAGATTTAGGGTAATAGTTTTGTACATTTCTAGGTGTTTTACAAGGAAAATCATTCATGTTTATGAGGAGAAACGTTGAGCATGTACAGTTTAGCATCATCCAGTGAACACACAATCACAAATTGAATATACAGACAATGGCAGAGGAATGTCATTGAGAATATAATTTTTAGTATGGTAAAATGTGTCAAAAGGTTCTATTATATACTGTCCACTTGCCAGTTCTGGCCACTCAGGAGTGTGGGATCCTTGCCATGAAAAAGTATTTGTAAGACTCTGTCTTGGTCCTGTCAGTGCTAAAATGGGTCAGAGAGCTAGTAAGATGCTTGCATTGCATGTGGTCTATCTCAGGTACCATGTACGGCTCCCTGACCACCCCAAGGGTGAGCACTGAGCGAGGAATTAGCCCTCAGAACTGCCAGGTGTGTGAACCCTCTCACCCCCACAATAAATAAAAAGATACATTCCAGGGAAGTATTACCATGTATTTAAATCAGTGGTCTTTAATCTGTTCTCAAGTATGTCCTGGAGGTTAAAAACCACTAGTCTAAACTACGTGCCTCTGGACAGTGTTTAATGCTTCCTTAATCTTAGGAAGTTCAAATGGGGCACAGAATGACAGCATTTCGATGATCTGATTGCTGTTGTTACTCCCCTGCTTAAAACTTTTTAAGAGTTCTCATTATAGCTTGTAAAGGCCAAGTCCTTAACAGGGCCAATAAGACCCTATGTGATTTGACACTGTGCAGCCTCATCTACCATCATCTGATTCTCTTTACTAGAGATAAACTGGCCTTCTTTCTGTCACTTGAGTACCTCAGATTAGTTGTGCTGGAACTTTTTCCTTGTTTTCTGCTTAAAATGCTGTTTCACCGTTTTCCTCTTTTACTTTTTCAGATCTCACTTCAAATTCCCAGAAATTTCCTAAAAGGAGGCATAGCCTATCCAACTCTCCCCACACATCACATCATAATATTTATTGCATTATTGTATTTTATTTTATGTATAGTTTTTATTAGTTATCAATTATACCATTATTCAGTTATCTTTTTTTACGCTCTAGAGATGTAAACTCTGAGAGACTATACCTAGAATGGCGTTCAGAAGTTTACTTTCACTTCAAAGTATTATAATATAGAAATTTGCCTTTGTCATTCCTCTTAGGAACTTCCTCTTAGGACTGAAGTTCCTTCCTTTATAAATCTTAGGGCATCTTTTTAGTTATTTAGTTACATCTTTTGCAGTAACCGTGTATTGTAAATATAAATGTTATATCCTCTATTCCATCTGGTGGTCCTTTCTCATATGAACCTTTTAAAATAATGATTTCTTAGCCTTACAGTGTTCTACATATGCTTTTAAAAATATTGAAAACCTGTGTTTATGAATCTTTTTTACTCATAACTTTTCTTTGATGTGTCAGATAAGGACTGGAGCCATAGCACAGTGGGTAGGGCGTTTGCCTTGCACACGACCGACCCGGGTTCGATTCCTCTTTCCCTCTTGGAGAGCCTGGCAAGCTACCAAGAGTATTCTGCCCGCATGTCAGAGCCTGGCAGGCTCCCCGTGGCATATTCGATGTGCCAAAAACAGTAACAACAAGTCTCACAATGGAGACGTTACTGGTGCCTGCTAGAGCAAATCGATAAACAATGGGGCGACAGTGTCAGATAAATAGGATCTGGGGACATGGAGCACTAGTGATTAGTGATCCCTGAGCACAGAGTTAGGAGTAATCAATTGCTGAACACTCCCAAGTATGTCGCCCCCCCCAACCCCCCCAAAAAGGAAAGGAAAAAGATACAGGGAACCTTTAATTAAAGGGATCATGTGGTCACTAATAAATAAAACTAATGTTTGGCATGTGTTTACTTGTGGAACATTAATAAAATATTTAATTCTGTTATTTTCTTAAATTATATATGCTACCAAAAAAAGAATGCTTGTTATGACCACATTCTGCTGTTTCAGGATATAACTGCATCTATATATATTTTTCTGTATTTCTCACCAATTCACTGACCTATTATTTTCCTTTTCTACCAAATCATGACTTTACTCAAAACTTTAGCTTTATTAAATAGTTTCAAAACCAGTAGACAATACCAATAACATTAAAATATGCTTGAGATTTATATTACAACTTTAGAATAACACACTATCTATACATGTAGTTTACATAAGTATAATTAGAAAAATTTCTGTAAATTAGAAGTAGCTCATTGATTTCATATAGTTATTTTATTCTTAGTTTTCAGGCTATTAAAATTACTCAAAGCATGGTTTAAAGTGACTATACAGGGGGCTGAAGCAATAGCACAGTGTTTAGGGCGTTTGCGTTTAATGTAGCCAACCCGAGTTCGGATCCCAGATCCCATATGGTCCCCCGAGCACCTCCAGGAATAATTCCTGAGTGCAGAGCCAGGAGTAACCCCTGTGTATCGCCGGGTGTGACCCAAAAAGAAAAAAGTGACTAAACAGGACATGGATATAGTTTAATGGTATTGAAGCTCTGGGTTCGATCCCTTGCACAATAGGAAAAAAATAATAAAAATATGTAAACAAAATAGTTCCAAACTATCAAAGTTTATACACTTTTGTGTTCATCTTTATATATATATATATATATTTACACATATGATTCTGCTGTCTTTTTAGCCTTATAATAGGATTTTTCCAATAAATTTAATAGGTTCAGAAAAGAATTGGCAAGAAAGAAGGTAAAACTAAATTATTGAGGTAAATTTGTTCTTAGGTTCTAGTCAATATACAGAATATATATGTGAATGTAAGCATAATAAAGATGAATTGTGTTTAGTTTTTATCAGTACTTAGATTTTTTAAGCATTCATAAATATTCAAATCGCATAAAATAAGCATTACTTTATTCACTGCCATATTTTAGTACAGTTTTTATTGTAGATATAAAATAAAGATTTTTATTTGTTAACAGATGATTAAGAAACCCATTAATAATGTCCGAAGAATGACTTCTCATCCAACACTTCCTTACTGTAAGTTAACTAATGCTTAGCAGTTACTTAAGAAATTTTAAGAAAACTTTTTTTCATTTGAAAGATAGTTGGTGTTTACTTATTTTTCAGCAGATATATTTTCAAAGTCTTTATTATTTTAAAATAAAGAAATTTTCCAGAATTAAGAAAGGAGGATTACTTATTACAGTACATTTTCAGCATTTTGGCTGCATTTTCCTAAGTTTGTATATTCGGTTTTGAGCGTCTCTGGATTCCTTGCACAGTGTTAAATTGTAGTTGATTGTGATTATTTTAATTATAGAATCACTCCCCGTCTTAGACTAGGACCATATCTTCACTCTTATTGCCTTATCATAGTCAATTTGTATTTGATAAAGGTTTTTTGTCTTTTATCATACACACTAATAGGAAGTAATAGAAATAATTATTTAATATGGTAGAAAATGAATATCCATGACTGGGAAAACAGGGGCTAGGAGGACTAGTCAGTGGTGGTAACCAACCACAAGTGTGTATGGGGCTGAGGGTAGATAAGATAGAGAAGAGACCAGTATGACAGTAATAGCAAGGAATGATCACACTGGACAAGATGTGGGGGGAGGGAAGGGAGGAGAGGGGAGAGATACTAGTGCTGGAAATGTACATTGGTGGAGGGATGGAATACTGTATGATTGAAATCTAATCATAAACAGCTTTATAAGGGTCTGTCTCACAGTGATTTAACAAAAACATAAAAAAATATAGTTATTTAGAACACTTTTAAGGCTGACTATTTCTTTTCAGTTAACCACTGTAGGAATCACATGGGTTTTTTTTCCCTTTAATAAAGAATATAACCAATAGAGAATTTATTGGAAATATTTAAAGAATGATAAAATAGAGACAAAACTTTATAAAATTAAATAATGGGTTGTCAACATTAGTATGTGAGTATTATAGGTATTTTATTAATGCAGTTTTAAGTATGCCCTTCACTAAGATGCATATTGGGCTAGGGATGTAACTCAGCAGTAGAACACTAGTCTTCTATTTGTAAGGTCCTTGTTATGATCTCCATCCACCTCTACCAAGAAAAAGAAAAGAAAAACTAGAAGTAATGTGAATTATAGCTCTTCCCTTTTTTATATTTAGTATGAATTGATTTTATTTGGGGGATTTAGAGATGCTAAAGATTATTATATGTAAATTTATAATAGAAGCATTTTCATACCTGAATAACCTAATAAAATCATGTCAAATTGAAATACTGTTTTGTGGGGCTGGAGTGATAGCACAGCGGGTAGGGCGTTTGCCTTGCACGCGGCCGACCCGGGTTCGATTCCCAGCATCCCATATGGTCCCCTGAGCACCGCCAGGGGTAATTCCTGAGTGCAGAGCCAGGAGTGACCCTTGTGCATCGCCAGGTGTGACCCAAAAAGCAAAAAAAAAAAAAAAAAAAAAAAAAAAGAAATACTGTTTTGTTGTTGTTTTGCTTTATTTTGTGGCCAATCTGGTGGTGCTCATGGGTTACTCCTGGCTCTGCACTCAGGAGTCACTCCTGGCAGACTTGGGCGACCAAATAGGATACTGGGGATTGAACCCAGGTTGGCTGTATGGAAAACAAGCACCCTACCCACTGTACTACCTCTCTGGCCCCAAAACATTCTTTCAAAGAATATAGAGGAGGAATATCTATAAGAACTACTCACGTCCCTTCAGTTAATAATCTACAAAATTTTTGCCATTTTTTGTTTGGTTTTGGGTCACATCTGGCTGTGCTCAGGGTTTACTCTTGGATCTATGCACAGGGATCTCTCCTGGTGAGACTCAGGGGGCCATCTGCAATGCCAAAGATTAGACCCTGGTATGCTGCATGCAAGGCTATACTCACCTTCTGTATTATCTCTCCCACACATCTTTCATGAGAGATAATTCGGATAAAATAATGCTGATAAAACCAGTGTTCTTTTCTACTCAATTATAAATGTTTTTAAGAATCTATTAATAAAGTTACATACCAGTCTCCAATAAAAGGATTCCTATATACTTTGAATGAAGATATTCCTTTTTGTTGCTTATATTAAAGGCATAAAATATTAATATAAATTACTCTTTTGGGAGTCAGAGAAATAGTACAACTCTTGCCTAGCCCAAAAGCCAAGCACCACCACCCTTAGCTCTTCTGGGTGTACCCCCTCCCCCCAAAAAATTACTATTTCCTAGTATTTTAAATCTATTCAACCATAGAAGTATATGTTTTCTCTCCCTATGTCTAATGTGAAGTGATAACTAGAAATATTCATGAAGTATAGAGAGTAAGGAGTTAAGTGTGTTTTATACACAAAGCTTAACTATTACTCCAATAGCAGAAAATGTTTTTGGCAAGCTTAAGTCTGTTTTTATTGTATGTAGCTGGGTTTGAAAGATCCCTGAAATATTTAAGAGCTCCCCCCCTTTTTTTATATCCAGAGCATTTGTTCTGACAGGTGACTAGTTTATAAGGAATATTGTCTACCTCAAGCCCATTCACTTTAGTAAAGAGGTTCCTAACTTCAAAGGCAATTTAATGTACTTATTTTAAGAATTATTAAATAATATCAAAGTACTTCTGCCTTGTGTTAAGTTCTTGTTCAGAGAACTATCTGCCATATCTACAAGATAAGAGATTTCAAAATTAAAAACTAATTAAATTAAATTTTGAATTTTTTTTCAGTATATCTTTTTATGTCATGAAAAGGTAGTAATTTTCCTAGCACAGTGGAATACTATGCAACTGTAGGAAAGATGAAATTATGAAATTTTCTTATAAGTGAATGGTCATGGAAAGTATCATGCTAAGTGAAATGAGTCTGAAAGAGAGGGACAGACATAGAGTGTCTGCACTCATTTGTGGAATGTAAAATAGTATAATACGAGACAAACACTCAAGGACAGTAGACACAAGGGCCAGGAATATTGCTCCATAGTTGGAAGCCTGTCTCATGAGCTAGGGGAGAAGGCCGATGGAATAGAGAAGGGATCACTAAGTCAGTAATGGCAGGAGGGATAGTTCGGGTTCAGAGCTGTGTGCTGAAAGTAGATGAAAGACCAAATGTGATAGCCTCTCAGTATCTATATTACAAACCATAATGCCTGAAAATAGAGAGTATGAGAGAAATTGTCTGCCATAGAGGCAGGGGGCGGGTTGGAAAGGGGATGGGGTGGAGGGTATACTGGGGACATTGGTGGTGGAGAATGTGCAAGGTGGAGAGATGGGTGTTCGATCATTTTATGACTGAAACTCAAACATGAAAGCTTTGTAACTATCTCACAACAATTCAATTTTAAAAAGGCAGTAATTTAATTCAACAATATAAACATTTTATGGGGCTGGAGAGATAGCACGGCGGATAGGGCATTTGCCTTGCACACGGTCCACCCGGGTTCAATTCCCAGCATCCCACATGGTCCCCTGAGCACCGCCAGGAGTAATTCCTGAGTGCAAAGCCAGGAGTAACCCCTGTGCATCTCCAGGTGTGACCCAAAAAGCAAAAAGGAAAGAAAAAACAAACCATTTTATTTAGTGGGGATGTTATAAAACATTTTTTAAAATAATGTTATAAGTATTTTTAAAAACATTCTTTAGGCCCTGGAGAGACACTACAGTATAGCAGATAAGGCACTTGCCTTGTACATGGTTGATTCATATTCAATCCAGAGCACCCCACAGGAGTCCTGCAAACTACTCCAAGAATGGTCCCTGAGCAGGAGGGAGTAAGCCTTAAGCACAGCTGGGTGTGACCCAAAAACCAAAAATATAATATAATGAAGGAAAGAAAAAATCTTGCTCTGCATTTCACATAGCTCAAAATAGCTTCTTCTTTTGGAGCAGTTATTTTAAAAGTCTTAGTCATTATGAACACTACTTTGTAAGGTCTACTCCAAAGAAATTTTCAGAAGTTAGATTAATGAGTAGGACTTAAATAGAAACAAAAGTCTTTTAAGGAAAACCCTGGACCAGGATTGTGGGTCACATGACAGAGCACGTGTCTTACTTATACCAGACTTGGGTTTGACATAAGTAAGTATTGTATTGTTACCACTTTTCAGCACCACTGGGAGTGACCCTACAACATTGGTTTTTGTTTGTTTGTTTGTTTGTTTGTTTTACTTGAAGAAAGGAAAACCTATTGTGCAGAATTTCTGAGCAGTGCTCAAGAAGCCCACAGGCCACATCCTGTGATATTCTGTCAGAACTATTTTGTTTTAGTGGTTCTGTGAGCCACCAGAGCAGCCACCATGGTGCAGGGGCCCAGTAGTACTGTTGATCAAACTTTGAGCCTAGCAAATGCAGTGTGTGCCCTCCAGTCCTTTGGGCTATGCTCCCAGCCTTAGAAGAGCCCTATTTTTTTAGAGCCCTGAAAAATAAAAATTAACACATTAAGGTTAAAATTACATTTAACCCTTTCCTTTACTGTATAATGTAGTACTCTTACTAGTGGAGGGATGTACATATATACACACATATTTTATATATATTTATAAAGGCTGTATTGCATTTTATATGTCAACTGCTAATAATTGAGGCTATTTTCAAATAGATTTAGTAAGCAGTAAATAATAGGAAAAAATTGAGTTGTTTTAAAACACAGTAACCAAATTAATAATATTTTTAAAATTTAACATGACTGTTAGAGGAAAGAGTTAACATTATAACTCTCAAGAAATTCTGTCTACCCTCATCTGCAAGCCTGCTGTTAAAACATTCCAAAATTTTCAAATCTTTTATTTAAGATGCTTAGTAAGGAATGAGGACAACTAACTAGCGTATGACTAGCTATGAGACAGATGACATATACCTTAATATAATTTCTCACTATCTCTGTACCAAATTGATTTAGATAATGATACTTAACATAAAATTAGGCTTGGGGCCCAGAGAAATAGTACAGCTAGGAAGGCACTTGCTTTGCATGTGACTGACTCAGGTTCAATCTCCTATAACCCCAAGCCATGCCAAGAGTAATCTCTGAACACAGAGCCAGGAGTAAGTCCTGAACACTTTCAGGTGTCGCTAAACACCCACTCTCAATTAGAATTAACTGTAGGGGAATGGGAGATGTCTCAAATGGCTCAGCACATGCTTTGCATACAACAGCCCTGGGTTTTCCCTAGCATCACATGTTCCTCCCCCCTCTCCCCACAACACATACACACTTCAGGATTGACCCCCGGTCCCTGCCAGGTGTCATGCAGAAACAAAAAAGCCAGTTAACTTTTGAGTAATACCAAGAACTTGTTCAGTCATCATTCTAAAAGCTATTTGCTAAAGGCTATTCAGCTAATAAGGATACCATTTTAAAAGAAAAGAAAATTTATAGAGTGCTGATTCAGTTGCTTCTACTGTGCTCTGAGGGATATATTCTCAGTCAAATGCAAGTATATTATATCATGTAACTATTTAAAGTTTAAGATTATTCAAGTGAAATTTATGCAAAAGTAACTTCATGTAAATTTACTATGATTTATTTCTTAGGTATTTCTTCTATAAAGATTTTCACATTGAATCAAAACAAATTTTCCAAGAGATTCCTGAAATAAATGTACAATTTTTGCCCTTTTATAATGCAGATCTGACAGGAGCTCAAGATGGAAGTGTCAGAATGTTTGAATGGGGCCATTCTCAACAAATAACCTGTTTTCGATCTGGTGGCAATTCAAGAGTTACAAGAATGAGATTTAGCTATCAGGGAAATAAGGTAGTATATAAAAATGACAATGGGAAAATAATTTAATTGGGGAATTTACAAGTATTACTAATGTATTTCCTAAAGAGAACTGAAATTTATTTGATTCTTCCTGTAAAGACATTGTATATATGTCCATTAAAACTCATAAATGATGATTCAGACCAAATGATTATGGGAATGCTTTATATTTCACAATCTTTATTAGCTACTCCAATTTTTATGTCCTCTAGAACTTACTGAGAACATGGTCAATGATGTGTACCAGGTAGCAAGTAACATCTGGGAGTTTACTAGAAATGTAGATTATTAGCTTCACTCTAGACCTACTAAGTTAACAGTTGCCTTTTAACCAGGAACTCACTTTATTTTAAAATATAATACAGTTTTGAGAAGAAAGACTTTTAGCCTACCTACCTGTTTCATAAGGTTTATTGGAATACAGCTACTCCATTCATTATTTCTTTTCCATGATTAAAAGTTTCCATTAAAGCAGCAGATGTTCAGGCATTTTATAAGTGAAAAGCCTACAATATTTACTATATGAATTTTTCATAACTTGTCAACCTTGCTGTATAACATTCCTTTCTATCTTTACTTCTTACAATCCTAACTTTCCTGTTCCCTTTCTCTGCCTCTAGCACTTAGGACATAGAAGGGGGAAATCAGTCTGTTCTTCGTATACAGGCCATACACAAAGGCATTAAAAACATTCAGATATTAAGGAAGATGAGTTTATGAAATAGCTATTGTGCATGATAAATAAGAATATGACTCTGCAGGAGTATAGGACATATCCATCTTTCATCTTTTAAGAGTTATGATTATGAGAATTAATTAAAGTAAAATAAAAACCATTCACACAGGTGTATGGTAGATTTTGCTTTCCTTTTCTCTCAGTTGCCAACGCTTGAGTTCTACTCATGAATAACTTGTATCATAACTTGATGCATCAATTTTTTTCAACTGTATTTATCACTACTAAGCTCTATTACTATTTCACAAAAGTTAATGATAATTTTTTCATGTTTAAAATAATTTTTAAGATATATTATTTCTTAATACTGGTTAGTTGTGTTTTCTGCTACTTAATGGGAAATTCAAGGAATTTAATCTAGAAGGATTTAGAATTCTACTGTATTTTTAAATAATTCTTTATTGACCTTTTGATAATTTTCATGTGCTCATGATTTTCCACTTTGCTTCTCACTAATTGGTCCTAATGTGTATGCCTCAACCCTTGTATCTGGCAACCTTTGTGTTGCCAACAAAGTTATATAACCTAGATTATAAATGCAATACTATACTTTCTAAGAACACTGCAAGACTTTTTATTGTATTTGAACTCTAGATTTTTTTTCAGATTAAATGATTTTTTTAATGGAAAATATCATATTTGACACCACACATTATAACTCCAGAATCTACATTGCTACTACTTGCTGGATACAAATCCAATTGTTTACCAGTCTTTATGGTTCACTTGTTCATCTTTAAATTTATTTCAAATTCAGAGAACAAGTTAATGCTCCACTTGATAAATTATGTATAATTTTAGATTGTATTAATACTTTATATTTTAGAGTAAATATATATTTTTATTTTGTAGACAATATCATGGAGTTGCAAAATATGTATATAAACTACATACATTTTTTTAAGGATGTCTTATGTTAGCAGTGCACTTTGAATGTATATTAAGGTTTTATTGATGAATTTTTTATTTTTATTATTATTGTTTTAATAGTGAATCACCATAAGGTACAGTTGATACTTACAAACTTTCTGTTTGCATTTCAGTCATATAGTGATCAAGTTCCCATCCCTCCACCAGTGCCCATTCTCCACCACCAATGATCCCAGTATCCTTCCCACTACCCCCAAACCCCGCCTCTGTGGCAGGGTATTCCCTTTTTGAACCCTAGATTCTTATAGTGTGATATTCAAGAACTTTCTGAATTATGTTATTTATTATAGCATTTGGACTGGAGCCATCACACAGCGGGTAGAGCATTTGCCTTGCACGTGGCCAACCCGGGTTCTATTCTTCCATCTCTCTCAGAGAGCCTAGCAAGCTACTGAGAGAATCCCGCCCATACGGCAGAGCCTGGCAAGCTACCCATGGGTATTCAGTATGCTAAAAACAGTAACAAGTCTCACAGTAAAGACGTTAGTGGGTGCCCGCTCAAGCAGATCAGTGAACAATGGGATGACAGTGTGATACAGTACTATACTAGAGCATTTAGTATAACTTTCCACATATAACTTTCCATATTTGCTGGGTCTTTGAAGGCCCAGCAAAATATTATTCATTATTTACCCTCAAATTTTTGAGAGGCAACTAGCTTACTGTTTATTCACTTAAACCTGTTGAAGCTCAAGAGCATAACCTTTAAGGTTATTGTCTCTCATGGTAAAAGGAATAGATAACCTATACTGTATTACAACAAGCATCAAATAGGTGATCCATACTCTATCAAATAATACATTTGTCAGTCATGAAGGACTGACAGATGTTTTTGAGGATTCTAGTTTAATAGCTTAAAAGGGAGCATTTAGCAGAATATTAATGCCTGTGAGAAACATTTCTGCAGATTAAGCAAGATCCTTCACTCTAAAATAGTAACAGATCAGGCTACTATGAAACAAAAACTATGGAAGTCCAGAAAAAAATTATTGGAAATTTAAAACATGGGATTTCTAAACCTTGGGTTAAAGGAAGTACTGATTATAAAGAATGAATAGTGGGATGTAAATAACTGTTTAAAAATCAAGTTTGTGCAGCTAGAAATAATAATGGGGGGCCAAAGTGATAGTGCAGGTAGGGCGTTTGCCTTGCACACAGGTGACCTGGGGTCAATCCCTGACATCCCATATTGTCCCGCAAGCACCACGCCAGGAGTAATTCCTGAGTGCAGAACCAGGAGTAACCCCTGAGCATCGCTGGGTGTGACCCCAAAAAAGCAAAAAACAAAACTTTTAAAAAATAAAAGAAATATAATGGGATGATTTATTGCTAGTTTCACCCTACGGACTAGGAAATATTTTAGGTATTGGTGCTTTTTTTTTTTTAAAAAAAAAGCAGTTTCATACAAAAATACAAAACATACAAAAATTAAAAGAAATGTGAGAGGCTACTAGTCTATTGCCCAGCTCAACATTTACCTTATTTTTTCCTATCTTTTTCCATCACCGTATTGATTAGAAATTAATGTTATATCTATTGGTTTATTTTCATTCACTTTTTTTAAACTGGAGTTTATACAGTTTTATTTCATGCATATTGTCATTTCATTGTAAAAACTTAACTGGATGCCTCTAATTCATAACTTTTTTTTCAAAATAATTACCATGTTAGTGTCACATCTAAAAAAGTTAATAATGATTTTTTTTGTCTCTATTAATTTCCCTGGGCTGGAGTGATGGCACAATGGGTAGGGCATTTGCCTTACACGTGGCCGACCTGGGTTCGATTTGTCTGCCCCTCTTGGAGAGCCCGGCAAGCTACCAAGAATATCTTGCCTATACAACAGAGCCTGGCAAGCTACCCATGGCGTAATTGATATGCCAAAAACAGTAAGAACAAGTCTCACAATGGAGACATTACTGGTGCCCGCTTGCTCGAGCAAATCGATGAGCAATGGGATGACAGTGATACAGTGATAGTGGGCTGAGTGTATGCCGTGCAACCTTTTATATGTGGAAGGTCCTGGTTTGATCCAGGCAGGCACTGCTTGGTTCCTGCATGCATATAACAGCACTGCCAGAAGCAACTCCCTCTGCCAAAAGAGAGAGTTAGGAGCAGGTCCCAAACACCACTAGGTGTGGCCCCCACCCCAGAAAAAAAAAATTGAGTTTGTTGATTGGAAAGTATAAGTTTGGAAAATATTTCGTGATGAAAATAATTAATTTGAACTAGATCTAGGAAAATTCATTTTTAAAATAATGGAAGACACATGTTCTCTTCAAAGGAATAATTGAAATTTAAAATATCTTCAAAGTAGAAAGAAAAAAAAGAATCTCAGGGGTCTATTAAATACTAGGCATTTTTATTGAGAAACAGCGTATTCTCATATACACTGATTTAAAAAACAAAAAATTACGGATAAAACGTTTCTACTTAGGCAGCCAGAGGGATGGCACAAGGGAAGGTGCTTCCTTTGCATGCCTTGCAGGTCAACCAGGATTCCATCTCCATCACCCGGTATGTTCCTGTGAACCCCCCTAGGAGTGAGCTCTGGTTCACTGGGTGTCACAACCCCTCCCCTCAAAAAAAAGTTTCAATTTAGAAGGGGTAGGATAAAAATCATTACTTAAACCTGCCTGTACCCTGTTCAGACTAATGGTATTGACTTACTCGGATACATAGGTAGTTACCAAAAGGAAAAATGAAAGAGGGGAGGGTAAATTGAGACAAAGAATAACAAATGTAGAGCGCTTGCCTTGTGCACAGTCAACCCCATCCCCACCACATGTGGTCCCCCAAGCCCTGCCAGAAATAACCCCTGAGCATCACTGGTGTGGTCCAAAAACAAACAAAAAATTTTTTAATATATGCTGAAGAACAGAATTGGATTTTCAGTGGTGAACTAAATACAGTGTATATACATATTAATTTTAATAGTGGATACCTTATAATGAAATTTTATTTCATTTTTAAAAAATAAAAGTTACAAATTGAAGAACAATATTCACAAAATTCTGATAAACAGGAATAGAAAGTATGAGCCAGTGTCTTTTGTTCAACTATGATGGCAAGTGCTTTTTTAAGTATGCAGCAATATACACAGAATAAAAAACATATCTTATGCCCTTTTTGTCTAGATCTACTTCAAAAAGCATCTTGTGAGTAATAAAAAGAGTAAGTCCTGGAAATACATCTCTAACAAATACAAATGATTGATTAATATTAATATATTCAACTAATTTTTTATGAAAGAATAGAAACAGTTTACAAAAAATTATTCACAGCCAGTAAATAATCAAAGAAATGCACATTTAAATGCACCCTTAGATGAAGAAACATTGGTAGAGAGAGGGAAGCTGACACTCCGAATGTGCCATAGCAAAGTTTTATATCTGAAAAAATACTATTAACAATATTGTAAATAATGGTGCTTAAGAAAATATCTTAAATAGGAGATAGTACAGGGGTCTTTTGCCTTACTTGCAGTCTACTCTGGTTTGATCCCCAGCACCACTTATGGTTTCCTTAATACAACCAAAAGTGATCCCTGAGAATATAGCTGGAGTAAGCCCTGAGCACTGCCAGGTGTGGCCCGAACTCCTGTCCCTCAAATTAAATTAATAATCAGAAAATTAATGATAATAAAATATGTCTCTAGCAAATACTTAAAACTTAGTAATATGCAATGTGTAAGGAAAATGGATGTGTAATTTATAGTACAACTTAAGACTTAATTTTGGCTTCATAAAGTTCTTAACTCAGGGATCACTCTGCCAGGGCAAAGACATATGCAGTGTAAGAGATTAAACCTTTCTATATTACCTCTCCAACCCCCATCTGCCAGTCTTAGATGATGCTCTTGATAAAGCTTTCCCATTAGTATCTACTCAATATAGAGAAAAGTATATGCAAATTAATATTCAAAACATTTATTTGCAACAGGGAAAATTGGAAACTACTTATAAGGAAAATATTTAACTAGGGCCAAAACAATAGTACAACGGGTAGAGCACTTGCCTTATATAAGGCCAACCCAGGTTTCATCCTGGGCATCCCATTTGGTTCCCTGAGCACTGCCAAGAGTCATTCTGAGTGCAGAGCCAGAAGTAACCCCTGTTCACCAGGTGTAACCCAAAACCAAATTAAAGAAAATGAAAACATAAACTGGTCAGTACTACATAGCATAAGAATAAAGTAGAGTTACATGTCTTGATGTGGAAAGGTGGGTGATTTGTATATCAAAAATGTAATTGTATAGCTGTATAATTTTTTTGATCCCATTTCTTAAAAAGATCTGTTGTTATATGTAAGTGATTAAAACACTCATAAAGTCTGAGAAAGAACATCCTCATCAAATTATTATCAGCTGTTAGATCTAGAAGTGGGAGAGTAAGAGAATCCAGAGTAGATATTTATTTTTTATGTATTATTTTTTGTGTGATGAGCTATATTTTAAGAGTATATAATAGCTTTTGTATATATAACTTTGTTTTTTCAAAGTGAATAATATTTTTAACAATACTTTATAATGCTTTAGACTTTGTTATATGTATGAATAAATTTATTATTGTTTTTTGAAACAATTAAAAAAGAGGCCTACTGTGCTGATTGTTAGCACACTTACATGAATGTCTGATGCTTTTTCATTTATGTCGACATTGGGATTTGGGGGATTTTTTTAAGGGGGCTACCAGAGATCAACCCAGGACCTCACATATGTGAAAATAAGTGCCACTGCTGAGCCATATCCTAAGCCCCCTAGGAATTTTTTTTTTTAACTCTAGCTAAATGTTTTTGTAGAATAAAACTCTGCATCAGTGACGCAAAATATCAAAGTTTGTGAATCAGACATTTAACAGTCAAAATATGGGATTTACAGTGAGGGTAACAATAAATACATGCTTCTGTTTTTCTATTTTGAAATGCTTTTATTTCTTTTTTCCCTCTTAAGTTCGGAATAGTTGATGCTGATGGATATTTAAGTTTATATCAAACGAACTGGAAATGTTGTCCTATTGCTGGAAGTATGCCAAAACCATACCTGGTAAGTTAAGAATTCCAAACTTGAAACTTATTTTTGAATTGTTACATAGGGTGTTTTGCCTTGCATGCAGCCAACCCAGGTTTGATTCCTCCCTCCCTCTCAGAGAGCCTGGCAAGCTCCCCGTGGCATATTCGATATACCAAAAACAGTAACAACAGGTCTCACAATGAGAACGTTACTGGTGCCCACTCGAGCAAATCGATGAACAACGGGATGACAGTGCTTTACAGTGCTTTGTGTTAGAGAATCCAAGAATATCTTGTTAGGCAAGAAATGCTAAAAATAATAAATAAAATCTACCTAGTCCTATGTATTTTCTTATTTTAAACAAACTTCTATTATTTCATTATGTGAAATTTACAAGGTTTAGTAATCCTTAAACCTGGGTACTTTCCAGCAACCCAACCAATCTCTTTTTTTTTGGGGGGGGGTCACACCCAGTGATGCACAGGGGTTACTCCTGTTCTACACTCAGGAATTACTCCTGGCGGTGCTCAGGGGACCATATGGGATGCTGGGATTCGAACCCGGGTCGACCGTGTGCAAGGCAAACCCCCTACCCGCTGTGCTACTGCTCCAGCCCCCCCAACCAGTCTCTTGGCAGCTATGATTTTCTTCAACTTTATTAAGCGCTAGTGGGTATTGTACTGAAAAAAAAAATGATAAATATAGCAGTGCATCTGGTTGTTTTTTCTGCAATCACTTTTGTGAACTATGGAGTACAAAGACTATTTTATAGATAATACTATACTTTCCTTGGCCATCTCTTTGAAAACAATATAGATCCATCTCTTTATATGACTGCACAGACTTTAATAAATCCTCAATCGCTAAAAACATTGAATTGTTTTTGACTTTCTTTAGGAAAGCTCTCTATAGAACTATACAATAACTATCAAGAAAAAGTTATATATGTTAAGGTTTTGGTAATTAATTCCATGTAAATGCTGGGGTTAAGAAAAAGTTAGTTAGGGTACATTGAAAGAATAATTGTTTCCCTCTTCATTGAGCCAGTATTTTTAATATGCAAGCTCATTTATTCTATAATGCTGCCTTTCACTAACTTAAAAGAAAGAAATGTAAAATGTATACTCTTTGCTTCTAGGGGACTAAAGTACATTTTGTTTTGTTTAAAGGATATCATCTAGCACAGCTCTTGTGAGGGGGTGGGAATTGTGGAAGTGACTCAAAGGAAGTACTTTCTTAGGATAATTTTGACATTCTTAAAAATTCCCTTTTCTATTAAAGAGAATCGTCCAAATCAATTTAACGTGAAAGTTTTTATAATTGATTAAATCTTTAAGTCTGAGATAATCTAAAGTCTTAATTTCTGACAATTTTTTTAATATTCTAAAGGAAATATGCAGAGTTGAATCTCTTTTTCTCCTTTGAACTTGTAGACCAATAAAACAAAAAGTCCTTGTAAAGCATTAGGAAATACAGTTTCTTTTTTGTTTCATTTAGGGTTTTCTTTTTGTTTATTTGGTTTGGTTTTGGGGTGTGTGTGTGTGTGTGTGTGTGTGTTGTGTGTTGTGTGTGTTGTGTGTGTTGTGTGTTTTGGTTTTTGGGCTACACCTGGCAGTGCTCAGGGATTACTCCTGGTGGTGCTAGAGGCACTATATGGGATGCCAGGAATGGAACCCAGGTCAAGCAACGTGCAAGTCAAGCACCCTGCTTATTGTATTATCTCTCGGTCTCCAAAATACACTGTTTATTTAAAGAATTCAGAAGTGTATGTGTGTACACGTGTCCATGCCCTTGTGTGTGTGTGTGTGTGTGTGTGTGTGTGTGTGTGTGTGTGTGTGTTACATAAGAAAGAGAAGAGGCAGAATATTAAAGTTTGGGCAAAGGCTATATGAGTTCTTTTGCTCTTGCAACATTTTTAAAAGCTTGAGAGAGGAAACACAAGAATTCGAATTAGCCATGTTTACTTTTTTATTAATCAAGCCACCTGTTACAAAATTCTTAGTGACAGCAATGTATTTGTTGTTTATAACCATTCCAGACTTGGCAGTGTCATAACAAAACAGCAAATGACTTTGTCTTCGTTGGTTCCTCCTCTTTGATAGCTACTGCTGGTCTTTCAACTGATAATAGGTAAGAGATTATAATGAAAATTCAAATGTGTTTTGTGCAATTAGTTTCATTTTTTATTTGCTTTATGTCATTGTAAGTAAGTGTAATAATTACACCTTTTGTACTTTTTATTGAAAAGACTTGTGCCTTAAAGCAGGGCTTTGCAAACTTTTTCACTGCCTACCCCTTTTCATCCAAGAACTTTTTACATGATCTCAAGTAATATAAAATGTATATGGAACTGGAGAGATAGATCAGTGAATAAGGCTTGGCTTTGCATGAGGTTAACCCATGTTCAGTCTCCAACACCTCATATGGTTCCCCAGACCCACCAGGAGTAATCCCTGAGTGGAGTCAGAAGTAAGCCCTATGTATAACTGGATGTGGTCCCAAAACAAAAAATAAAATATAAAAAGTATTCAAATAAAGCATTTGCTGATAATAAATCATAAATTTTTTTAAACATTTTCACTGACCCCCACATTCAGTTACAAGAACCATAAGTGGTCACAACCCATAATTTGAAGGTAGGGTCTTACATGTTTGTTGCTCAAGTTATAGAGCTAAAGAAATCTCTGTGTCATTTAAAACAAAATCCATTTCTTCGGTATTTTTTTATATTCTAATGGTAAGACTAGGAGAAAAGGATTTTTATTGGTGGAATGAATTTATCTTTGCATAATTCCCTTTGTTTGAGATGGAGAGATAGCCCAAAGAACTGAGAGCATGCCTTCCATGTGGGGGCCTAGATTCTATCCCTGGCATTACATGGTCCCCGGAGCACTGCTGGGAGCAACCCATAAGCACCAAGCTGGGAAATAGCCCTGGAGTATCACAAGTATGAATCACAAACATTACTTTGTCTTAAGAAAATTTGAGGTAAAATGGACCTCTGCCATTTACTAGCTATATGCCATTTAATCATCATGACCCTATTTGGTAGGTATTGCATTTTAATAAGAAAAAATCAAGAAACTCAGAAGTTTGTGTCAGTACAAACCTTATCCCCCATGAAAACAGTGTTATGTGTACAAGTAAATGTCTCCTGCTGCCTCCATCTCCACATCCCCACTATTTGACTTACACCACCAAATTTAAGATCAACACCTACTGAATATGCTAACATTTTGAAAACAGGGACCAGACCCAGTAGTGCTTGGTAGGGCATGGGAGTAGAGGGGAGGTAAGGGAAGTGAGGGAACTCTTTACTTAGACTGACAGTGCTGGTCTGACAGTTTAGTGTTTTGGCCCAGTAAGATGGTACTTGTGGGTTCAGTGGTACTAGGAACCATGCAAAACCAAGGGTCAGGTATATGACCACCCCTTTGAGCCATGTATGTTGCTATGAGGATATTGAACTAAAGCCTCCCTTTATAATAGAAATGAGTCTGTAGAAGAATAGAATTTTCATCCCATCTTCTTACTACATATTATTGCAGCTCCCATTTCGAATAGAAATAATTTTCTTTGTACTAAAAAGAATACAGTGTATTTTGCTATTTGTGTATATCACTTCAAATCACATTAGAAAAAGTGAACTTAAAAAGTATTTATCATTTTAGGCTTCATATATAGTATTTGTAAATATATTTAAATGTTACATAACTACATCAGACATTCTCACTTTATATTCTGTTAAATTTTGTGTGTCATTCAAGAAGTATCAATGTTTTTTATTTTCTTTCAGAAATGTATGTTTGTGGGATACTCTGGTAGCACCTGCCAATAGTTTAGTCCATGGTAAGTTTTGAAAACAAAATTGTAAAGTTTGAAAATCAAGAAATTTATGACTTATTTCAATAAATTTTGTTTGATTTTTGGATTTTTGTTTTTGTTTTTCAGGGCCTTACCTAGCAATGCTCAGGGGATACTTCTGGCTTTGCACTTAAGAATCACTTATGGTGGTGCCCAGGGAATCAGAAGGGATGACAGGGATTAAAACTAAGTCAGCCATGTGCAGGGCAAGCACTTTATCCAATGTACTGTCTCTCCAGCCCCTAAATGAATTTTTTTAATGACATAATTCCTTGCCTGTGACACATATTCCCATGGTGATAGAATTTGAGAGCAGAACAATACATCTTCACGACACCTTGGTGAAGATCAAATAGTACATACATAATATCTTTTTTTTTTTGGATATTATAGCCACAGGTCATCATAGTGAACATGTTCTGTTAACGTTCTATGTCACTATGCCTATTTAACATGGTACTTGAAATCCTAACAATGCAATAAGAAAGTCAAAGGGAATAAAAAGGTATTGGGAGAAAAAAAAATGGATTTATTCACAAATCACAAAATTGTATAACAAGTCTAAAAGAATCTTCAAATAAGAAACTGAAACTAATGGTTAGTATGGTAAAATTACATAATGAAAGGTCATACAAAATTGTTGCTCTCTCTGTGTCCCAGCAGTGAACAACTGGAATTTGAAATATGAAAACTGACATTTATGGGACTAGAAAGGTAGTATAGGTACTTGTCTTGCATCCTGTTAATCCTAGTTCTAATCCTTTGGGCCTCATATGGGCCCCACAAGTACTATCAAGGGTCATTTCAGCACCACTGGGTACAGCCCAACCTTCCCCCCCTTAATAAAAATAATAAGCTTCTTGGGGCTGGAGCGATAGCACAGAGGGTAGGGCTTTTGCCTTGCACACGGCTGAACAGGTTCAATTCCCAGCATCCTATATGGTCCCCTGAGTACCGCCAGGAGTAATTCCTGAGTGCGTGAGCCAAGAGTAACCCAAAAAGCAAAAATAATAATAATAATAATAAGCTTTCTTTCATAATAACACCCAAAATAATAAAATACTGAATCATAAATCTAACAATATAATATCTTTTGGAACATTAAAAAAACTTAAATAGAGAAGATTTTATAACTTTTATAGAAATTTATAGGTCTCTGTAAATGGAGAGCTAGTTCACATACATATTTGGAAAACTCAGTATGACTATGATGTCAGTTCTTCCCAACTTCACAGATGCAGCACAGTCCTAATCAGAATCCCAGGAAGCTGTTTTGTATATCCAATAGACTAAGTTTAAAGAAGTACAGTGAACATAGGATTCTGAATACTTGGATGTGGAGGACTCGTTCTACCTGACCTAAGGACTTTGTGAAAATATTTTTATAATAGCATTGTATAGACTTAAGTATAGATACAGTTTTCAGACTGCTGGCCAGGCTTTGCTGGAGTAGCCCTGTAAGTTATCCCGAGCACTTTTGGGGCTGACCCTTAAAGATAAAAAAAAGATTTGGTAAAGGGATATAACAGCAGTAGACAACTTGACACATTTGTGAGGCTCTTAGTTCAACCCCTGGCACTGGGGGAAAAGGTAGAATCAATACAGACATAGAACAGCATTAGAGAATCCAGTAATAGTAATAGACCTACACATGCAGAAGTAACTCTTGCAAAAACACATGCAAAAATACTCTTCACTGGAAGAGTGAAGAGTGGACTGGATTACAGGCTTTGCATGTGGTAGGTCCAGGCTCAATTTCCATTACCACACGAGTGGGTAGAAGCTACCTCCAGACACTGAACCAGAAATAGTACTTGGAACACTGCCAGGTGTGACCCAAAAATCAAGAAACAAAACACAGTTTATTTCAATGGAGTTAAATAAATAGTTCTATGCTAGTAAAATGACAATAGAGGGGGCAGGAATGAACCTAAGTAAAACCTTTTTTTTACAAAAATTAATTTTAAATGGCTAATAGACCTACATATAAAATAGAAAACAAATTTTAAGAGGAAAATATAGAAAACCTGCTTGACATTGGGTTTGATGATGTGCTTTTATACCACCAGAAATCCAATATATGAGTAAGTATGTGAAAAGTTGCTCAGTAATAAGTAGTCATCAGGAAAAAGCAACTAAATTTGCTATAAAATACTTCTCTATACATTGATATGGCTAAAAGGGAAAATTCAGGGCCAGGGCGATACTACAGAGGATAGGGTACTTGCCTTGCCTGTGACTGACCCTGTTCGATCCCTGGCAACTCATATTGTCCTCTAAGCCCAGTGATTCCTGAGTGCAGAGCCAGGAGTAAACCCTAAACACTGCCAGGTGTGGTCCAAAATGAAAAACAAAAAATGAAGTGGAAGATTCTAGAATACCAAAAATTGGTGAGGATGTATAAAAATAAACTCTTGCATACTGATAGAAATATAAAATGGAACAACCACTTGGAAAAATTGATAGTTTCTAATAAAATTAAATACACACCTAAAGTGATCCAGCAGTATCGTAGCACTGTCGTAGCACTGTTCATCGATTTGCTCAAGCAGGCACCAGTAACATCTCCGTTGTGAGACTTGATGGTACTGTTTTTGGCATATCGAATATGCCATGGGTAGCTTGCCAGGCTCGGCCATGCGGGTGGGATACTTTCGGTAGCTTTCCAGGCTCTCCTAGAGGGACGGAGGAATCAAACCCAGGGCAAACGCCCTACCCACTGTGCTATTGCTCCAGCTAACACAGTAGGAAAACATAATATTTTTTAATAATAGAATACTATTGTACAAATAAAAATGTAGGACCTCCTGATGCATGGGGTAAAAACACTGAAGCAGTTTTTTGGGCCAGTTGTAGTGCTCTACACACCTTTTGTTTCTCATCTCCCAGCATTCATTCTTTATTGTTTTATGTCCAGTATCTCAAATCATTATATTCTGTATTTTATTTTATTTTCTAAATTATTTCAACCATCAGGATAATCTAGTTTATTATTCTACCTTGGCCCAATAAAAAAGAATTTTATGTTTCTCATAATATTAAATAGTTTTTGCTTTTTTTTTTTTCCTTTCCTTTCAGCTTTTACTTGCCACGATAGTGGAGCCACTGTTCTAGCATATGCTCCAAAGCATCAGCTACTAATATCTGGTGGCCGAAAGGGCTTTACATGTATATTTGACCTGCGGCAACGACAACAAAGGCAGCTTTTCCAGAGCCATGATTCTCCTGTTAAAGCAGTTGCTATTGATCCAACAGAAGAGTACTTTGTTACAGGATCCGCAGAAGGAAGCATAAAGGTACAATACAGTGATTCCACAATTGGAGAAAAAGAAACCCTGGGTGTTTAATCTTATTGGTGACACCAATCTATTTAAGTAGCAACTTTAACCGTTATGTAGTCAATACTATTAATAACTATTTAGTAAGTATTTTAATGGATAAAGTATTTAATTTGAAGATTATCTTCTGCCATTGTTTCCAGTATGTTTAATTCATACAAAAGGGTTGGATTTGCCATAAATATTTGCATATTTTATGGACGGATGGGTGCTCAATCATTGTATGACTGAAGTTCAAACTTTGTAACTGTATCTCATGGTGATTCAATTAAAAAAAATTTAGATACTAGAATTAGATTTGACTCCTTTTTTAGAGTAACTGATTTTAGTTTCTAGTATTCTAATATATGCTGACATTTTTTATATATTACATCAGCATACAACCATTTAGCATCTTAAAAAAGAATTCTGAATTTACCTGGATAAACCCTGCTTATTACTGTCGTTCTCAAACTCCATCATTAAAAATTTAAAAACTTTGAGTAAGGCTTTCAAAATGTTAAGCATCTAATTAAAAATACTTCTATCCCAGAAATAGTTGCTAAGGACTTATCCCAGAAATATTTAGTAAGTACAAAGCTCATAAAAAGTGTGTCTTTATAACTCGTATTTAGTGTTTTGATGGAGGGATCCTCTAGCCACATTTGGAGAAATCTGCAGAGGTAAGTGAGTGTAGATTAGATCTTAAGGGATTCTGAAGATCAACAGCCACTGGAACTCTTTTTTTTTTTTTTTTCTTTTTGGGTCACACCCGGCAATGCATAAGGGGTTATTCCTGGTTCATGCACTCAGGAATTACTCCTGGCGGTGCTCAGGGGACCATATGGGACGCTGGGAATTGAACTCGGGTCTTCCACGTGCAAGGCCCTACCCGCTGTGCTATCACCCCAGCCCCTAGACTGTCTTTTATCTTAAAATCTGTTCACAGAGATATCAGCTTTCATAGATAATTTTTCTTTATTTTTTAGCTTGTTTCTTTAACTGCTGTCAGTTTAGAATAAATCATACTGTTTTAGTCAGTTCTTTAGTTTGTTCTTTGATTCTGAGACTTATTACATAAGAAAAAAAGATTTGAAATTTTACTACATAATATTCAGAAGTTAACAATTGTACAGTCTTTTTCAGCGATACCTTGAGTAAGTTAATTTCTTAGGCCAAAAAGAAGGTATTTTTAACAATGTGATCTCAGAAAATTCGTAAATAAAGTGGCTTTCCTGATTTTAACATAGTTACATTGATAATGCATAGACTTTTCACACAAATAGAAGGTTCTTTAGGTTATTTTAGCAAAAGGCACATTTATTTTGGTAAATAATAGCTAAAAATAGATCTTAGTAAATTAAGTATGCAAAAGTTATTGTGACAGGATTTTGCTTGGTCAGACGCCTTTTATGTAATTTTTTCTTTTCAATCTTTCTGATCCCTAGTACGTATTATGTTATTATGTTATAATATAGAAGACATTTCCCCACTCCAGAATCAGATTGCAGAAGCTTTGCTGAAAGACTTGCCTTGAGAGATAATACAGCGGGTAGGATGTTTACCTTTTGTACAGCTGACCTGGGTTTGATCTCCAGCACCTCATATGGTCCCCTGAGCACTGCAGGAGTAATACCTGAGCAGAAAGCCAGGTGTAAACCCTGAGTACAAAGCCAGGTATAAGCCCTAAGCACAGCCAGATGTAGAACAGCACCCCCCAAAATTAATAATATTATAAAATAATATCAAAGCAATATGAAAAACTGTAACACTTTATACAGAATCAAGATATTATGACCATAAGCTCTGTACAGGTTTTTTGCTATATCTTCATAGTCATTGCATAGGATGGCAGGCCTAAATTTTTACTTGAACTTTTAAAAATTTTTAAGGTAAACAAAACCCCAATTTTTATTTTACTGTTAATATCTTTCAGATTTGGAGCTTCTCTACCTTTAGTCTTCTCCACACTTTTATCAATGAACATGCTCGACAGTCCATTTTCAGGAATATTGGAACTGGAGTAATGCAAGTGGAGACAGGACCAGCAAATCACATTTTTTCATGTGGAGCTGATGGAACAATGAAAATGAGAATACTACCAGATCAATTTAGCCCATTAAATGAAGTCTTGAAAAATGATGTGAAATTTATGCTGTAACATCCTGACAACAGGATATATAATTTGTTATCTATTCCATGGACATGACCAACATATATAATGTACAGTGTTCACTCTTTATGCCACAAAGAAGCTAATAGTTTCTTGTTTTCATATTTATTTTATGGAGCTTTGCCCTTTGCACTGATGCCTTAAAAATTAACAAGGTCAATCAGAATTAGATTATATTGCCTCAAGTAGAATGTATAGATGATGCTGTAGTAATACATATTTATAGAATGTTGTAGTGAGTATGTTGTAGTGTTAAAGGAGTTTTATTTTCTTACCATTTATAAATTCTTCTGCAGATATCTCTGCATGAATTTCTTCACAGTAAAAGTACCTTTTATGAAAAGGCATTTGCACATCAGTTATCCCTTAATTTGCCATACTTCCTTATCAAATTGGTATATCTTAAACTCTTAATTATATATTGATATTTGCTAAGAATCAAAAAATAATAGACATCTGCATAGACAGTCATTGGAACTTTAATTGTAAATGAACATTTGGTTATCCCTCTGGATCCCAAGTTGTGTGTATGTATACATCTGTGGTCATATGTATATATGTAATATATCTTACACATCTTATATGAATGTAGTTTGTGTGTATATAAGAGAAAATTACAAGTTTTTTAGTGTGTTTTTGTGCCATAATGACTATCACCACCAGAATAGCGACTTTTTTTGCCATTATTTTTTCCATATGAAACAATATTTCTATATTAATTTCAAATAAATTACAGGAAGACTTTTCAGATTTTTATTTTAAAATCTACTTTGAGTTAAAGGAGTTTTAGCAGGCAATAACAACTTAAGTATGAAACACTTGAAATTAAGTTCGTAAATTTGTGGAAGGAATTTAGCACCAAACTAAACATTTTACTTATATTTTGTTTTCACTTTATTTTCTATTTTTAAGTGCTTTTAGTCTCAAAATTCTGGAAACCTTATAGCAGTGTTCTTCGGAAAAAATGTGAAAACAAATCAAATAGTATTTACAAATGTAAAATATCTGCCAAGATCTACCATTAATGGAAAATAAGCTAAACTGTTATATTATTTTTGCCAAAATATATTATTTTATTATAGAGTATGACCAAAATACTAAAAATGCACAACACTTTTCACTTAAATATTCTAACCCTATTTCTGTCTGTTTTGTGCTATACCTTTTATGATTCGGAATTATAAAAGTACTTGATAAATACTTGATTTTAACTAATGAAGATGAAGGCTGATGGGACTAAGTATTTAGTGACAATTATATATATTTAGCTTAAATATATTTTGTTAAATACTGCCTGCTTGGGCAAATCAATGAACAACAGGACGACAGTGCTACATATATTTTGTTAATAGGAACTCTATAAGAACATTTTTACATAACAAAATATGAACACCTACTATGTTAGAAATTAATGAGTCAAAGCAAAAGAAATGAAGGGCTGGTAAAATGAATTTTGTAATATCCTCAGGATACTTTTATCTTAAAAGTATATTGTTAAAAGATTTTGTAAATTGTATTCATAATTTTAAATGTGTTGAGCAAGTTGCAATGAAAACACTGTCATTATATAGAGAGTTTATGTGCACATAATGACCTGTACCCAGAAATTGTGCAATAACAGTATGTGACTATTTGCCATGGAGAAATCTATGACAATATTGCAAATAATACTATTGTTTGATGTAATTAATCTTAAGTTATTTTTCAGTAATTTCTTCAAAAATCAAGATTCAAAAGGCTTTAAACTCTTTTCAATGAGATAACAAAATTTATTATGCTTATTAGAAAAAAGGCATTGTGGATAATTAAGCATTTTATTTGAGGGTTTATATGAATAATAAATTATGTGAGGCCATATGTATTTACATCCAGAGTCATATTTTAAATAAACAATCATGCAGTGACTTTTTTTAGCATGCTGTTGTTTTAAGTAATATTTATTCCACTTTCATTGACAAAATATATGCCATTTTCAAATGGAAAATTGCTGTATTTGTACTTGGTTAATATAGAGAGAATTGGGTTATTTGCTCTCTAGCCCATTCTTCTTTTCTACAGTCTTTTTAAACTTAATAGACAAACATTAGTTGAAAAAGTTGAGAATAGAAATTATGTAAAATGAAGAAATCATATAAAACGTTACATGTAGGTAAAATTTCATCCAATAGTAGATATACTTTCTATGAATAGAGTGAATGCCAAAACTTTTCTAAAATTTTTTGCTCACAGCTGGTGGTACTTGGGGTACTGGCTCTGTGCTCAAAGATCACTCCTGATAAGGTTCAGGGGACAATTTCAGGTACCAGGGATCAAACCTCATTTGGCCGCATGTAAGGCAAACACCATAACTACTGCAGTATCTCTCTGGTCCCCACCAAAATATACTTTTTATATGTTACACTTTCTGAGAATGTAATGTGATAATGATAGGATTTCTAATACTAGTTTTATTTTCGATAGTCATGGAGCCATCAGTATTATCCCCCTTACTTGTCTTCTTTGTATTTGATCCAAATTCATCTTTGTCTTTATTTCATAAATTACTTTGTAAAAATAAAGGTCACTCCCAGCAGCACTGGGAGAGGGGTTGGAGCCCACTTCCAGGATGCTCAGATCTACAATGCAGTTCTAAGGAAGGTAGTGCTCCTGACTGTGCAAGTGGAAGCAAACATAAAAATGGGACTACATCAACCTAAGAAGCTTCTGCACTTCAAAAGAAACAAAACACAGGAAGAGCCCACAGAATGGGAAAGAATATTTACCCAATACCCATCTGATAAGGGATTAATATCCAAAATATACAAGACACTAGTAGAATTGTACAAGAAAAAAACCTCCAACCCCATCAAAAAATGGGGAGAAGAAATGAACAGAAGTTTCCTCAAAGAAGAAATACAAAGGGCCGGCCCATGAAAAATGCTCCACATCGCTAGTCATCAGGGAGATGGAAATAAAAACAACAATGAGGTATCATCTCACACCATAGAAACTGGCGCACATTCAAAAGAACAAAAGCAACCAGTGCTGGCGTGGATGTGGGGAAAAAGGGACGCTCCTTCACTGTTGGTGGGAATGCCAACTGGTCCAGTCTTTCTGGAAAACAATATGGACAGTCCTTCAAAATCTAGAAATTGAGCTTCATATGACCTTGCAATACCACTTCTGGGAATATAGCCTGAGGCTGCAAAAAAGTACAGTAGAAATGACATCTGTACCTATATGTTCATTGAAGCACTGTTCACAATAGCCAAAATCTGGAAACAACCCGAGTGCCCAAGAACAGGCGCTTGGTTAAAGAAACTGGTACATCTACACAATGGAATACTACACAGCTGTTAGGAGAGATGAAGTCATGAAGTTTGTTTATAAATGGATAAATATGGAGAGTATCATGCTAAGTGAAATGAGTCAGAAAGAGAGGGACAGACATAAGAGGGACTGCACTCATTTGTGGAGTATAAAATAACATCACATGAGGCTGACACCCAAGGACGGTAGATACAAGGGCCAGGGGGATTGCCCCATAGCTGGAAGACTGCTTCATGAGCAGAGGGGAGAAGGCAGATGGAATAGAGAATGAATCACTAAGAAAATGAGGGCTGGAGGAACCAGATGGGATGGGAGATGCATGCCGAAAGTAGATAATGGACCAAACATGATGACCTCTCAGTGTTTGTGGTGTAAGCCATAATGCCCAAAGGTAGAGAGACTATGGGGAATATTGTCTGCCATGGAGGCAGGGGGAGGGTGGGAAAGGGGGTATACCGGGGATATTGGTGGTGGGGAATGTGCACTGGTGGAGGGATGGGTGTTTGATCATTGTGTGATTGTAACCCAAACATGAAAGCTTGTAACTATCTCACAGTGATTAAAATTTTTTTTAAATGATGCTAGTGCTGAAGGCCCATTAGGGCCACATTGTGCAGTACTCTGCAGGCCATGACATGCCAGAAATTGAACTCAGGGCCCCATGTGTTAATTACTTTGAAATACTGTAGCACTGTCGTCCCGTTGCTCATCGATTTGCTCGAGCGGGCACCAGTAACGTCTCCACTGTGAGACTTGTTACTGTTTTGGGCATATCTAATACGCCACGAGTAGCTTGCCAGGCTCTGCCGTGACTTTGAAATACTATATATAAATAATGTATATATAGTATTTCAAAGTAATAGAGCCTCTTGCCCCAGGCCTGGCTGTCTTCATCAGGACCCCCCAGAGGGGGTGGGTTGAATTTCCCTCCCTGCAGCCGAAGACTTCCAGAACCCAGACACAGCCATGCTCAAGGCTCCTCTCCACACATTTGGACGAGTCTCACACATGAAGGAACCAGCATCTTATAGCCTAGTTCTCCCTCTCGGAGGACCTGGCAAGCTACTGAGAGTTTTCTGCTCGCATGGGAGAGCCTGGCAAACTCCCCGTGGCATATTCATATGCCAAAACCAGTAATAATGATGGGTCTCATTCCCCTGACCCTGAAAGAGCCTTCAATGAGGCACCGTTGGGAAGGACAAGTAAAGAGAGGCTTCTAAAATCTCAGGGCTAGGACGAATGGAGATGTTACTGAGACTTCGAGAGAAAATCGACTATCAACGGGATGATGATATATAAAGTACATGTATGTATGTGTGTGTGTGATTTCTCTCTCTAGTTAGGAGTTCCAGTCATCAGAACACAACATGTAAAGAAAATCTTTATATAACATTAGGGTGGAAGGATTTTTTAGGGGGGGAAAGGAAATTTTTTTTTCACTTAGCGAAGAACTTAAGTGTTGTGTGGCAAGGAACACAGTTACTAGAACAAATAGATAAGAACAAATATCCATGTTATTGCAGGAAATGTGATTTAATGTCCTTAAATATCAAGAATTTAAAATAAATATTGAGTAAACTACTAATCTGAATACGCAATTCATGGAACAGGACATCGAAAAAGTCAGCCAGCAGAAAGTTTGTTCTTCATCGCTAATTATTAAAGGAAAGTTTGAAAAAGTGGGGTACTGAATAATGGTGGTAGCATCAGTTTTGATAAAGAGCAGTTAAATGGTCACACTGAAACACTGCTAAAGGAAATAAATTACAGTGCTACCTAATGTGTGTTAAGATTTTAAGACTGGGCACACTTAATTCACTGAACCATTTTTAGAAATTATCCTATGAAGATAAAAATACCCATGCACAAACATATATACACACAAATATTTATTGAACCACCTATGTCAGTTAACAAAAGTGGGAGGTGAGTGCTTTAAAAAAATGTGATACTTCAAATAATAGAACATTCTTTTAATTTTAAAATGTTTGATTTAAATCTGTTCTATAAAGAGTTTGGTGAGAAAAATTAATTGCAAAGGCATATCTCTTTTCTTGAAAATTTGATTTTTGCCACTCAACTTTTATGAAAGACTTAATATTTATTTTCACTAAACAAAATCTGTAGAGAATTTTCACTTTTTAGAACAGAAGGTAGAAATTAAAAGTACTCTTGGTCTTTGTTTCCCAGCAACCTTTCTCAGTCCCACTCACCCTGAACAGCAAGGTGTTGCTACCAAACTACTAAAGAAGTGAAGGATCTGTACAAAGAAAACTATAAAACACTGCTTCAAGAAATAAAAGAGGACACTAGGAAATGGAGGAATACTCCCCGAAGCATACAGATTCAATATGATCTCTAACATGATACCCATGACATTTTTCAAAGAAATAGACAAAACACTCCTGAAGTTTATATGGAGCAATAAACTCCCACAAATAGCTAAAGCAATCCTTGGGAAAACGAAGATGGTTGCCTAACCTTCCCCAACTTCAAACTGTACTACAGAACAGTAGTAATTAAAACAGCATGGTATTGGAATAAAAACAGACCTGTGGACCAGTGGAACAGTTGACTATTCTGACACAGACTCATAGGTAGATGATCACTTAATTTTTGACAAAGGAGCAAGAAATGTGAAGTGGAGCAAAGAAAGCCTCTCTGCTTTCTTTTTACCACCTCAACAAATGGTGCTGGGACAACTAGACAGCTACATTAAAAAAAAAAAATGAACTTTGACTTCTGTCTAACGCCAAGCACAAAAGTTAAATCAAAATGAATTAAAGACCTCAATATCAGATCTGAATCCGTAAGGTACATGGAAGAAAATGTAGGCAGAACCCTCCATGATGTTGGAGCTAAAGGCATTTTCAAGGATGAAACACCACTGACCAAGCAAGTGTACAAACAAACAAATGGGACTACATTAAACTAAGAAGCTTCTGCACCTCAAAAAAAAAAAAAAAACAGTGACCAAAATACAGAGAGAGCCCACAGGATGGGAAAAAATATTTACCCAATATCCATCAGATAGGAACTTAGTATCCAGGATATACAAGGCACTAATAAAACTTTACAAGAAAAAAGCACCTCCAACCCCATCAAAAAATGGGGAGAAGGGGCTGGAACAATAGCAGAGCGGGTAGGGCATTTGCCTTGCACGTGGCTGACCTGGGTATGATTCCCAGCATCCCATATGGTCACCCAACACCGCCAGGAGTAATTCCTGAGTGCATGAGCCAGGAATAACCCCTGTGCAATGCCAGGTGTGACCCAAAAAGAAAAAAAATGGGGAGAAGAAATGAACAGTAACTTCCTCAAAAAACAAACACAAATGGGCAAAAGGCACGTGAAAAAATGCTCTACATCGATAATCATCAGGGAGATGCAAATCAAAACAACAATGAGATACCATCCTACACCACAGAAACAGGCACACATCAAAAATAACAGGAACAACCAGTGCTGGCCCAGATGCCGGGAGAAAGGGACTCTTATTCAATGTTGGTGGAGATGCTGACTGGTGGGAATGCCTGTTTGGAAAATAATATGGACATTCCCTAAAAAAAAAAAAAAAAAAAAAAAACTAGAAATTGAGATTCCAGATGACCCAGCAATACCGCTTCTGGGAATATATCCTGGATATGCAAAAAAGCACAGTAGAAATGACATATGCAGTTGTATATTTATTGCAGCACTGTTCACAATAGCCAGAATCTGGAAACAATCCGAGTGCCTGAGAACAGACTACTGGTTAAAGAAACTGGTACATCTGCACAATGGAATACCATGAGGTTGTTAGAAAAGATGAAATGAAATTTTCTTGTAAGTGGATGGACATGGAGAGTATCATACTAAGTGAAATGAGTCAAAAGGAAAGGGACAGACATAGAATGACTGCACTCATTTGTGGAATATAAAATAACAATATGAGACTTATACTCAAGGATAGTTAAAACAAGGGCCAGGAGGATTGCTCCACAGTTTGCATGCCTGCCTCATGTGCTTGGGGAAAAGGCAGTTGGGATGGAGAAAGAACCACTAAGTCAATGATGGTTGGAGGGACCATTCTGGATGGGAGTGTGTGCTGAAAGTAGACTAAGGACCAAACATGATGACCTCTCAGTGTCTGTATTGCAAACCATAATGCCCAAAAGTAGAGAAAGTAAGAAGGAAGGTGCCTGCCACAGAAGCAGGGGTGGGATGAGGTGGAGGTGGCAGGAGGGATGCTAGGGACATTGGTGGTGAAAAATATACACTGGTATAGGGATGGAGGTTCCATCATTGTATGACTGAAACTCAGTCATGAACGTTTTGTAATTGTATCTCACGGTGATTCAATAAAAATAAAAATTAAAAATTAATGGTAATTGCTTTTCTGCTTTCTATCATTTTGGCTTATGTGGTATAATTTTTTGTTTGGTTTTGGGTCACGCCCAGCCGTGTTACTCCCAGCTCTGAGGCCCATGCAGTGCCGGAGATAGAGATGGAACCCACGACTCCAGTATGCAAAACATACTCTCTCCCCTTGAGCTATTTCCCTGGCTCCACCATTTTAGAATATGAAAGGTTTCACAAGAATGTTAAATTTTAAGAGAACAAAGGAAAGCTTTATCATATATATAGATATATCTATTTATGTATAGACTTAGAAATATGTGTACCGATATGCATAGACTTAGAAATATGTGTGCCGATATGCATCCTTCCCCTCCCTGCTTTGATGTCAACAGTCCACTGATTTGGGGCCACATTGGCCCCAATACGGAGCACTATGAAAGGCACACAAATTTTAACATGTGGGAAGAGAAGGAGATAATACTTTTCTAAACTCCTATCAGTCCCACTTAATTTTGTGTGTGTTGGTGAGAGATAGGGTAATATTTTTTTTTTACCAACAACACATATAGCTTCTCTGTTGAATGAAATGATTTGTGTCAAAAATATTACTGTTTAACTTATTGAAGAGTTACAAAAAAATCTTTGTTTTGGGGGCCACACCTGATGATGCCCAGGGGTTATTCCTGGTTCCATGCTAGGGTAGCACTCCTGGAGTTACTCAGGTGCCCATATGGTGCCGGGGTTGAACCCACATGCAAAGCATGTACTCTGGACCTGTTGAGAGATTTTGATATTTCATAGTATTTTAGAAAAAAAGTTAAAATGTTATCCTTCAAGTTTGACATACATTGCTTATTGTGTCCATCAGTCTTCAGAAATGAATTTGTTCCAAGAGACAGGACTTTGAAACTGCTGCTTTCTTTGTACTTCCCTGAAAACTTGCAAAGTGTTCTTTATATCATATTCATTACTCAAAATATTGAGTCCACCCAGATTTAAGAGGACAAAGACTTCACTTCTATTAAGGGGAATTGTATCAAATAACTGTGTCCATTTAGAATATGTGACAGTCTTTCTGCCCATGTTATTCTTCCCTTTTGCCAAGTGCACTCCCACAAATCTCCAGTGCTTTCATCCCAGTACTCTTTCAGAATGAAGCTTGAGCCCCAAAGTCATCACCCAAATCAGGTCCAGGCATGTACACAGATCCTTGAATGAGATTATCAAGTATGGTACTCCCAAGTCTACACATATGAATTAATGAGACAAGTTGGGTGTCTCCCATATAGGAGACAGTCAGTGATGAGATGTCCAAGACAGCTTATCTCACACTGTGAAAGGGAGAAAACAAGAGTCCTATAATAGACCCTTGATCATTAAGATCCTGAAATGCAGCTGAGGACGTGTCCCGGTTTCTTGAGTAATCCTGTTCTCTGGAAGTAATTCTCTGTATCTCTTGGCTCCACTCTTTGGATTCTTTTTCTGTACCTCTGAGTCATCCTTCCTTTTCCATAAAAGTGGTCCGTGTGAAAGCAGTAGTTTTACTCAGTCTGTTTGCTGGACTGAAAAGTCTAGGATTCAAAGAACCGTGTGTTGTTCCTCTTACAGTTAAATTCAGTAAAATTGTCTGCCTTTTTTTCTCCTTTCCCTTCTTCCCTTCCTCCCCAGCAATCATGCATGTAAGACTTTCACTGAGACACATTCAAGCCTAAAATTGCTCTTAAAACTGTGACTTGCTTGATATTTAATTACAAGATACACAATATGCAAAATCCACTTGCATTTTTCCCCTGGGACAGGTTCTTTCCTTTAGATTGTGAAGTTTCTTTAGAAATTCTAGTGTATTGTGAAAAGAAAGGGTCTGTCTATGTGGCATACTATTAAATCTTTCTGAAATCTTAACCAAAGAACTTATGACCACAGACTTGGCTGCGTATTTACTCAGGCCATTTTAACACTATGCAATAATGAATAAGTTTGCAAAATAACCCAGGAGGCCATTATTAATGGGAGATACTCATGTACTTCCATAATCACAGTTGGGGGACAAAAGAGGGGAACTTAATACAATAAAATGATAGCATAGCAGCTCTTAACTCTGAGAATGGAGGAAAGTAGAGCAAGTAGAGGAAAAGTGAGTCTTGAAGGAGAAAACCATAGGAGTCAGACCCTCAAGTGAAGGTGGTACAGTGCTTGAAGTAGTTCAGATCTAAGGTGGGGTTCATTCTTGTTTAAATGCAACCCTGAGCATCACTAGGATAGCTCTGGTAGTGCCTGGCTCACTGCATTTCTGCACTCTCCAGACCTAGCTGGAGAGTGAACTATCTGGTTCACTTGAACTATCTGGTTTAGTTGACAGAATATCATGGGGAATTCCAGGGTCCTCTTGGCACTCCTTTCAAGACTCCCTGAAAAAAAAAGAAAATCAAGATATTGGACTATCATTTTATTAATGTTAATACACAGAAAAACTGTCAATAGAACCAGATATTAAGGCCATATGTCTCGACAAAGCTTTTCATAGTAAAATTATGCCACAAAAGATAAAACAGAAATAGACTCTGTAGTGTTAGGAATAGTCTCAAGTAAGATTTGAGATGGTTCATAAGGAAAAAACTAATTCATATTAGGAAGAACCTACAGAGACAATCCTTCAGTAAAATCAGAAAAATAAGGATTTCATGAGAAATAACACTCAAAGTTCTATAGAAAAAATGCTGCAAGGGGTAAACATCTAGAAACATGTGGAGAAAAGGAAAGAAAACTGACTAAATTGGCTAGTTGTGAATAAAGCCACCCTTAAATGCACCCAATAATTCAAGCATATTTTCTTTTTTTATTAATTAATTTTTGAAATTTTATTTTATTTTTATAAAATTGTTCAAAATATTTTATTACACTTAATATTCAAACACTAATCCCACCACCATTACACCTTCCCATCACCGTATTTTGAATGTTTCCATCCTGAAACCCAAACCCTGCTCCCAAAGCAAAACCAAGATCATTTATTTTGTATTGCTTATTATGAATAATCCACTAAAAGTAATCCAAAAAGGGTTTCTCAGAGGAAAGTGTGTGAAGATTGTTGTATTTCACCCAGGAGCCATTAAGCCCTTTTATAAGAGATTACTAATATGTTGTTAAAGGTTGAGCTTTCTGTGTGTGTATGTGTATGTACATATATATATACATATATACATATATATCTGTATAAATGTATTTCTCCCTAATATTGGTTGCCTTCTACTTTAAACCCCATTAAACATGTGTTTAATGCTACTCTTGGAATATAGTGTGAGGTATGAGATGTCCAGGAATAGATTCATTCGTGGGTTAGACTTGTCTGAGCATGTGGAGATCAGCCGTGATGTGAGCATAGCAGTGGTTGAGTTCTGGAGGTTTTTCGATGACCGGGCTGGGTCCCTTGTGGTGGGCAGGGGCCTCACCCGCCTCACTCCGGATTGCCAGCAATGAACCAGTCTGGCATGGACACTGGCAGCATGACTATGACGTATCATTCTGTGCTCTCTTCCAAAAGATTTATTGTTGAGTCAGCAGATTTTCTTAAGGCGCGATATCTTCTAAATTCAGGGTGATAGTACAGAGAATAGGGTGCTTGTTTGCCCTGCATGCAGCTGAACTTGGTTCAATCCCCAGCATTCCATATGATCTCCAGAGCCCGTCAGAAATGTCTGAGAGAGAGAGAGAAAGAGAGAAGATGTGTTCTAGTAAATGTAAACTTCAGTAGATGCCATCTTAAATAAAGAAATCATGAAGATATCTTCACTAGTGCTATGGTGTAAGTAGGGGCTGAGGTATTTGAAAGTCTGAAGAAAATATCATTGATCCAAAAAAAATTTTTTCCACTGCAGCTTTTTTCACTTCTTCTTCTTCTTCTTCTTCTTCTTCTTCTTCTTCTTCTTCTTCTTCTTCTTCTTCTTCTTCTTCTTCTTCTTCTTCTTCTTCTTCTTCTTCTTCTTCTTCTTCTTCTTCTTCTTCTTCTTCTTCTTCTTCTTCTTCTTCTTCTTCTTCTTCTTCTTCTTCTTCTTCTTCTTCTTCTTCTTCTTCTTCTTCTTCTTCTTCTTCTTCTTCTTCTTCTTCTTCTTCTTCTTCTTCTTCTTCTTCTTCTTCTTCTTCTTCTTCTTCTTCTTCTTCTTCTTCTTCTTCTTCTTCTTCTTCTTCTTCTTCTTCTTCTTCTTCTTCTTCTTCCTTCTTCTTCTTCTTCTTCTTCTTCTTCTTCTTCTTCTTCTTCTTCTTCTTCTTCTTCTTCTTCTTCTTCTTCTTCTTCTTCTTCTTCTTCTTTTTTTGCTTTTTGGGTCACACCTGGCAATGCTCAGGGGTTACTCCTGGCTCTGCACTCAGGAATTTCCCCTGACGGTGCTCAGGGGACCATATTGGAAGCTGGGAATCAAACCTGGATCGGCCACGTGCAAGGCAAATGCCCTACCCTCTGTGCTATCGCTCCAGCCCCCAGCTTTTTTTTACTTCTGTTCCCTTATTTTCTTATCTGTGGTTCAAAGCTTTCTGTCAGGTTGGTCACACAGTTGTAGGGAGGAATATTACTCCAGGTTTCACACAAGTAAAGCAGGAATCCTACCACGGAGTCACATAAGCCGTTGGCCCTATCCAGAGTTTTCAGTTTGTATGACATCAACAATTCTCCTACCCTACTCAATATGCATCTTGATTTTGTGTGTGTGTGTGTGTGTGTGTGTGTGCCAGTAATCAATCCCAGGGCTTTAAACATGCAAGGAATGTGCTCTACCACTGAGCTACATCTTGGTCCCTGCTCACTGATCTTTTAGTAAAGTTATTGATACTCTAGCTCACTCATAGAGTTATTCATCATTTATATCACTTGTCATCCCATTGTTCATCAATTTGTTCAAGCAGGCGCCAGTAACATCTTCATTCATCCCTGTCATGTGCTAGTGTAGCCCAATGGTGTCTGCTCATTCCAGGAACACAAAGCGTTCAGGGTCTTGACGAAGAAGTCTGACCATCTCGTAGGTGGGCAGCCAAGCAGTCTTTTGACATCCCGTGGAATCCAATTGGTAACAGCTCTAGTCCAGTGGTTGTCTCTAAATCACATTACATGTCTGGCCCATCTGATTTTTGACGTCTTGGCACCAAGACAGCATCCCTGATTCTTGATCATCGACGGAGGTCGGGACTCCGGATTCCTTCTCTCACTTGAGTGAAACGTGATATTCCAAGCATAGCTCTTTTGATTCCTCTTTGAGATACCCAAATAGCATTCTCATTTTGTTTTCTTAGGGCCCAGATCTCTGAGGCGAATGTTAGTGCAAGAAGAACGGTGGAGTCGAAAAGATGTGCCTGTAACCGAAGGTTCTTCCTCCTCTTAACCACTTCTTCAATGCTCTTGAAGGCATTCCAGGCTGCTCTCTTCCTCCTGCGCAGTTCAGGTGCCAGGTCGTTTGTCATGTTGAGTTCTTGACCTAGGTACACATAACTGTTGCATTTGGAGATGTTCATTCCATTGAGAGCAAATGGAACATGAGGAACTAGTCTGTTTCTCATGAACATTGTCTTCGTGAGATTCAGCTGCAGTCTGACTTTTCTACACTCACAGTCGAAGTCAGCCGGCATTCGTGCCACTTGGCTGATATTTGGTGTTATGGGAACGATGTCATCAGCAAAGCAGAGGTGGCATAGTTGCCAACCGTCTATCTTCACTCCTATTTCTTCCCATTCCAGTTGTCACATGATGTTCTCGAGGGTGGCAATGAAGAGTTTCAGTGAAATGGTGTCACCCTGCCGAATTACTCTCTTTACGTCAATGATCACTTCTTTGTAGAATGGTAAGATCCTGGTGGTGAATCCGTAATACAACTCGTGGAGGATCTTGATGTACTGAGTTTGAATGCCCTGTTTGGCTAGGGCTTCGATGACTGCTTCAGTCTCAACAGAATCAAAGGCCTTCTTTAAATCAATGAACGTTAGACAGAGCGGCATCTCGAGCTCTCGCAAAACCTCGATGAGCTTGGTCACCATGTGGATATGGTCGATCGTGCTGAATCCTTTTCGGAACCCAGCTTGCTTGCATGATTGTCCTTCATCTAGTGTTCTGCCAATTCCATTCAGGATGACACTAGTGAATAACTTGTAGATGACAGACAACAGGCAGAATGAGCAATAGATGCTGGTGTCATGGATGTCTCCCTTCTTGTACAGCAGAATGGTCCTTCTGGTTTTCCATTGGGACAGAAACTTGCATTCAGACAGGTAGCATGTGAAGAGCCGAGCCAGTGTATTGATGAGTACTGGCAACAGTAGAGGCATCAGTGTCTTTGTCAACATGAACTTGGCCGTGAGCATGTAAGTGTCTGGATTCGACACTTACATGTTTGAATAGATGTGGCTTGTTGCTGGCAGTTTCTATCTTCGTCGTCTATGCACCAACATCCAACTACAATGAAGAAGAAATTGAGAACTTCTTCAGTTCTACATGGAGCTGAAGAAGTTCTATAAAGAAGAGCACACCTTCTATAAGGTCATTGTTGGTGATTTTAATGCCATGATAGGACCTAAAAGGTCACCCGAAGAACTCCACATCAGGACCCATGGCCTAAAATGGAACGAACAAGGTGAGAGACTGAGTTCATCATGTTGATCAAGACCATCCATCATAACTCGCAGTTCCAGAAGGCCAAATCGAAATGCTGGACGTGGGAGTCTCCTGGTGGACAGTTCCACAACGAAATTGATCACATCATATTCAATCAACAGTTTTGCCTGACTGATGTCACTGTTGTCCCAAAATTCCAAATGGGATCAGACCACTGTCTCCTTCTTACGAAATTCTACTTCATGGAGTAGAGAGAAAGGGCTGCAAAGTTTAAGAAGAGAACTCCCAGAACGACCATCAACTGGGAGCTCTTTGGCACTACTGCAGCAATATGGGAAGATGCTGTCATTGACAACATCGATCAGGAATACGATAGACTGGTTCAGCACTTCCATGATTGTGCAAGGAATGTAGAGAGAGAGAAAGCCACAAAAAGTTGCCTATCTTCAGAAACTCTCGTGTTCATTCGCTAATATGGTGAGCCTCAGGCAATCAAAAGCTAACATCTGAGCTCGCAAAGTTGTGCAGAGAAGCGATAAAGACCTCAAAGAGAGAAGAGCAACATTGTTGGTCGATGCAGTAGAAGCAGGAAAAAAGTATTTGCAACACCCGCCTGTCCTTCGCTATCTATAAGACCAAGATGACTGCCCTCCAACGTCCTGATGGATCTATCACATCTTCCAGAAGGACAATGGAAAAGGTTATCCACGACTTCTACTCAGATCTCTTTGATAGCCATGTCCACCTGCCCACATATCAAATTCCTCAGGATGGTTATATCGTTCCCAGTGTTTTCCCTTCTGACATCCAATATGCCATTTCATTGGCAAAGAAGCGTACAGCACCCGGTCCAGACAAGGTCAGAGCCGAACACCTGAGTTATTCATAAGGACTAGATTATGTGTCAATGGATGGGTGAGATAGTAGTGAGTAGGGTGCTTGCTTTGCACATGGCTGACCCAGGTTTGATCCCTGATACATCACATGGTCTCCTTTGTCCTGCTAGAAGTGATCCTTGAGCACAGAGCCAGGAATTAGCCCTGAGCACAGCCAGTGTGGCCCCAAACAAACAAACAAACAAAAGATGAGCTAGTGTAAAGATCTTGAAAGAGTAGGGTTAAGAAAAGAATTGAAGACTCAGAAAATTAGCTTAAAAATGGTGTGGGTGCAGGGTCATGGTTAGAGAGAGAGCTTAATTGTCTGGATTGTCTAAAGCATATTCTCTGTATGTAAAAATCCTGGGTTTGATCCCCAGCACTGCATGGTCCTCAAGCACTGAGAGAAAAGACATCAAAGTACCAGGCAAGGTGTGGGCCTAAAAGATAAATAAACAAAATTAAGATTTTGGAAGATAATAAAGCTCAGTCAGGTATCTTCCTTGATACCCTCTTGAAAACATAATTAAAGAGGGTATGGTGCCACCAACAGGTCACCTGTGCCCACGGGGCGAGTGCATCAAAACCTGATGGTGCTTTCAGGCTTCCTGATACCCCAAAATTGCCACTGTGCCTTTGGCTGGTCCCCAACAACTTGGGACCAAGTTTGCCAAGAAATTAAGCAGCCAAAAGTTAGGTATGTGGGACCCATCCCCACAAACCACCTCCAGCTCAGCTATAAAAGCCTGTTTATTAGCCTTATTTCAGAGACCCATAGATAAATCTCAAAAGAGATCAAAAGCCACAGTTAATCTCAGACCCACACATGGCTGAACAGACTGGGGTAAATCAGATGGGGGCAGATTGACCTGGGTCTGCCCAGGCAGAGGCCCCAGCAGTCTGCTTGCTTCCACAAAATTGCCTCTATATCCCTGTCTGACTCCACCGTCTCTGTCTCAGGATGGACCTCACCAAGATATAATCTGCTGAAAATTTGGTTACCCGGGTTTTGTGACTGAAATCTCCCATTTTTCATGGGAGTTGGGATGGGCTACCTCCCCCACTTCCCAATACACATGGAAGCACTGGAAGTCACCCCCATGAACCAACTCCAGCACCACCTTGTAAACTCCATTACTGGCCTTGTTTCAGAGACCCATAAATAAATCTCAAAAGAGATCACAGCAGAGAATGTCTTATGGAGCGAAAGACCTCACAGAGCCGGACATCTCTCCGGGCCCCATACTGTGCCAATTTCACTGGGGCATCCCAGATGGAGCAGGTGCTGTCTCCCCACCTACTCCAGATTGAATCCAGTGCCCAAGAGCTTCCACAAGCAAGGTCCAGGTATGTGGGTCCCAGGACTAAATCTCTGTGCCTCATTGTGGCAGAGGCGCCAAGCTGTCCCTCCCCAGCTCCTGCATGCTCATCAGCTTGGCTGTCACACCCACAGTGTGCCTCCAGGTACCGTCTTATCTTACCAACAGCCCTGGACCAGAGACGCCCAATTGAATCCCAAAATGGATCAGTGCCCTAAAGAAATGTCTCTGGAACCCAACCATTTATAATCTAATCTAGGATTCCAGAATGATATTCAAAATGAGCAATGGACAGTAAATGATTTAGCATCTGCTCCTGGCAGGCAGGCTTGAATGATGGTGGGAAAATTCGAGCCAAACATAATGCCCCAAAGTAGAGAGAGAATACTGGGGAAATTGCCTGCCATGGAGGCAGAGTGAGGACTGGGGTGGGGGGATATACTGGGGACACTGGTGGTGGAAAGTGTGCACTGGTAGAGGGATGGGTGTTCCATCATTATATGGCTGAATCTCGAACATGAAAGCTTTGTAATTATATCTCACGTTGATTCAATTAAAAAAATTACAATACAAAGGCCACATAAATGGGCTATTTAAGGGATCCATTCTTCTTAAGTCATTTTAACCTCCTGTAAAACTTAGACCTTGTCCTTTCCCCCCCGCCCCCACCTCCCTTCTGTTTTGGATTCTTCTTTCTCTGCTTGGAAACCTCCAGTTTATCCTTTTCTACTTGGTTGGATGGAATTTCTTTTTACAAATCCCATTCTCCCAGGAATTGTGAGTTTCCATTCTTTATTAAAGAAAACTTAATTCTTTATTTTCTTTCTTTACGTTTTTCTTTAGATTCTTTATGTTTTTGTTTGTTGGTGAGGGGGCAAACCTGGAAGCGCCTGGGAAGTACTCCTGGCTTGGTATTTGGAGGTCCAATGGTGATCACAGAACCATGCAGTACTGAGGATCCAACCCAGGCTTCTGGCATGCAGAACACACACTCAAGCCCTTTGTTTTTTTGTTTTTCTGTAAAATTTATTTTGGTTTGTTTGTTTGGGGGACCACATCCGGCAGTGCTACTGGCTTACTCCTGCGCTCAAGGACCACTCCAGGACCACTCCAGCACATCACACTGTTCCACTGAAACTGAGTCGTCTGCATGCAAGGCAAGGGCCCTACTCACTGTACTATTGTTCTCACCCCTGATTTACAAAGTTTGAGAGCTTTTGTTTTGGAAGGGCAATATGGTTTGAGATGATTCATTAAGGTAGTGTAGTGGCAACTATTTTTAAATGTATTTAGTCATTTGAATAATGGAACTAGGTAATAGAAGCTTCCTAGGTCCTAATACATTTTTTACAACCCTAGATTGGAAATATTCTAGTGCTACTTTAAAAATTAAATGACCCACGTATCTGTTGGTAAAAGATAAAAAAAAGTGAATTTTGAAATATTCTCTATGAATTTGGTGGAGTCTGATGCTTTTGTCAAGTTAAAGGAATTAAAGCCTAGTTGTATTCATGCAAATGGAGCCAATTGCCTCGATGCCTTACAGATCTCTTCTTTGCTCCACCAAAACAGTATTTTCAGCCTTTTTCATCTGTGCTCCACTCCCAAACTTGTTTCTTCCACTGGGACTCCATTTACCTGTGACTTACCTGTGATTCCCACTCATGGCCCACTGAGGGCCGTATGACCTTGGGCAGTTGAAAATTCTGCCCTAAAGCAAGGACTGAGAGGCCACTCTGGACTCTTTGCACTGTTAGTACCCATGTTCTCTAAGGCCTCAGTGACTCTGGTAAAGTAGCTCATAGTTAGAGAAGGTGGGTGGGTTCATGAAGAATTTTATATTTTAGCATTTTTGTCTTATTGTTGTCATACTCCTGGTTTGGGGTCACATCTAATGGTTCTCAGAGCTTACTTCAGGTTCTATGCTCAGAGATCATTCCTGGCAGAGCTCAGGGGCTCTCATATAGGATGCTGAGGTTCAAACCCAGGTCAGCCACATGCAAGGCGAGTAGCTTTCCCACTCTACTAACTTGCCCCAGCATTTTCCCCCTTTGTTTCACTTTTTTGGAATAAAATGCAGACATTCTGAGATAAACAGTATTTAATGGAATGCATTGCCTCAAATAGAAGGCTAGGGACCCAGAGAGCTGTTGAATAGGTTAACTTTGACCCAGAAAGACAAGAGAGTCAAGATGAGTGTGGATGCAGATGGCATTTTTGGTAGTGGGGCAGGAAGCTGAGAAAACTATTGTTTGGTTTGTATATTTTCTTTTTCTTTCTTTCTCGACAGAAAACCATTTAATCCAATATTTTATAGCAATCATGTCCAGAACAATTAGAAAAATATGTAGTTTAGTCAACTTTCCAATCAGGGGAGACAACTTTAGATGTTTGGTTATGCAGTTGTCTTCAGAGGAGAGAGGGAGTCTCTACAAAATTACCATAGAAGGATGCTGTTGCAGGTTTAGTTCTATGAGCAAGTAAGACATTCTGGGGTACAAGTAATTAATTTTTAAATTAAAAAAAATTTTTTTAAATTGAGTTACTGTGAGATACAGTTATAAAGCTGTTCATGATCAGGTTTCAGTCATATAATGATCCAACACTCATCTCTGCACCAGTGTCCATTTCCCACGACCAAAGACCCCAGTTTCCCTCCTGCCACTCTCCCTCTCCCCCAGCCTGCCTCTATGGCTCTATGGCAGGCACTTTCCTTCTCTCCCTCTCCCTCTCCCTCTCCCTCTCCCTCTCCCTCTCCCTCTCCCTCTCCCTCCCCCTCTCCCTCTCCCTCTCCCTCTCCCTCTCCCTCTCCTCTCTCTCTCTCTCTCTCTCTCTCTCTCTCTCTCTCTCCTCTCTCTCTCTCTCTCTCTCTCTCCCTCTCTCCCTTTCTCTTCTGGGCAGTATGGTCTGCAACTCAGATATTGAGAGGTTATCATGTTTGTTTCTTTACCTACTTTCACCACACAGTTCCTAAGACCTGTATATTTTCTACAAAATACACAAGATATCTATCAAGAGCATAATGAGCATTAGGGTATGGGAATGAGTACTTAAGGAGAGGGTTAAAGATTTAACACCCCTCCCTTCCATCCAATATGGAGAATATCCAGTCTGCATGCAGAGCTACAATTAGAGGTTCTGGATCTGTAGAACATCAAGTTTCACGTTCATGGGTGGTTCTAGTTACTCACTGCATGTTGAAAGAATGACTAGAAAGATCAACCTAATTGAGTACAGGGTAAGAAAGGTACAAGGAAAGGGTGATGTGGTAAAGGAATGAGAACATGAGTCGTTAGTGACTGGCCTCTAGATTCTCGGTATATAAAAGAAAACTAGAAAGACTCAAATGAAGGGTGAGGCAAATGGAGAGTAGGGGAAACCAAGTTACAGCTGGTGTGTGGTGTATTCAAATTCATAGCGTGATTTTTAAGATAGAAATGGCTCTGTGATATTTCTCAGGGTGCAACCAGAAGCAAGGGAGACTGAAAGAATCTTGTGAAAGTTCCCGGGGTTGCAGCTGCAGATGCCACAGCATGTTGATGCTCAGAATCAGAAAGCTCTGGCTTTTCCTGTCACAAAGTAGAAGCAGCCACGTCTCATTAAGGTTTTCTGCTTTGTCCAGTTTCACTCCGCTTAAACAGAACCTCAAATGTACTCATATGTGGGATATACAGAAACATAGTGGAGGAATAACTAATGCCCCCAAACAATAGAAATGAAGAGCAGGAGAACTTGTCCTTGGTGGGTACCTTGTCACTGAGGGGTCAGGGAAGGGACCACTATGACAATGATAAAGGGAAGTGGTCACTCTGAATGAGGACTGGGTGCTGAAAGAAGACAAAATGATATGCATGATACCCTTTTAGTAACAGTTCTGTAAGCCACAGTGCCTAAAAAGGAAAAGAAAAAAGTGCCTGCCGTAAAAGGCAGGTTGGGGGGACGGGATGGAAACTGGTGACACTGGGGGAGGGAAGTGGTCACTGGGACCACAAGGGATTGGTGTCAAAACATTGTATGCCTGAAACTCAACCATAATAACTTTGTAATTCATGAGGTTTCAATTTTAAAAATTAATATGTGGAATATAATGTAACTGAGAAGTACAAGTTGGCAACGATGCAACTTCTGGCAGATATCTCTCTGGACTTAGTTACTAAAATACTAAAATACAGAAACCCAAAACCGAGAGGCCCCTAAGTGTGGTCACTCGACCTCATACCTCTTCATCCTCAGCAATGGAAAACAAATTATCTAACGCTTCCTTTTCAGCAGGTTTGACTTTAGGGGAGAGACTCTCCAAACAATAATAGTGAGTTTTGTTAAAATATTGTATGCAATCAAAGTGAAAGTAAAGTGAAATTTATTAGTTACACAGGCGGGGGGGCTAAGGGTGGAGGGGCTAGGGGCGTGGGGGGGTTAGGGGTGTGGGGGTGCGGGGTGGAGCTATACTGGGATTCTTGGTGGTGGAATATGTGCACTGGTGAAGGGATGGGTATTCGAGCACTGTATAACTGAGATTTAAACCTGAAAACTTTGTAACTATCCACATGGTGACTCAATAAAAAAATTTTAAAAAAATCTCAGATCTAACACGAACTTTGGGGACAAAAATCACTTTCTATGGCAATTTAGAGAAAAAAAAATTTTTTTTAGAGCCACACCTGGTGGTGCTCAGGGCTTACTCTTGGCTCTGTGCTCAGGGATCACTCCTGCATATGGGGTGCAGAGATCAAACTTGGGCCAATCACGTGCAAGGCAAGCACCCTACCTGCAGTACTATATTGCCAAGCCCTAGGGATAATTTTTAATTATTTGGTTTGGAGTGGGGAGGGGAAAAGTTGGGAGTCTATAAATTCTTCTGCCCCCCATCCCCCGCCCCATGTTTGGGACACACCCAGAGATGCTCAGGGGTTACCCCTGATTCTGCACTCAGTAATCACTCCTGGTAGTGCTCAAGGGACCATATACGATGCTAGAGATCAAAGTCAGTTTGTCCTCATGCAATGGAAACACCCTCCTCGCTGTGCTATCACTCTGGCCCCTCTACAAATTCTTTTAATCCCAATTTAGTTGTATCACTGCAGGCGCCAGGATTTAGAAAGTACTTTGTCCTTCCTGCTGGCATGGCACCATCAAAAACTGAGCTGCAAATATAGACACTCTGTAAATCAACCTATTTGTATTTCTTTTCCTCATACCTCACATCCCATTAATCTACAGGACCTGTGTAAATCTTGAATTCACCATCTTTCCATCATTTTGTTTATAACATCAGCATCTGCATTAGTTTCCCATTACTGTCCACAATGATCACCAAATTGGGACTTTACAGCAACACAGATTTATTATTTTCCAGTTTTTAGGTCAGAAGTCCAGTGTAAATTTCACCAGAATAAAATCAAGACGACAGTAGAACTGACTTCCTTTCTCAGACTCTAAGGGAGAATCTGTTTCATGACTCATTTGAGTTATTGGCATAATTCAGCTCCTTGTGGTTGTAAAATTGAGAGTCCTCATGTTTTTTTTTTTTAATTGATGGACATCCATTCTTTACTTCTGGAGGCCACCCATATTCCTTGGCTTCTGGCCTAGACCTTCTACTTTATGGAACCCATATGATTAGAGTGAATACACCCAAATAATCCATAATAATCATGAACTCATTGTCTTTAGTCACATCTACAAAGGTTCTTTTGCCTTATAAGGTAACAATGTCATAGTGTCTAGGGAGTAGGGAATGTACATCTTTCCTGGAGTCTTTGTTCATCTTACCACAGTCTCTCACCATGACATACTTTATCACTTCGTGAGCAGGTTTCTTGACCTTCACATTCTCCAGATATCCTTTATATTAGAACAATATTTGCTATATCTCCCCTGATTAAAATCCTGCTATTGGCCTGGAGAAATAGTGCTGTGGGCAGGGCACACGTCCTGCCTGTGACTGACCTGAGTTCAATCCCTGGCACCTCATGTGGATCTCTCCTAGGAATGACCCCTGCGTGCAGAACCAGGAGTAAGCCCTGAGTACCACCAGCAGTGGCCCAGAAACCAAACATAAAAAACAAACAAACAACAAAACAACAAACCAAAACACCTTGCTTTCTCTTTCCGAAGGGTCAAATTAATGTTCTCTAGCTCCAAGGAGAACGAAACACTTAGAATTGGTCCTTTTCTATTGTTTCAGCTTTATTCCAACCTCTGTTTCACTTCTTCCCCAATCCTTCATGTTTTTTTCTCACTGGAACTGGGAGAGGAAGCTACATCCTGAGGTTCTCTGGAGCATCTCCCCATTCAGGAGTGTCTTTCCTGACAGGATTCGGGGACCATGTGGTATTAGGAATTGAACCCAGTGCTCCAACATGCAAAGCCAGTGCTCCAAACCTTTGAGCTATCTTCCTAGCCCAAATATTGACTATATTGTTTTATCCTTTTATAGCCTCAGCCCACAGCTCAATCTGTCTGTCTCCATCTCCACAACTTACCCCCCTTTTCTTTTCTAATTTTTCTTTTTTCTTACTGGGGCTTGAACCCAGGGCTGTACATGTACAAAGTATATGCTCTTGCCACTGAGCCACATTTCTGGCCCCCAGTTTTTTTTTTTTTTTGGCTTTTTGGGTCACACCCAGCGATGCACAGGGGTTATTCCTGGCTCATGCACTCAGGAATTACTCCCGGCGGTGCTCATGGGACCATGTGGGATGCTGGGAATCGAACCCAGTCAGCCGCATGCAAGGCAAATGCCATACCCGCTGTGCTATTGCTCCAGCCCCCTGGCCCCCAGTTCTTAATGTTTACAAAAACATCTATACTGTTCCCTTTCTCCAACCGCAGCTCTTAAAGACCCCCCTTTTTTTTGTTTTGAAGCCACATCCAGTAATGTTCAGGGGTTACTCCTGGAGGTGCTCAGGGGAACATACATATGGGTTACTGGGGACTGAACCTGGGTCGGGTATATGCAAGACACACACTCTACTCCCTGTACTATTGCTCAAATTACTTTTTGAGCCCAAGCCTAATTCCTTTTTATCTAATCCAGACATCACCCTTTCTTTAAAAAAAAATCTTCCTGAGGGGTTGGAGCACTAGTACAGCAGGTGGCATTTGCCTTTCACATGGCCGACCCGGGTTTTTATTCCTTGCAACCATTTGGTTCCCCGAGCGCTTCCAGGAGTAATATCTGAGAAAACCCTGAGCATCACTGGTTGTGGCCCCAAAACAAAACAAAACAAAACAAAACAACAACAACCAAAAAATCTTCCTGATCTTTCTTTCCCATAGTCATAACAATAGGGCAGTGTTCTCTTCTTAACACTTTGAAACTTGTGTATGTTTTCTCCTTTTTTTTCTATTCAGGCCAGACCAGCAGTGTCACAATTTACTCCTGGGTACATGGGGGACCATATGGGATGCCAGGAATTGAACCAGAATCAGCCATGTGCAAGGCAAGAGCCCTAGCTGCTGTACTATTGCTCTGGTCCCCAAACCTTGTCTATGTGTTCCAATTTGGCCATAAATCCTGAGTGTGTTATTTTTTCTCTATTTCACCTATAAAATATTTAATCTTTTCCCAGCACACTCTGAGAGTTCTTAAACATGTAACTTTGGGCAATCTGTTTGGCTTCACTAATCTCTGATTCATTTTTCCTTTGGTATATGTGCTGCCGAAGCCAGCACTCATTTTTCCTTTAAAATTGGTGAACCATATGATCCATATCATATAAATCACAACAGTGACACATATTTTTTTGCAGTTATTACTAATGTTCCTACTTCCCTGCATGTGCATCATACAGTGTTCTGTGTGTGGCTTCATCGTATTCCCACCATGACCCAGCACCTTGTCCACGAGAACAGTGCTTTAGATTGGGTGGGAATCAGCGCTCCTCAGCCGAAGGAAGTCCGAGATTCCGTCCCATTCCAGCAGAGCTAGCCTTTGGCTCTGTAGTCACAGTCACAGAGAAGCCCACATGGTAGCAGGCCGGACTTGCTTCCTGCAAGTCACAGAGCCTTTATTTTCAAGAGAGGAAGCCCTTTATCCTCCACAAATAGAAACCAAACGTAGGGAGGGTCAATGAACTCAAAAGGAATAGAAAAAGAAAGTTAAGGGCAAGTGAGCCTGGCAAATATAAAACAACAAAAACAACCAGTCTTGGTGTGGACACGGGGGAAAGAAACCTTTTTTTCACTTTTTCTTTTCCTGGAAAAAAAGGAACATTTCTTTTCCAAAGAGATGGATCCTTTTTGTTGTTGTTGTTGTTGTTATTTGTTTTTAGACAATACCAAGCAGTGCTCAGGGCTTACTCCTGTCTCTGAGCTCAGGAATCATTCCTAGTGGACTCTGGGGCCTATGTGCCAGGGATTGAACCCTACTGGCTCCAGCCCCAAGGCTGAATCTCTTCGTAAAACAATGTGGACATTAAGAAAGAAAGAAAGAAAGAAAGAAAGAAAGAAAGAAAGAAAGAAAGAAAGAAAGAAAGAAAGAAAGAAAGAAAGAAAGAAAGAAAGAAAGAAAGAAAGAGAAAGAAAGAGAGAAAGAAAGAAAGAAAGAGAAAGATAAAGAAACAGAGAAAGAAAGAAAGAAAGAAAGAAAGAGAAAGAAAGAAAAAGAGAAAGAAAGAAAGAGAGAAATAAAGAAGGAAGGAAAGAGAGAAAGAAGAAAGGAAGAAAGAAAGGAAGAAAACTAAGGAAATTAAGCTTTCATATAACCTAGCAATTATACTTCTGGCATCTACCCCAGGGGCTCAAAAACTATTCTGAAAAGACATTTTGTGTTCCTATATTCAGTACAGCACTATTCACAATAGCTAAAACCTAGAATCATTCCAGATGTATAAGAACAGATGACTAGATAAAGCAACTATGATATATATGTATATATATATATTTACATATACTGGGAGACTACTCTGATGTAAGCCAAAATAATGCATTTTGTGCTAAGTGGATGATCTGGAGAGTAAGAAACTGAGAGAAGTAAGTCAGAAGAAAAGAGATGGATACAGAATGATCTCTTTCATATGTGGGATACAAAGAAGCATAGTAAGGGATAACATGGCCAAAGACAGTAGAACCTGAGATCTGCTCTGTAGACTTGAGTTTACCACTGCAGGGGGGGCGCCTCTTTGTTTTCTCCAGTGAAGGGAGTGGACTGAGTCAATGGTTTAGGGAAGTGGACATTCTGGTGAGAATCTGCTGTTGGAACATTGTGTGCACGAAACGCTATCATGAACAGTATTGCAAATCACTGTGCCTCAAGCAAAATGAAGCAGGTTGGGTTTAATGTCTTACTCTGAACATCATTATCATCAATAATAATGCAATCATAATAGCAACTGATGTACTCAGTGTGTTTATGATTTGCTAACCAGTCATACTCATTTAACCATCTAAACACACTGAGAGACTGGTCTGTCTTTTTAATCAAAGTGACAAACTCCAAAGGTACACCTTCCTGGTTGATCGCCCACTCTGGTTCTGATCTCTTAACCTCCGGGCTCTTACTTTGCAGTTCTGGCCCATTTCCGAGCATATTGCCCAGCCCTCCCCCGTGTTCTTCTGGACGCCGCTTCTCTGGTGAGCTCTGGTGACCAGTGACCCAGGGTTGCTAGGCTCCTCCTCTGTGTCCCTGACCTCCCTGGGCTTTCTTGATCCTCCTCGGGCAAGTCAGTGCCTGCGGGGCTGCCACGCTCCACCTCCTCGACCGCCCCCGGGTCATCAGGCAGCTCCTGTAAAGCCCCGCCCTCGGCTGTCCCAAGCCACACCCCCAGTCTTAGCATTCTGCTTACAGGCCCGCCCCCTGTTCCTCCAAGCTCCTCCCCCAGCCTCCTGCCCCTTAGAGCCCCGCCCCTAATCCTTGGAAGCCACTCCTCCACCCACAACTGCTTCTCTTGGCCCCGCCCCCCGCATAACATTTCCTACTAGCCCGCCCGCCCCTGGCTGCCGCTGACTGCCATTTGGCTCCTCCCCCCGCCCCACCCCCTACTTCCTTCTCTCGGCCCCGCCCCCGCCCGCCCCCTCAGCCGCCCCGCCCCGCCCCCAGCCGCGAGTGCCTTGTCTCCCGCCAGTTGTGGCGCGCGCTGGGCTGCTGGGACCGCGGGAGCCCGCGACTGGGGAGTTGGACGCCGTCGGAGCACCCCGCGCGCTTCAGCGTCCAGGCGCCGCTGCGCCCCGTCCTCGAGTAAGTGCCTGCGGCGCGGGTGCCTCGCGCTCCGGGGCCGGGCGGGCTCCCGGGGCTCTCGGGTGCGCGCTTTCCGCTCGCCAAGTTTGGGCAGCTAGTGGGGCGAAGTTTGCGCGCGCGCGAGCGTGTGCTTGTGTGTGTGCTTGTGTGTGTGTGTGCGTGTGCGTGTGTGTGTGTGTGTGCGTGTGTGTGTGTGCGCGCGGAGGGCGCACAGCCCCCAAAGGCTCGCCCAGCTCCTACCCGGCGTTCCGACAGCGCTCGCTCCGGGAGCCCTTCCCGACCCCCTGCCTCCTTCCTGCCCCTGCGCCGGGGCTGCCCCACTCGGGGTCACACCCTCCTGGAAAGGGCTCCCGCGGGCCAAAGGGCCGCCCGCGGTATCTGGAGCCCCAGACTGCAGCGAGGTGCCGGTCCGAGATCGGAACCCAGCCCTGCATTGTCAGCCGGGCGGGGACGCCAGGCTTGCCCCGAGTGTTCGGCGGAGACTTCCTTTGCGCGGAAAGTTAGGGACGGGGTGTCCCGGAGCACGCTGCACCCGGTGCCAGGGCGCCCGAAGTGGGCGGCCGCTGGGCACCTGCGAGGACCGATGCAGGCTGTGTTTGATTTCGCGGGCACTGTTTCCAATGACAACCCACGTCCGAAAACCCGGCGCTCCTCCGACCAGCGGGACCCGAGGGCAATCGTGGGAGGCTGGAGCTCACATTGGTGTCCCACATTAGAATCCTTGGTGACCGATGACGGAGCGTGCGGCCCCCTCCGTCAGTTATTTTTTTATTGGGGGCAGAGGTCAATATTCTGTGAATACAAGTCATATTTCTACACCTTTAATTTTTTAATTAATTTTTGGGGGTTATGGGGCACACGCTGCGGTGCTCAGGGGTCACTCCTGGCGGTGTTTCAGGGAATTGAGCCAGCTTCTGCTGACTGCAAGACCAGCGCCTTCACCCCAGTACTATCAATCTGGCTCCAAATTTCTACACTTGAAAAACTTCACTGATGGCTTGATTTCTGGCAGTCCTGTACTTGACTCCAGCTCTGTAAAGGTTCCCTGGTTTTCTAAGATCCCAGGCAATCCTCATTCTTGGAATTCGTCTATATCTCATTTACTATGTTCATGTGAAAGTAGAGTTGCTCATTTCATTTCTCCATTTCCTTTTTTTTTGGGGGGGCGTTGTATACCCCACAATACTCAAGACATATTCCTGGCTCTGCACTCAGGAATCACTGCTGGCAGACTTTTTTTTAGGTTGTTGTTGTTCTTGGCTTTTTTCGTCACAGCAGGTGATGTACAGGGCCACTCCTGCCTCTCCACTCAGGAATTATTCCTAAAAGTGCTCAGGGGACCAGATAGGATGCTGGGGATTGAACCAGTCATGTGCAAGGCAAACTCTGCCTGCTGTCCTATCGCACTGTCCCCTGCTGGCAGTCTTTGGGGACTAAAAAGGGTCTGCTCCATAGGAGACAAGTACTCTACCTGCTGTACTGTTTCTTGGGCACAGATTTCTCCACTTCCTTGGTAAGAGTGAAGAAATTCTCCTAGGGAAATAGCACGTGGAGTAGAAACTGTCCATTGATGTGTAAGGATAACAGAGCTTGATGGCCAAAGGAGAAGCAGGCTACTTTAAGTGGCCAATATTGCACTGGCATATGGAAGTTAGAGTTGATAAATCACTGTAAGTGCTGCTTATCTCAGCAGGTATTTTTATCATGGTTTGAATGCTGTGTAACACAAAAGTGTTTCCACACTGTCTCAACTAAGGAAACATTATGCTCCAAAATGTAAACATATGACTCTAACTCTCTTTAAGAAAAGAAACGATTATCACACTTAATTAAACACCTGGAAACATTTATTGCCACCTTCTAATTAGATCTGTTATGTGTAGAAAAGTCAGCAAGTCATTGCTCATACTCAAGGTGATAACACGTTTTATTTTTTTTTTGTAGATTGGGGGGGGGGAGCTGTGCCCCTCCATACATACTGCTTGCCTCCCCACCTTTGCTCCACCTGTTGTGTTTTTACCTGTAAATTGCATAAGATTTAGGGAATGGACTACTGCCAGCCTGCCTGTAAAATATTTTGAATTATTTGCATTAAACTCTTTGTATTAACAGGCGTTAAAAGTGATTGTATTCACTCAGATTATCAAATAAGAAGCAACACATTTTGTTTGTTTGGGGGCCACATCCTGCAGCACTCAATGTCTACTCCCAGTCTTAGTGCTTGGGGTGTGGGGGTGTGTCCTTCCTGGGGGTGCTCAGGACCAGGTAGTGAGAGGGGTCAGATCCTGGCGCCTGTATGCCAAGCATGCATTCTAGCCCATTGATCTCTCACTTTGACTCAGTCATCGTTCACTATTGACTATAGAAAGGTTCTCTCAAAAGTCCAATGATTCTGCACAAATTGCCCTTGATATCTTTTCTATTAAGAAATAAATTTATGATACTTTGGTGTGTTTATATTTAATGAGAAAGGACTGGACTAAGTTGGAACAGTCACCTCATGTTTCTGAGTGTATTATATTAGAAGAAATCATGTTGTGAGGACAGGTCACTGGGATCCCTACAGAGTGGCAGAAACTGCTGGTGACTGCACATGGCAAGGACCAGGGACGTATCTGTGAGGTCTGTGCCCTGCAATTCTTCATTCTGTTGAAATGGGAGGAAAGGGCTTGTGAGGAGAAATGATTGCAACCAGTCTTATTTAGGAAATGCCCCAGGGTTGGGGAGGCTGGGGGAGGGAGCAGGTTTCTAGGTGGTTTCTGACTTGGGAAATTTCAGTTAACTGGTCCTTGTTGTTAAGTTTGCCATGGTGCTGGATTCCACAGACGTTTCCTAGTTAAGTGAGCTATTGAATACTTTCCTGCTGGGTAGAATCCTTTGGAAGTAGTGCGTTTCCATCAACCCAGTCAGAATCTAGCTTTGTTTCCACACCATGTAGAATAGTTGATTCCAGTTCCACTATTGCCTGGTACCATTAAGGGGCTTGACTGGGGTGGCCTCCACTTAGGAAACAGGAAGAAATAGCAGTAAGTAAAATCCACCTCTTTGGGGGACCACAGTGTTAGTACAAGGGTTAAGGCCCTTGGCCTTGCATTGCACTAACCCCATTGGCATCTCCAGCACTGCATATTATTCCTTAACAGAGCCAGGAACGCCTCTGAAGGCTGCCAGGTGTGACTCCAAAACAAAACAAAAAAAAACAACCAAACCAAACCATAAACAAAGACCATCAGTTTTCTCAAGGAGGGCACTGGGAGCTTCGGTGCCACCCCAGGACTGACTTTGCACTGACTTGGACAATGTGAACATGAAGAAGGGCCAGATTGGGTTGAAAAGGTAGACACTTGCTGAGGGCTGGAGCGATAGCACAGCGGATAGGGCGTTTGCCTTGCATGCGGCCGACCCGGGTTCGATTCCTCTGTCTCTCTCAGAGAGCCCGACAAGCTACCGAGAGTATCCTGCCCGCACGGCAGAGCCTGGCAAACTACCTATTGCGTATTCGATATGCCAAAAACAGTAACAACAAGTCTCACAATGGAGAAGTTACTGGTGCCTGTTTGAGCAAATCAGTGACAAATCGAAGGCAGTGTTACAGTGTTACAGACAGTTGCTGGGCATGTGGCTCAGTGGTAGAGTGCAAGCCCTACACACATGATCTCTAGGTCTGGTTCCCCACTCTGTAGAAAACAAACAACACCAAAAATATAGACGGCTTATTCCAATGGACCGTCTTGGAGTACTCATTTGTCACATAGAAGCTAAAAGAAGGCACTGGTTGGTGCCAGATTACTTTCCTCACCTTGCGCCCCACTGTACACTGCCCACATCCTGTGTTCAGTACCAAATGTGTGTCATAAGAACTCAGCACACCCCAAAAGGAGCTCTTGCCACCCCATCTGTTATACTAACAGTTCACTTCTCACTCTCCCACCTCAGGTCTTACTATAGTGGCCCAGTAGTTTGTACCAACTGCAAAGTTCCTAGACTTTAATCTATTGACAGTGCTTCCCAGTAACTGAAAAGAGATGATTTGTTGAGGGTAAAAGAAACCCTTTCAGAGAACCTTGTTAAAAAATGTAAATATGGAGCTGGAGAAATAGCACAGCAGGCAAGGCACATGCTTTGCACACAGCCAACATGGATTTGATTCCCCAGCACTATATATGGTCCCCTGACCTGCACCAAGAGTGATTCCTGAGTGCAGAGCCAGGAGTAAGACGTAAGCACCATGGGATGGGCCCCCCAAACAAAAAACCCACAAAAAGCACAAATAAGATCAAATAGTGTCTTGTTCATGTCAGGTTGTATTTTTTATTTTTATTATTATTATTATTATTTTTTGGCTGCTGGGGATTGAACTTTGGTCAGCCACATGCTAGGCAAGCATCCTGCCCATTCCATCTCTCTGACCCTGTAGTTTTGACTGGGAGAGGAGAAAATGAGCTATTAATGGAGAGTAGATAATCTACCTTCTACATTCTATGTCAAGAAGCAAGCGGCATCTTAGAAAATGTGTGTAGCCCACCACGAGTTTCAGATTTTAATGTCTGCTGTTGTTTATCGTGTGCCACCTGTCAGGTCAGTTTCAGGAGACATCACTTAAGCTTCTGCTGTCTTGTACTACCCTCTCATGGAGGCCTGGGATCTGAGTGGCCTGGTGACTTATAGAAAAATATTTGTTGAGGGGCTGGAGTGATAGCACAGCGGGTAGGGCGTTTGCTTTGCATGCGACTGACCCGGGTTCCATTCCCAGCATCCCATATGGTCCCCTGAGCATGGCCAGGGGTAATTCCTGAGTACAGAGCCAGGAGTGACCCCTGTGCATCGCTGGGTGTGACCCAAAAAGAAAAAAAATTTGTTGTTAAGATAGGTCCCTGAAAGTAAGTTTATAGTGGCAAAAGTGACTTTAGGATTCTGTTTCACAAGGAAAGGAACTTCCTTAAGATGGTAAAGGACCATTTTCAAAATAGTTCCTTTTCTCAGTAAGAAGCTGAAAGCAGCCCATTACTTCCAATGTCTCAGTTAACCAGCATTATAATTGCAATAGACTGATCCTATTTTTTTTGTCTTCCATGTCAAGCACATGGAAATTACCTGAGGAAGGGGAGTTTTTTACCTTTTTTTTTTTTTTTCAAATTTTGACCCTACTAGTAGTGCTCAGGGCTGATGCTTGGCGGACTCAGGAGACCAGGAACCAAACTCTGGTCAGCTGCACTCAAGACAAATGCCCCACCCGATGTACTATTTCTCTGGCCCCTCCTGAGAAATTGTTTTAAAACATCTCAGACTCAGCAATAATCAAGTATGAGCAGTTGCCTTTTCTCTCTCGAGTGAGTATGCTGGGTTCAGGGATCACTAGTGAGGTCCCAAATCAGCTGCAGAGCTGGATGGATATCTCCCAGTCTGTTCCTAAGCTTGGGATTTTGTAAACCCCGCAATGATCTTTTTCTTGAAGTGCCCGAGGCTTGGCAGCCAGCAATCTTTGCTCCCCAGAAAGGAAAACAAGAGTGAGAGGTTACAGCAATGGGCCTCCCCTGGAGTAGCCGGGGCTTTGTAAGCCACTCAGGGTTCGTTTCTTAAGAACAGAGAATGGAGCGAGAGCCAAAATTCCACTTGCCTTTTCCTTAAGCTTTGGGAAGAAAGATGACTTTTGATTTAATCAAGAGATGGTTGGCTTGGACAGTGAGGTCTCATGTCAAGAAGTTCATGTTGGCCTCGGCCAGTGGAGTAGAGAGGGAGAGTGGGAACTCCGACATCATGGGCTTTTTGCTTGAATTTTGTTTGCCTCTAACTGTGCCAGAGGAGCCCCCGAATGAGGTGAGTGTCGTAGTCCCAGTGAATGCTGACAGTTGGGTCACGCGATTACAGAGGGGAAGTTTGCTGGGGCTGCTGAAGCCGAGCAGGGCACTGGGGTTTACGTGTGTGAGAATAAAGAGCCATGACATTCGCTAAGCCTCTGTGTGCCAGAGGGGAGTTTTACACCGTCTGTTATGGGTCACTTGTGAGCACTAGGCTGGCTCGGTGAACTGATAAGGTATCCGCTTTCACTGTTGGCGGGAATGCTGTGTGTCTCGGCCTCTATGCAAAACAGTATTGGAGATAACTCAGGAAAGTAAGAATAGAGCTTCTATATGACCCAGCAATCCCTCTTCTTGGCTTTTATCCCAGGAACACAAAAACATTCATTCAAAAAGCTGTATGCACACCTATCTATGATTATTTCAGTGCTAAGTGGTATTGCCAGTATGTGGAAGCAGCGCAAATGAGCCACGAGAGACAGAATGGATGAAGAAGCTGTGGTATAGTTGGACACGATGTAGCGGTAAGAAATGATGAAAAGATCTGGAGGGCATCCTGTTAAGTGAAGTAAGTCAGAGGAAGAAAGACAGATACCAAATGATTGCACTTATGTGTGGGAAAGAGAGACAAAAGGAGGGGGAGAATATCAAGTGAGGACAGATTGGCTATTGATTGTCAAACTGAGCTTGCCGTGCAGTGGGGTTTGGGGGCCGGAAGATGTGGACTAGAGGACACCGAGGGACAGTGGGGACAGTGGTGCAGGGCCTTAGGCGTTTTGATGGTGGTGAAGTTGCAGTCACTTTCTCCATCAAAATCATGAAAGTTAACACTATTGGGGCCAGGTGATGGAAAGCACAATTTAAAAAAGAAGATAGAGGGGCTGGAGCGATAGCACAGCGGATAGGGCGTTTGCCTTGCACGTGGCCGACCCGAGTTCGATCCCCGGCATCCCATATGGTCCCCCAAGCACTGCCATGGCAGGAGTAATTGCTGAGTCAGAGCCAGGAGTAACCCCTGAGCATCGCTGGGTGTGACCCAAAAAGCAAAAAAAAAAAAAAAAAAAAAAAAAGAAGAAGATAGGTAAGGGATGCCACCACATTATGCCAGACCCACAGGGTGTGTGTCTCCGTGGCCCTCAGAGATGCAAAGGGCCTTGTACTGGCCTATCCTCAGGGGAAGCTGTGAGGGTTCTGGGTACAGGTTCTTCCTTTTTTTTTTAATGCTGATCCTGAGGCAAACTCTTCTGGGACCAGGACACTGTGGGCACAGAGGACACTCATAAGTCTTTGAAAGGAGTCACAAGAAATAACTGACATGGGCAATACCTTCCCAAAGCCTGACTCTTTCTCTTTTAAATCAAAGTCATTTGGTATAATTTTTTCTTTTTTTTTTTTGCTTTTTGGGTCACACCCGGTGATGCACGGGGGTTACTCCTGGCTCTGCACTCAGAAATCAACCCTGGCAGTGCTCAGGGGACCATATTTGGATGCTGGGATTCGAACCTGGGTCGGCCGCGTGCAAAGCAAATGCCCTACTCGCTGTGCTATTCCTCCAGCCCCTCATTTGGTATAATTTTATTCCACTTATTTTTCTTTTGTCAAAATTATTTAGTTCTATTTTATTCCTCTCTTTTGTGTGTGTGTGTGTGTGGGGGGTGTTGCACACCTGGCCGTGGTTACTCTTGGCTCTGCACTCAGGAGTTACTCCTGGCGGTGCTTGGGGAACTGTGTGGGATGCTGGGAATCGAACCTGGGTTGACTGCGTGCAAGGCAAACTCCCCCACGCTGTACCATAGCTCCGACCCTTTTTATTCCATTTTTAACCAGTTGTCTGTTTTCCTTCCTTTGTGGTTATTGTTATTGTAATCACCAGGGGGGCCAAGCTTGATGCCGTTGCCATGTTCACACACACTGGTTGCGGTGCCTCAGACGTTGCACCACTTCTGTTGTGGCACCAGAAACCACAAGCAGCAGAGCTCCTGGGACACTCAGCATGTGGACTGAGACCAAGAAAGAAGGATATTTCCTCGTTAGCCAGCGTGGGGCAAAAGCTTAGTTAACAGTCTGCATACATGGTTGCAAGCACTCGCTGGAACCCCAAGTCATAAAGCTGGCTCTGGCTCCTGCTCGTTCTATATCCACGTGGCTGTGCAAAGGCATGGCCACCCGGGTCGAATCTCCCGGCCGGAGCCCGAGCTCCGGCCCTGGCCTGAGACTGCCCAGGTGTCCTGCTGTTTCAAGTTCAAAGCACATTTTTTTTTTCCGAGCCACAAAGTTCATACCTGCTCAAAGGACCCACAAAAATCAGCATGTGGACTGATGACAAGAATTGGGCTCGTGGCCCCATCCCTGGACGGTGGATGGGCCAGCCCTGGGCCCCTGTCATTTTCTTTTTTCTTTCAAAGTTTCTTCCATGTGACTGTCTGCCAAAGCAAGGGAGATAAGAAGTTATGGCCGGTACCTGTGAAGAACCAACCCTCCTCATTCTTTCCTATCTCGGACTCATGACCTGATGAGGTCCTGACTGTCACACAGGCGGGCACATCGGGGAATGCCAGGAGCTTCTGAGAAGAGCAGGCACAGTGCTGGCAACAGATGGCAAAGTTCAAAACAGACTTGGGTGACTCAGAGCATTAAGAAATGAACCCAGAGGCAGGAGAGATATAGTACAGTGGGGAGGGTGCTTGCCTTGCAGACTTGTTGCCAGTAGACTTGGTTCAGTCTCTGGCACCCGTTATGGTCCCCTGAGCCCTGCCATGAGTGATCCTTGAGGGCAGAGCCAACAGTAAGCCCTGCGTACCATTGGGTGCAGGAAGGAAGAAAGGAAATAAAGAGAGAGAAGGGGACTGGAAGGAAGGGAAGGGAATGACCAGGAAGCCACTCGTTTGTTTTTCCTTCTTGAAGATGAGCTGGTTCTCTGGGAAGTAGTCGGAGAGGCTGCTGTATTCGTTCATCAGTCCTGAAAGGGCGCACAGTCTCGACAGTTTCTTCTATTTGGGGGGCAGAGGTGGGCCCTGACTTGTGTGCTCCCTCCTCCCCAATGGACCCGGGAATGGTGAATGAGCTTAGCCATCTCCATATGGCACGGCCCGTGTGGGCACACACTTAGCCCTCTTGCCCCTTTGCTCTTATGGCCTGGAATGATTGATTAGTGCCCGAAGGGATGGCTACTCCCACTTGCCGGGGTAGGAGAGCAAGTGACAATAAGGAGCTTCCTAAGGAGGAGCTAGCGGTGCCTGCCCTGTGTGCCCAGGTAGGGCAGTTTGAAGATGTGATTATCTGCACTGCCATGGAGGTGGTGCATGCAGGAAACTTTGAACTGGACGATGTACTGTTCTGCCTGGAGGCCTGTGTGTAGTCAGAGCATCTGTCCGCTCACCTGGGAAGCCTGATCAAAAGAAGTTGATTCCTGGGCTCCACCGACTGCAGCCTGCGAACGTCGGAGCCCGGGCATTTCTTCCTCACCCTTCCCCAGGGGACCCACTCGCAGCAAATCGGAAACTCCTGGCCCTGGGCACCAGTTTTTCAACTCTTGTGCTATAAAGATGACTCAGGTGCAGTGATCTGAAGGGCGGTTTTGGATTTTTGAATTTTTATTTGTTTTTGGCACAGAAAAGAGCCTGACTCTGGAGAGTACAGAGTGGCTTTCATATCCAAAGGAGTTTCAGGTGTCTGTGTGCAAACCGGACACTCCAGTGCCCAGCTGTAGAAATAACAGTGGTTTTCCCAGTCGGTGCTCACTGGGTTGAGAAATGTTGACCAGTAACAGGGAAGAACCCCAAAACAACCACCCAAACCAGTAGTGGTGTCCCACACAACTCCAGGAATGGAAAGGCTGGCCGCAGCGGCCTCAGGGACTCTGCTCCATGTTGGTGAGAAGCTGGCTTTGGAATCAGCGGCTGACTTCCTGATCCAGAGCTGGGACTTCAGGAGATGTAATGTGGCCTTGCAGATCCCTGACAGGGAACAAACAGGTATCTTTTTACCCCCCCCCCCCCCCCGCCCCAAGTAACTTTTGCTGGAAGGAGTCCCAGTGCTGAGACTAGGTGGCTCAATGGCTTTCTCACTCCAGGTCTAGTCCTCATTTGAGCCCCAGGGACCTCCTAGAATCTCTCTGGTACTCATTGTGCCCCTCTGGTTCCATGGCATCGGGGAATGAAGAACAGACTGTTTTAACTCTTAGGGCATCTTACTGCAACTTGCTTTTTTTTTTCTTTCCGGTTTTTGTTTTTGCTTTGGGACCTTTCCCAGCAGTGCTCAGGGCTTACTCCTGGCTCTGTGCTCAGGAGTCACTCTTGGTGGGACTCAGAGGGCCATATGAGGTACTGGGGATTGAACCCAGGTTGGCCACAGGCGAAGCGAGCCCCTCCCTGCTGTACTATTGCTTTGGTCCCCACTCCTGTTTTCTTTTGTCCTCCTCAGTTTGAGTTGTGTCAGTACTGGACACATTTTTTTTCTTGCTATTTCTGAATCCTGGTGCATTTTTAATGTGTCATTATAGCAGGGGCTCTGGGAATGATGAATAGTAAAGTCTCAATGTGGATGACACAGAGCACTAATCTTAGCACCGTGTGTTTGTTTTGGCCCCCCACTCCCTATAACTTGAAATAGTCGCTCAGGGATCAGGCAGGAAAGTGGACTCATTTGGGTCTGGCCTCAGCCAGTAGTAGCCCCTCTCCCACCTCTCCACTTCCCCACCATTTCCCCTCTTCCCGTCTGCTGCCGCAGCATCTAGGACACCGGCAGAGACTTTCCAGCCTCACCCTTTGGGGGAAAGGGTGGACGGAGGAGGCCGGGCACAGACCTTGGGGCTGAGTTCCTTAAGCCCTTGCAAAAGTTCCTTTTTGAAACCAGAGTCCTTTTAAGCTATTACACAATATAATGGAAGGTTGATGTTGCATCAAGCCTTAATCTCCCCCTGAGTGCTTGGGTATTCTAGATAACAGATGAGATGGCGCATTGCTGGACTCGTCTGCCTAAACTGCCCCCCCAAATACCACAGACTGGGTGGGTCTTAGTGGGATTGTGTTTCCTCGTCGTTCTGGGGCAGGTAGGCTAAGAGGGTGTCAGTGGTGTTTCTCCTGGGCTTGCTGATGGCCGCGATCTGTGATCTTGCTGTGTCCTTAGGTGGGTTTTTTCTCTGAGAGTGTTCATTCCTGGCATATCTTGTTCTCTTTTTATAAAAAAAAAGTGTCCAGTTGGATTTGGGCCAGTTTCTGCGACCTCATCGAACCTTAATAACCTATTTCAAGGCACTGTCTCTAGAGGCTTTTACCTTGGGGGTTTGGGCTTCAAAATAGGAATTTTGAGAGAATGCAGAAAACAGCACCCATTCATAATGGTTACCATATAAATATTTTTACAAGTAATACCCTTCCTATTATTGCGCTGTGGTTTATGTCTATAAATGTGTAATCTTCAGAGATCATGGCTACTTGTTTTCACTTTATTTTTTAAAATGTTTTATTCATTTTTAAACCATTTTTATTGAGGTACTGAGATTTACAATACTATTGATTATACTTTTCAGGCAGCCATCATTCCCGCACCCCACCCATCACCGGAGGGCCCTCTTCTCCCCACCTCCAGTGTCCCAAGGACCCCTCTGACCTAGAAGCTTAATTCTGTGTACCAAATCTCTAGTTCTGATGACTTTTATCATTTGATATTCCCTTACTATGTTTTTTTAAAGCTAATTTTTATTAAGAAGACTGTGATTCACAAAAATGATCATTATACAGTTGTTTGAAGCATTTAGTGTTCCAGCACCACCAGTGTGACTTTCCCTTCACCAGTATTCCCAGTTTCCCTCCCAATCCCAACCTGCCGCCTTAGGCACGTAACAAATTTACTTTATATTGTTTTTTTTCCAGCAAAAGTTTAAGAAATAATAAATAGAATTATCAGAATATAAATCAGTAAGAGTCAGTTTGTGATAACTGTATGTTTTAACCTATGGATATGCAAAAATTAAAACCCATTTAATACAATATAATTATGTGCCTTTTCTCATTTACATATATATGTTTTCAACTCTGGAATCTAAATATTACATTCAATTTTATACGTGGATCTCATTATGGTAATAATCATGTCTCACCTGTCATTAATGAAACTTTTAGAGCAATTTTCTGCTAATATATTATGGTAGAGCTTAGTGAAATAGGTAAGGCCTACATATGTAAATTTTCCCCTACACTTTGCATAAACACTGTGGTTTACAAAGCTTTCATGATTATTTGTTACAGGCATTCACTATTCCAACACCAGTCCCACTACCATTTCACCTTTCCTCCACCATTGTCTTCAATTTTTCCTACTATCTCTTAAGCTTGCCCCCATAACAGTCCCTCAATAATTTATTCTATATTGCTTGTTATCAGTAATTTACTAACAGAATGATCAAAAGATGTTTCCTGAGAAGAACATTAGTGTAAGTTGTATCTTACCATGGAGACATAGAATCCTTATATGAGAGATTACTAAAATGTTTCAGGTTAAGCCTTCTTTGTTTATGTTTCGTTAATCGAGATTGGTTGCCTTTTACATTACATCCCATCCAATCTAAAAAGCTACTATTGGTTTATCAGTGTTGCAGAGTTTGAGATATCATCCAACTCATAGCCGCATGTTCCAAAAAGTTTAGACTTTTTAGTGAGGTAGTGTAGCTGGAGTTAGATTCTTAACTGGGTGGAAGCTTTGGGATGTGGATGTGATAGCCGAGACTTTTGGAAGTACAGGGAGGTGGGGGGAGGTAGCCTATTCCGGCTCTGAGAAACTCTGAAGATTTCAGCCACAAAACCTGCATGCCTGAATTTTCAGCAGGTTAATTTCTCAGTGAGGTTTGTCCAGAGATAATGGAGCCCAGGAGGGGGCATGATGGTAATTTTGGAGTGTGGGAGCAAGTGGCTGCAGGGACTCTGTTTGGGCAGGCACTGGTGTGACCCATCACCCCCCTCCAGGGTGCCCCAAATGTCTCATCCATGTGTGGGTGTCTAAAAATACTTTCTGTGGCTTGTTGATCTCTTTTCGAGATACATTTATGAGTTTCTGGAGCATGGCCATATGAGCTTACATGGTGATGCTGGAGGTGATTCCTCATTTTCACTTTAAATAATTATCTTTGGACTGGAGAAACAATACAGAAGTTAAGGTACTTGCCTACCATGAGGCTGCAACCTTGGTTTGCATAAACCATGTGACCTTGGTTTATATCCTGGCACTGCAAATGGTTCCCTGAGCACACCTTGTGTGGCCTCCAAAAACAAACTGAAAAGTTTAAAGAGATATACTCATTTACTTATAGCATTGGAAGCTTTTCATTATAGGGTAGATCCAAGTTTTCAAGTTTCCATCTTTTGCTGTCTTATAGCCAAAAGGAAGTCTGTGATATCTCTTGTAGCTCAGAGCTGCCAGTAATCAATTTTCTAAGCTTTCCTTGTGTGCCCTGTCTGTATGTCCTAATTTCTTCATCTAATTAGATTGGAGGAGGGTCTCCCCAACCCCTGGTTTCAGTTGAATCCTTTCATTCAGTGCCCTGTCAAAATACAGTCCTGGGGGTTGGAGTGATAGTAAAGCAGGTAGGACATTTGCCTCGCATGTGGCTGACCCTGGTTTGATCCCTGGCATGCCATATGGTCACCCAAGCTCACCAGGAATAATTCCAGAGTGCAGAGCCAGGAATAACTCTTGAGCACTGCCGGGTGTGGTCCCAAAACAAATAGTGCAACAACAAAACTGCATTCCCATTTGAAGGCTCTGAGGATACTGGAGTTCCTGGAGACAGACAGTTTATTCCATGCAATCAGGGTACTTTGATGGTTTTTTTTTGTGATTTTTGTTTCTTTTTGGGTCACACCTGGCAATGCACAGGGGTTACTCCTGGCTCATGCACTCAGGAATCACTCCTGGCGGTGCTCAGGGGACCATATGGGATGCTGGGAATCGAACCTGGGTTGGCCGCATGCAAGGCAAACGCCCTACCCACTGTGCTATTGCTCCAGCCCCTACAATCAGGGTACTTTGAGTCTGCTAGTAAGAAATGGTCCCAACAATGGTTTGAAATAGTGCGGATGTAAAATTGTCTTATGTCAGGAGTGGTTTGTGTTGGCCTTCTCCAGTCTGAATTAGAGTCTCAAACTAACATCAGGAGCCAGGGTTTTACTATCACGTGTTCATTCTCCTTAGTGTATTTCCTTCCTATCCCCACGCCCCCAATCATGACGTACTACTTCATGATCAGAAAAAGTGTTTTTTCCAAGTGATCCAGGGTCCCCTCCAGTTCATGCAAAAGTAGGGTGCTGTGTGTTTTGTAGAGTGAGAAGTGGGACATAGAGAGAGCCTGCATAAATCCAGTTCCTTGTAATGTCTGCTTCTGTGGGGATAGCATGGTGATAAAATCTTCCCTGAAGCCGTCTCAGGCTCAGAGGCGAGAATGGACAGACATCGCTGCCAGGGCAGCTACGGGAGCTGAACTGTGGGCTGTGCTCTGGGAAAGAAGAGGGACGTGTCTATCATTTGGCAGAGAAGTAGCAAATGCACATGTCCCCGACTTCCGTGCCCTGGAAGCTGTGTGGCTAAGATCATTGCTATTACTGATAATAACCCCGGTTTTATTAGCTTCAAGACTAATTATCATGATGAGCAGTTGGGAAGAAACAAAGAACAAAGAAGTGGAAGGCACTGGAAATCATATACATATAATTATTACCAGCAATGACTTCATGGTAAGGATTGTGGGTTATAAAAACAGCGTATAAACTGAAGTAGTAGTACAGCAGGTAGGGTGCTTGCCTTGCACGCTGCAGACCCAGATTGGACCCCTGGCACCCCATATGGTCCCCTAAGCCTGCCAGAAATGACCCCTGAGCGCGGAACTATGAGTAAGCCCTGAACACAGCTGGATGTCCCAACCCTCTAGCCCCCTGGCCCACCCCCACAAAAGCACCATGTACTTTTTTAAAAAAATTTATTTTATTGAATCACCATGTGGAAAGTTACAAAGTTCTCAGGCTTATGTCTCAGTTGTACAATGCTCAAACACCCGTCCCTTCACCAGTGCCCATATTCCACCACCAAAAAAAACCCCAGTATACCTCCCACCCCCCACCCCCCAGTCCCCCCACTCCCGTCTGCATAACTGATAAATTTCACTTCATTTTCTCTTTACCTTGATTACATTCCATATTTCAACACAAAACTCACTATTGTTGTTGGAGTTTCAACACAGAACTCACTATTCTTGTTGGAGTTTATCCCCCCAAAATATAGCCCTACTGACAAGGAAGCATTTGGTAATTAGTTTTCCACTGATGAGAATGAAGAGATATAAAGTCTCTTTATATCTCCTTTAAGAGAGATTTAGGTTTAGGATTTCTGTATTTTACTAATTAAGTCCAGGGAGATTTATGTTGGAAATTGCATCATTTCCCTTCCTGGGGCAGCAAAAGCACCATGTACTTTGAAGATAACATTCTGCATTCAGGCCTGAAAGATGCCACCACATAGAGAGGTCTGTGTGTTTCTGGAGAGTCTCAACTCCAGTAACGGTTATGACTGCACTTTCTTACTGAGTGCTTCTGACGGGCCAGGTGCTGTGGTCAATTTCAACCTTTATAGCGGATCTTTGGGGAAGGAATGATTGTTAATCCATATTTACAGATGAGGGCTCAAGGTTTGGGGAAATGAACTAACCTGCTGCAGATGCTTCAGCCGCACTGGGATTCCCACCTTGGCAGCTCAGCAGCTCCTATACTTGTGCTCACGGTTGCTGTTTTTGTTTTTTTGGGGACCACACAAGTCAGTTTCAGGAGTACAGGGTTTTTTGTTATTGTTTTTGGGTCACAGCTGGCCATGCTCAGGGCTTACAGTTGGCCCTGTACTCAGGGATTACATCTGATGGACTTAGGGAAAAATTTGAGGTGCTGGAAATTGAACCCGGGCCAGCCATGAGCACAGCAAATGCTTTACCTGCTATAATAACTCTCTGGTCCCCAGAAGTGCAGGGATTTTGTTGAATTTCTTTTATATTACATTTGTATTTCATCTTCTTCACTTTGGATTCTGGTTTTTTAGTTTTAGGGAAAAAATATCTTAAAATCACCTATTTGATTATTCTGTATTACACATACAGAGACAGCATATTTCTAGAGGTAATGATATATGTCTTCTTATCACTAGTTTTCATTTAAGTGTCTCTAAATTTGAAGATGTCTCTCTAGTGATTACTTGGGAAACAATCCTGTTTCTTAGTTTTTCCCCACCCCCTATTTGCTTGATAAAATCTTACCTGTGACCTTTATAGTGAAAGGTCAGCTTCGCTAGACATAATTCCCTTTCCTTGAGCATCCTAAACATGTTACCACATTTTCTTCTGAGAAAGCATTGTCAAAAAAGTCAGATACTGATAAACACATGTTATGTTTCTTGATTGGATCTGCCTTTTTATCACTCTTAAGAACCACAGTTATATATTTCCCCCCATCTGTGATATGTCATTCCAGTACAGTGATTAGAGAGCTATTACATTACCAAATTCGGGTTTATGACTTGGCCAAATCTGATACCAAATAATCTCCCCCTCCGGTTATGAATAAGCCACTTAGTTCCAGTAACAATAGTTTTTTTTATCTTGGTAACCTCAGCTGTGCCTTGCGTAGTGTACCGTGTTAGCACTAAATACACGCTTGTTTTTGAAATAAGTGATGGGGGGGGGGCTGTGGTGGGGGTGGCCTTTCCTTCCAAGCCCCGCCTCAGGTCCCACCCTGCTCACCTGGCGGGCTCTTCTGGGAACCGCAGGTGTGTGAGGACTGACCCCTTTTGCTTGGGGCCTGGTGTTGGGGGGCAGCTTGTCGGGCTAGTATTCTTCCTGTGGACTGAAGACCAGTGCACCAGGCTTCCAGAGCGTCTGGCTCGGCCTGCCTGTTTGTTCTCCCTCTCGTGTGTACCTTGACCTCTCATCTTGGGTTTTATTACCCCGGCCCTTGGCAAGGGCATCCCGGAAGTTTTCCTTTCTGAGGATGTTGAAGCTGCCGCCTTTCCTTTCCTTTCTTGTCTGACTTTTCACTCCTCACATTTGGGCCTGCAGAAAACCTTGGAAAGATGTCAGGACAGAAGCCCTGATGCTGATGTGACCCAAAGGCATTTTGTTCAACTTATACTCAGTGTTTGTTTTTTAATGTTAAAAAACTAGTTGGTGAGCGTGCATGCCAACAGGGCCAAAGCCATTGCTGTTGGCTGATGTCTTACCCTGTTGGTGCCCTGTTTTATTTATCTGTCTGCTACGGAGTTGAGTTTGCGACCTCTGAACTCCAGTGTATCATACTTCTCAACCCATCAAGCTTATGGCTGTGACCTTGAGCTGTTTTACTCAGGCCTGGCCTGCTTGATTCCAGCACATCTTTACGTTGGTTCTTTCTGTTAAGACCTGACCTGTGAGTCATAGGAACTTTACTTCAGTAGGAGCAGTACCCAGCAGTGCAGGAGGGCCTGGGGCCACTCCCTGTGGTGTTTTGCCTGGTTCTGTGTGCCAGAAGCGTCTGTGCTGCAAAGGTGGGCATGCAGTGCTGGGGATAAAACTTAGGGCCGTACACGTGCTAGGCATTTGTGCTTAACTTCCTAAGCTGTCTGTCTGTCTGTCTGGTCCCAGATTTTTTTTTCTTTATCATCAGTGCCTCAATGCCGTATAATTAGAAGGATTTAAAAAAAAAATCTTGATATAGAACTTTCCTTTTTTCAGGGGAGGGGAGCACATCTGGCATCACTTAGTGGTGATTTCTGGCTCTATACTCAGGACTCACTCCTGAGTGGTGCTGGGGGGAACGATATGGGATTAAACCTGGGTTGGCTGCATGCACAGCAAGTAGCCTACCCACTATACTGTCTCTCCAGCTCCAGTCTTTCTTCCTTTCCTCCTTCTTCTTCCTCCTCCTCCTCCTCCTTCCTCTTCCTCCTCCTCCTCCTCCTCCTTCTTCTTCCTCCTTCTCCTCCTTCTTTTTCCTCCTCCTCCTCCTTCCTCCTCCTCCCTCCTCCTCCTTGTCCTCCGTCTTCTTCGTCTCCTTTTTTTTTTTTGGCGGTGCTGGGAATCAACCCAAGACCTCATGCATACAAGGCAAGAGCCCTAGTACTGAGCCACATCCCCAGTTGAGATGTCATTTTTATAAAACCTTTATTTTACAAGTGCGACAATAATGTTGAAGACATCAGTCAGAGTGGCACTTCTCTGATGGACAAAATGCTCGGTCATGTCTTACTTCAAGTATGGAGAAGTAGTGAAATGCCACAGCTTGGATAACATACCAGGTGACCACAGTCAGTCATAGGAAAAGCTGCCGAAGACATAAGAAATTGGTCAGTGCCCTTTGGGGAGGCACTAAAGTCACTTTCGCTCCGGGGGCTGGCCCATGGAGGCAGCTTGCCACCCTATCCCTCCCCCATCCCTGCCATGTGCTTCCCCCAGATCTAGCCTTTCATATCTCCAGGTGTGTGTGTGGGGGGAGGGGGAGTGAGAGAGAGGATGGGGGAGAGAAAGAGAGAGAGAGAGAGAGAGAGAGAGAGAGAGAGAGAGAGAGAGAGAGAGAGAGAGATGCTTTGCATGTGAGAGGCTGGGCTTTGATCCCTGGTACCTCAGGGTTCCCTGAGCACTATTGGGAGTGAGCCCCCACGTACTAACAGTCATGATCTCCTTGCCCCACTTCAAGTCTCAAGGGAAACAGTCCTGGGAATGTGTCTTGGCTCTTAGAATGTCTGCTGACAAATGTGAACTTGTATTTAAAAAGTACAAGCATTTCTCTTCTGCTTTAGTCATTCACAAAAATCATCCTGAGGACATTTTTCTGCCCTTCCCACTCCCAGCTGCCAGCACGTTACCTTTTGCCTCTGGTGGGCCTGGTGTGAGCGGCTGAGGTAGCAGAGGCTCAGAGATTCCCCATCACTGCTAGGTGTTATTGTTACGTGTAATAAGGTGTAGTGAGTGGTGTTTTTTCTCTCTCTCTCCCCCCTCTCTCTATGTACATATATATATGTATACATATATGTATGTCTTGATATCGCTTATATCACTTGTCGTCCCGTTGATCTTCAGTTTGCTCTAGCGGGCGCCAGTAATGTCTCCATTCATCCCTGTCGTGTGCTAGTGTAGCCCAATGGCATCTGCTAGCTCCAGGAACAGGAAGAGCCTCAAACCATTTGTTCAGGGTTTTGACGAAGAAGTCTGACCATCTTGGTGGGCGGCCACGTGGTCTTTTGATGTCCATGGAATCCAGTTGGTAACAGCTCTAGTCCAGTTGTTGTCTCTGAATTGCATGTCCTGCCCATCTGATTTTTGATGCCTTGGCAGACAAGACAGTGTCTCTGATTCTTGATCATTGACGGAGGTCGGAACTCCGGATTCCTTCTCTCACTTGAGTGAAACGTGATACTCCTAGCATAGCTCATGTCTTGATATATATATTCATATATTTATATATATGTCTTGATATGTGATACCAAACCCTAGGTTCTATGAGCGTTACTCCTATTCTGAAGATGAGAAAAAATGACACCATGAGACCTTAAGTCCTGTCCCATGGTGTCACTACCCAAACCCACAGTCAGGTCCATCAGGTCTTAACTGTGGTGCCGTGCTTCCTCCGGCAGGAGCACAGACCTCAGCTAGCCAGGTGCTTGCTCCTCTCCAGGGATGGCCACTCGTAGATCATCAGATTGTGAAAAGGCTTTTCTCAGAGTCGAACTGACTTATTTAATTAGTGGGGATTCAATTCAGGGTTTCACATATGAGGCTTGTGCTGTTACCACCCAGCTCTATTGCTGGTTCTGAGAAACTCAACCCGTTAGCGAATACTCTTCTCAAAACTGAGTCCCCAGGCTGGAGCGATAGCACAGCGGGTGGGGCGTTTGCCTTGCACGCAGCCGACCCGGGTTCTATTCCCAGCATCCCATATGGTCCCCTGAGCACCGCCAGGGGTAATTCCTGAGTACATGAGCCAGGAGTAACCCCTGTGCATCGCCAGGTGTGACCCAAAAAGCAAAACTGAGTCCTGGACTGGGACTCGGCAGCAGTGGGCGCGGACTGGGGCTCCGGAGTTTCACAGCCTGAGTGGCTCCAGGTAGAAGATCCGTCCTCAGGGCTACAGACAGCTCCGAGCTGCCAGGCACAATGGCAGTAAGTCCGCGGTGCTGCTGGTGTGTGCTTGTTAGCGCCCAGACAGAGCACCAGGGAAGGAGGTGAAACTTCAATGCGCTCATCTTGAAACCTGTTAGATGGCCCACTAGTTAATTTGGTGGAGAAAGAGAAGTTCAGCTCTACTAAAAATAAGCTTTTTGTATTTCTTACTCTCTGTGCTATTTCTGCGTCTGTTCTCAGAATGGTCTTTTTGGTTTTATTTCTGGTGTTTCAAGTTTTTGAACCACACGTAGCAGTACTCAGGAACTACTCCTGGGCGGGCGCTACTTCTACCAGGGATGTAGAACCCTGCAGTGCTGGGGACGCAAAAGGGCCTGCAGCACGTAGAGCCCGCACTCCTGGCCCCTCTCCTCCCATTTCTCTTCACTCCTCTTCCCTCCCTCCCTCCCTTCCCCCACCTCTCTCTGTCTTTGTTTTGTTTTGTTTTGTTTTTAGGCCATCAGGCTGTGCTCAGGGCTTACTCCTGTCTTGGCACTCAGGGATCATTCCTGGCCATGCTCAGGGGACCATATGTGGAGTCATGGATTCAACCCAGTTGGGCACATGCCAGGCAAGCCTCTACCTGCTATGCTATCATTCTGCTCCCCTCCCTCCCTCCTTCCTTCCCTCTCTTCCTCCTTCCCTTCTCTTTATAAGTGAATTTTACTTGGTCTCTTTGAAATAGGCAAGTGAGGCAGATGTTCTTTGAGTACTGTGTCATGGAAAAGGCTCGGGCAGGCCTGCAGTAGGTAGACTGTGCCGTGACTGGGCTCAGCTGAGATAACTCTCCAACCTTCTGGGTCACGATGGTCACCCCTACGGTGAGGACGGTGGAGGCAAGCTCACATATAGTCCCTCCCTGGTGTGATTCTGATTTTTATCACCTTGAGTTTTCATTTCATTTTAAGTAGGAAGACCAGGGGTGACTGAAGTCATCAGTGCTCCCTGCTCCCACGGGGAATCAGTTTCATGCCAGGGGCTTGGTGCGGGGAGAGGGGAGTAGGGTTCACTCTGAGTCATTCCCGGAAGTTCTAGGGCTCTAAAGCAGATACCTCTGTTAGTAAATTTATTTTCGGTGATCTTTGTGGTCCTCTCCACTGCTAAGTAACTGCATTTACCAAGTTAGCTGTTCTTGGTACCTGAGAACATTTGCTAAGCTCTGTTTTACTCTAGAGTTCCCATCTCTGACTGTCCTTGAAAATGATATAAGGACCAGAAGTGAATTCACTTGGAAACAAAGGATTCGTTATAGTGTTGCTGTTTATTTATTTGGGGGAGGAGGGGTCTTTTAAGGGGATTAAGGGAGCCTGGGGGCCCTCCCAGTATTTCCTGGCCAACAAGATCAGCGGTTCTCTGGATGGATCTGAGGGTGGCATGCTGCTTGGGTCTGGCAGAGCTGGGGGTTACCTGGGCCACCCCAGCAGTGCTAGAGGCCTCAGGGGCACACCTGCTGGTACATGGAGGACCATGTGGTGCCCGGGATTGAGGTGGGGTTGCTGCGTGCCAGGCAAATCTATACCATCTCTCCAGCTCACCGTCACAGTGCTGCTTTTAAGAATAAAAAATAATGGGGCTGGAGTGATAGCACAGCGGGTAGGGCGTTTGCCTTGCACATGGCCAACCCGGGTCTGATTCCCAGCATCCCATATGGTCCCCTGAGCACCGCCAGGAGTGACTCCTGAGTGCATGAGCCAGGAGTAACCCCTGAGCATCGCTGGGTGTGACCCCAAAAGAAAAAAAAATAAAATAAAACCTCTGGGGGCCAGAGCGAGAGTCTTGCAGGTAGGGTACTTTGCCTTGTACTAACCCAGGTTCGATTTCCAACATCCCATGGGATCTCCTGAGTCCGATGTTGAGTGATCCCTGAGTACAGCCAGGTGTGACCCTCAAAAAATACAAAATTAATAAAACCTCTAGACAAGTTAAATATGTATCAACTGCTTCTATGTTTTCTGGTACTTCCTTGAGATAAAACATTATGTGGCTGCAGGAAAAGGTTGGTCTCTGTGCACTGATAGAAAAAGATCTCCAGGATAGATTGTTTAAAAAAAATATCATTATGTCCAAAAGCAGCATATTATGTTTATGAACACTTAAGTCTTTTTTTGGAAGAAGGAATAACATACTACTGATAGTATATTATGGAACTGCAGGTTGGAAAAGGGGGAAAGAAGTTTTGGTAATATTCCTACTGTTATGCTTACATTTCACAATAGAGAAACCTGTTTGATAAGAGAGTTTAGAATCCAGTTGGGTTTGGGGCATTATAATACTTGTGTATGATAATTTGTATAAACACAGCGAAGCAAGGTGTTGCCTGTAAACAACCCACTTTAGGTCACATTCTTGCCCCACCTCCCAGGCTGCCTTTTCTGTCTTCTCAGTTATTGCTCTACCCAATGGTCAGTGGCCATCAGCGTCTGGCAAATCATATCCGGAGGAGTGATAAGGCAGGCGCCTGGTTCCTGTCCCCGCTCACAGGCAGGATTTGTGGGGGACCTGCAGTGCGCCAGCATGTAGATGAATCTTTTCTGAGATTGTGCCATTTCTTAGCATCCCAGCCTTCTCATAAGACAAGTTGTCAGACTAGATTCAAGAGTCAGCGCAGGGCTGCAGAGGACAATATTTGCTCATTTACTCCACCTTCTGCTCTGTGGCCAAGGCCAGGTGTGATCCACCATTCCTCGACATTTCCTTTGGCTTATTTCTAAACCAGGTATTCTAGAACATACACCGCTTTTCCTTGGTTTTGTTCTAGCTGATGATAACTCTCCTTTTCCTGCAATGTCCTCTTTCCTGGACTCAAAAAACAAAAAAACCCCAAAACTTCAAAAAAAGAAAACCACCAAAAAAACCCACCAAGCTATCCTGGGTTCAGTTCGGATATTCCCTTCTCTGTGCAACCTTTCCTCATGGTATTCTTTAGCAGGAAAAAAAAAATCGTTCAGGAGTGATGTTTTGCTTTTAAGAATCAGAATGGCTCATTCTGGGTTTCCTGTCTTTTTTTCCCCAGCCCCTGGAATTGAACCCAGAACCTCCCACGCCGGGGAGGTGCTCTGCCTCTGAGCCAGCCACATCCGCTGCCTGTTCTCCTTGTCTCAGACGTGACGCTCTCCCTCACAGCTTGCCTCCATACTCTGCAGCTGTCTGTGCGCTTCTATGTCTTAGGCACATTAAACCTTTTCTGCTTGTGACCCCTTTTGGACCGAGAAGCTATGAGATGGCTCCAGGTATAGAGGCCTATAAAATAGTCCTACAGGGTCTGGAGAGATGGTACCGTGAGTTAGGTGCTTGTCTTGTACCCAGTCAACCTGGGTTTGACTCCTCAGCACCGCATATGGTCCCTCAAACAGTCTAGGAGGGATTCCTGAGCACAGAGGCAGAAGTAAGCCCTGGGTACTGCCAGAAGTGACCCATAAGTCATACAAATAAATAAATAAATAAATTAATAAAACATGCAAACAGGACATTTACTGATAATAAATCATAAGACTTATTTCAAAATAACTGAGCACATCCTTTGCATTTGGAATGCTTGGGAATTGCACCCAGAGCACTATACATTGAGCCAGTAGTAGCCTCTGAACAAATGCCCAATGTGGGCCAAAAAAACAAAGGGAGAAAAAAAGGTTACTTGATCCCATAGGGGGTTGCAACCAACCAGTATTTTAGATTAGGTTCGTCAGGGCAGTAACTAAGATTTGTTTGCCTAGAACTCATCTCTCTGCTCATGTCCTTTTTACATATGCATTGACAAATAACTCTTTTTATAATGTGCCAAGTATCATTGCTACTTTCATTTAGTTTTAGTTATTTTTTTCTTTTTTTTTTTTGGCTTTTTGGGTCAAGTCGGTGACACTCAGGGGTACTCCTAGCTCTGCAGTCAGGAATCACTCCTGGAGGTGCTTGGGGGACCATATGAGATGCCGGGCCCCAAACTCAGGTCGGCTGTGTGCAAGGCAAACGCCCTGCCCGCTCTACTATTGCTCCAGCCCCGCTACTTCCGTTTTAAGGGTGATTTTTACCCTGAAGCAGAAAATGAGAACATCTTGAAACCCACTACAGCTACCAGGTTAGACAGAATTTCTTTCCCTCAGCAGGGAATCCACTTGGAATCATGGGATGTTCAGGAAGGGATAAAGCATCTAGCATGTAGCACTTAGTCCTGAAGTAACTGATTCAGTAGTTTTTGTCTGATGAGGTGAGATCCTATCCAATAACTTTAAAAAGCAAACAAACTACCCCAAGTTTAAGACAACTTTTAGCTAAAGTAAAGGAAACTTTTGGAGCTGTGGATATATTAGAACAATTTTTCCCCATAATTTTCCATTCCTAGTCTAATTACATGTCATAACTATGACCATAACTTAGTGTAATAATCTATTTTCCCCCTTACCATTATTTCCTTGTTTTTTTTTTCTCTTTTTTCTCCCCAAGTTTTTCTTGCTTTTATGGGCATTTGATTTTTGTTTCTCTGTTTGTTTGTTTTTTGGCGGTGCTGGGGATTGAACCTAGGCACCAGGATCAAACCTCTTACATATGAGGCACCTATTCTATCACTGAACTACATCTCTAGCCCGGACTGTGTTTCTCGGTAAAAACAAAACTTCAGTTGATTTCTGACCTTCTTTAGGGAGGAGGGGAGATCATGCCGGGCAGTGCTCTATGGTCATTTGCAGCATGTTGAGGGGTCACTCTCTGGCAGTGCCCAGGGGACCACGTGGTGCCAGGGATTGAACTAGTGCCTCCCACATGCAAAGCAGGCACTCCAGCCCCTGGGCCATCATCCTGGCCCCCTGCGGCCTGTCTTGAGAAAGAACTTGAGGCTGTGAAGCAATATAGCCCGAGGGCCTGCCAGTACTGTATATATTTTGTATATGTATTTGAGATACGCTCTTACTCTGATTTTGCTGAGATGTTCTGGAGTAAGAAATATTAAAAACCATTTGATTGAAGTTTGCAGCCTAATAAATGAGATTAAAATCTCATGAAATGAGTTACTTTCAAAAAATGTTTGCTTAAAGGAAATGCACATCTTTAAGAGATTAGGCAGAGTTTTGCCCAAGCAATGACTATTTACCAGTGTCTACTGGGAACAGCTGGAAGGCAGCATTCGCTTATCAGCAGGTCGGGTACGACTAGCCCCGAGTTGTTTGCTAATGAATTTCAGGTCTTCAACACTAATAGCATGGAATAATTTTATACAGAACAATCGATCTCTAGCTCCCGCCGCCTTCCCCCACCCCGCCTCTCCCCCCCTCACACACACCCCTCCCGCTCCCACCACACTTCAGAAGAAACTAATCTGGCTGGTGCCTATGGGCCATGAGGTGTGCTTAGCATATGGAAATCATTAGGTGAAATTACCAGAAACTCCTTGAGGTCTGTGGATACAGTCTCCGAGGAGAGGGGGCATTTAATATGTAACTGCACAGGATTCTGACAAGCACTATAGACTCCTTCTTGGAATTAATCTTCTTGCCTTGGCCCTCGGCTAAATGCACTAGATTTGTGCTCTGTTGACATAAAGTCCGAGTTAGTCCTTTCAACAATGAGACCATCTGTCTGCTAATGCTGCAGTTCCCATTTGAAGCATCTTAATTAATTTGCTCTGTTATTGATTGGTTATAGTCAATACAGGGTGAAGGGATCTTCTGGGAAAGCGTACCCATTAAGAATTACAGTTTTGTAGTCGCCTCTTTTTTTTTTTTTTGCCATACTTATTTTGTGTAATCTGGTAAAATGTAGCATGTGGATGTTGATTCTTTCTGTTCCTAAATGGTTGACTGTATCTTTATGTGATAGCTGTGACCTGGTCCATAAAAGGGTCCACAAGAGATTGATCCTATTTCTATTTATTGTTTTGTTTTGTATTTTGGGGCCACATCCAGTGGTGCTCAGGGCTTAGTCCTGGCCCTGCTCTCAGGTGCTCCAGGGATCACATGGGGTTCCAGGGATTGAAACTGGGTTGACTGTGTACAAGCCAAATACCCTACCCACTGTACGATAGAGCACTCTGGCCTCTATTTTTATTTATGGTTTAGAGAGAGGGATGTGCTGTCTGCTAGCCATCCCAGTCAGCATTAGTGAACACCAGGAAGATGCCTGAAAAGGATTTTGTGGATCGTAATTTGGTTCTAAATTCAAGAGATGCCCTGCACTGGGCTGCGACTCTCACATATTGGAAAACTCCGAAGAAATGACAGACACTGATGAGAAGCCTTTAGTTCTTGGGCTGGGGCCAGAGTGCCTGACTGGGGATGCTGCCAGGTTCAGCTGCTTAGACATGGCTGGCTGACAGCAAACCCTTGAAGTGGTTGTTGCTATTTATGACAAATCCAGTCTCCTCCCTGCGTTCTGTCACAGATCTTGCCCTGTCTGTTGCCTGTGACACTTCAAGGGAGTTCTTGCCCAGGAATAAGTCTACACACTGAGGTGGGAGGTAAATCCTGAGGCAGAAGTGAAGCCAGGAATACCCCTCGGTGCTCTGGCAGTTTCTCCAAGACTAGGACGGTGCTGAGAACCCAGACTGCCAGCTAGTACTGGCTTCCACACTGCCCAGGCCTTAGGAGTTAAAGAAAAAAAAAGAAGAAAAGAAAAGAGACTCAAGTACCCAAAACCAATTAGAAATGAGCCAGTGATTTAATTTAGCAACCTGTCACCAAGTACTTAATGTAGTTGTTTTCTTTTTTAATCATTCATTCAACTAAGTAACTTAGTAATTACTAACAGTAGTTTTTACTGTGTCCAACTAAAGAGAGCTGGAAAAACAAAACAAAACAAAACAAAACTCCTTGTCTTCTGAGAAACATTCTTGAGTCCTCAGAAGGCATTTATTTAGGATGCACAGAACTTGAATGCAGTGTGAAATGTGTCAGGGAAGCATGTGAGTGGTCCACTGCTGTGGAGGTCTGGGGATGCTGTCTCCAAGGAGAGGCGGCATTTAAAATTTGCTGTCACAAATCACCTTAGATGTAGCAGCTGAGCAGTCAGACACATTGATGGCTGCAGAGCCTTTCCACGTGGCAGGAGTTTGGGAGCAGCTGAGCTGGGAACTGTGACTTGGATTCTTCCAGTAGGTTGGAGCAGAGAGTCTCTGGCTTTGCAGACGCATGAAAGGCGTTTCGGAGCTGGAGGGTCCCATTCTGAAATGGTTGGCTTATGTAGACGGTAATTTGTGGTGGCTGTGGGCAGAGACCTCTGCTCCTCATTCTGTAGGCCATGGCCTAGGTTTATTGGGCTGTCCTTGCTTTTTTGTTGAGTGGCCTTCCCCAGGGGGAGTGATCCAAGGGAATAGGAAGTGGATTCTCTGATGTCTTCTGCGATCCAGCGTGGACAGTCATACTTCAGTACTTCCAGAATAGCCTGTTGGTTACACAGGCTGTCTCGATTCACTGTGGCCATGACCACACAAGACATCGAATGCCAGGAGGGCCAACTCCTCGGGGAGGGCATTGTGGAGACTGGCTGTCTCATGAGGCACAGGCCTTGTGGACTAATGAAAAGCCAGGGCTGGGGCCCTCGGGAAGGAAGGCAGGAGGTACGAGGGTTGGGCTTCAGCAGCTGAGGCTGTGGGAAAGTGCCTGGAGAGAGGATATCTCCAGCACAGAGGCTTGGACAGCGACAGCTACTGGCATCTTTAAGGAATGTGTGCAGGGGAGGACCCTGGGAAGGTGGGAAGGCTCACAACCTGTGAGGCCCTCAAGACCAAGCCAAGGACTCTGGGCTTTGATTGTTAATGTTGCATCATGGAAGAGTTTTGAAAAAGCAAATGGCACAACGATTGGAATATTTTTGTTTCAGTGTGTGTGTGTGTGTGTGTGTGTGTGTTTGTGTTTGGGCTTTGGTGTCCTTCTTTTCTTTTTTTCCCCCTCAATCCCCTTAATATTATCCAGTCATGCTTTCAGTACACTTGATTGTGTATTACCTTTTTGTGTTTCTGTGTTATCACAAGCAGATTACAAAGGTTAGTAGGACTATATATCTCTGTTCTTATTTCCCCTGTGGTGCCTAGAGCACTGTGTGCCCATTAAATATTTGCTAACTGATTGAATGATGGTAGCCAATTGCCAAGAGTTTTCCAGACACTATTTCTGGCCCCCAGTGTGTAATTTACAGTTGAACGTTTTTCAAAAGAGAAAACAACGGCAATGGATTTGATTTATGTAGGTGGAAAAAGTGCTCAGAATTCATTCTGTGTGGTTGGCATTTGTCAAAATATTTATAGGAGACTTTAAATAATAATTTAACTTTCAAAAATCTGTGGGTTATTTTCAACTTCAAAGAGTTCTTATGTTGCTTAAATCAGACAAATGTAGTAATAATTGGCCACAGAGTAAAGGTACTTTCCTCTTTGAATGGTGAAGGGAAGTTTTCTTCATTTACATATGAGACATTTATGGAATCAAACTCTTGTTTAGAAATAGGGATGGGTTTTGTCTCTTTCCCCCTTCTTTAGCTTGCTTGAAAGGATCATTGTTCATGTATTTTCAATGATCAAGTAAATGTTTTCCTAGTGTTTCACGAAAGTTGGAAGTTTCTGGATTCAAGCTAAGAAAGTTATACTTTCTACTCTTGAAAATCTTCCCTCTCACAATTGACAAAAAGCCAGGAATATATCCTCATAAACCTAGGCACCTCTGTAGCCTTCAGCTTCACAAAACTTAAAGGAAGTAAATGAAAGCATGGCAAATGAATCTGCTGGTCCTCAGGGATTGGAGGAGGAGGGTAGAAGCCACTGGTTGCACATGGCATCCCAGGGACATTCAGAAATGGGAGGTCCCAGGAGTCAGTGTGATAGTACAGCAGGTAGGGGATTTGCCTTGCATGTGGCAGACTCAGGTTTGATTTCCGGCACCACATGTGGTTCCCAGAGTGCAGAGCCAGGAATAAACCCTGAGCACCTCCACCGGCTATGAACCTCCCGAAAAAGAAAGAAATGAGAGGTTCCAAGTTCCACAAAGGTGAGGCAAGGTGCCTTACAGTGAAGCTGGAGTGTGAGGGTCGACAAGGAGTGAGGAATGGCTAAAGTATATCCAGCTGCTAGTTCTTCGGCAGCAGCTCCAGCCGGAGAGAATTGCTAGCCTCAAGAAGAGGAGAGCAAGTAGGGATGCAGGAGGGATGTTTCTGCAGTCAACATTGAAACGGATTAAGAAAAAAAGAAAGTGGAGGAGGGAATCAGTGTCGAGCTCATACCTTGCGTACATGAGGTCCTGTGTTCAGAAGAAAAAGTTCTGCCTATGAATCAAGACTATCACAAATAAACAGAATTTAAACAAATCAATTCACATCTTTCTTTGAACATCAGCTTCCTTATTTGTTAAATGAAAAAAAGTGGGGTGTTTGAGGTCCATTCAGACCCTGATACCGTATTGGGTAAAAGGCAGTTCAAAATCCCAGTTATTCTGCTATCACCTGCCTTCCCAAGAGAAGTGAAGACATTCATACAATTTTTGTTAGGCCATTATTGTAGAAGCTTTCAATATAAAACCCCCAAACTAGAAACTGCTCAAATATCCATCAATTGGTGAGTGGGTAACAAAATGTGATCTATTTCCATAATGTTATATTAGCAATAAAAAGAAGAAAGAACTGTGTCTGCTATAATATGGATGAAACTCAAAACTACATTATGTTACATGAAAGAAAAAAGCCCAAAGACTATGTGTTGTTTCATTCCCTTTAAATATAATGTGCCACCCTGTACAAAAAAAAAAAGAAGTGGAAAGATACAAATGTACCAGGATGCAAATGTATAAAGAAAATAGTAAGTTAGTGGCTGCTTATAGCTGAGGTGAGATAGAGATTCATTATCAACAGGCACTTTCATGATAAATGTTCTAAACTTAGATTGTGGTAATGGTCTAAATTGACAAAAACCATTGCACTGCACAATTATAGCAGTTATTTGTACTTCAGTGAAACTGTAAAAAGGAAATAATAACCAACAAAGTGTAAGGGATAGAGGTGTAAACGCAACAGGATTGGCAGTATGTTAAAGGGGGAAAATGGATAACGAGGGATCATTATTCTCTTCCTTCTACTTTGTGTTTCAAATTTAACACAATCAATAAAAATATAAGATGAATTTTATAAAGGCCATCATAAGGCTGTTATTAAGTGTAGGTTCAATAACACTTGCTTGGTGTGTTAAATTTTATAGTGGGGACATTCTAGACAGTCTGGGATATGATTTTTTAACTACACCAAGCAGTGCTCAGGGTTTACTCTTGGTTCTGTGCTCAAGAATCCCTCCTGGCGGGCTCAAAGATCATATGGGGAATTGAACCTGGGTCTGTCGTGTGCAAAGCAAGCACCGACTCTTTAGTCCTTAGTCTGGGATATAACTTAACCCTCACTGATAACAAATTTACAGGTCACTTTTAATGTGTTAACACTTCCTGGTATTTCTTAGTAGCACTGTAGCACTGTCACACTGTAGTCCTATTGTTCATTGATTTGCTCGAGCGGGCACCAGTAACGTCTCCATTGTGAGACTTGTTATCGTTTTCGGCATATTGAATACATCATGGGTAGCTTGCCAGGCTCTGCTGAGTGGGCAGGATACTCTCGGTAGCTTGCTGGGCTCTCCGAGAGGGGTGGAGGAATAGAACCGAGGTCGGCCGTGTGCAAGGCAAATGCCCTACCTGCCTTGCTATCGCTCCAGCCCGCCATTTCTTAGTAGGCACTTAAAATAAATCATAGTGAACATTTCATCCAAAAGAAAGTTTAATAGTGATTAGCATAGTCTATAAGTGTGACACATTTTAGAAAGGTTAAATTTAAATTCAGAAAAAATAGGCCATCCAAGACAGTGCTTTCTGGATGGATCTGCACATTCCTGGTCAAGTGCTGGAACAATGGTTGTGGGTAGCCTTGGGTACAATTGGAGGGATGCTTTCTGTTTGTTCACTTAAAGAATGTATATTTCCAGGAGTGCTGAGTAATTTTTTATGGAAAGGGTGCCATCCGTAAACCAAATAAGTTTGGGGGCCTCTGATCTAAGGCAATGCCATTTGTAATAGCTCCGAATAGCTGAATATATTTTGTGTGTATGTAAGACTCAGAAATAGTGTATTCTGTTCAAATGATATTCGTTGTCAAAGTGAGTTTACTGGTGATAGTTCCTGTGTACTTGGACAGGAATCTGTTTTCAAATCAATATTCTGAAGTGTTTTTTTTTTTTTTAGTTTGTTTTCTTTTTAAACTCATGAATTTATTTTCATTTGGGGTGGGGGAGTTGGGTTACACCTGGAAGTCATCTGTGCTTATTTCTGTGCTCACGGTTCACTCCTGGTGGTGCTCTGAAACTGAGCCAGGGTCAGCAGCATGCAGGGTAAACACGGGAACCCCAGTACTAGCTCCCTGGCAACAGGTCTTCTTTTGAGTTATAGTTGAGGTCACGTTGTTACAACAGTGTTAATTTTGTAGTCTTGGTGTGCAAAGCTACTGCATTCCCACCACCACCAAGAGCCAAAGACCTTCCTTCACAGTTCTTTTTCTTTGGGGGGGGGTCACACCTGGTGATGCACAGGAGTGACTCCTGGCTCATGCACTCAGGAATTACTTTTGGAGGTGCTTGGGGAATTGTATGGGATGCTGGGAATCGAACCTGTGTTGGATGCTTGCGAGGCAAAGGCCCTAATCGCTGTGCTATCGCTCCAGCCCCCATCACTGTTTTATGTCACTTCTTTCACCATATCCTTTCCTCTTCCACCCAACACTTTGTAACTTTCGTTGTGTAGTCCAGGTCTGAGGGTTTATTGACATGAAGTACTGCCCACTCCCTTGCTTTGTTTCTCTATTTGATTGAGTCATCCAGTATTTATTTGTTCTACTTCCCTCTGACTTACGTCACTTTAGCACGACCACCTCTAGCTCTATCTATGTAATTCCACATGGCGCAATTTTATCTTTTGAAGTAGGTCATTTTTGCTTCTTATTTATGATGAGGAAAGTCAAGGCACAGAGCTGGTAACTTGCCTGAGAACAGGCAGCTCAGTAAATGTGAGAGCTGGCGTCTTGCTGTATTATAGTCAGTATTGCTCTCCTAGTTGACTGGAACCATGAAGAGATTCTGAGCATAGAAGCAAAGAAAGGTGACGGGAACGCAGATGCTCTCCTACCAGATTTAAGAAATAATCTGACTGTCCAGCATGAACTAATTCTCAAGAGCAAAATGAGTCATGTTTAGCCCACTTTTCTCAAAGAAAGGTGAATTTTTATTTTTAACATACATCTGGTGACTAGAAGGAAATGGGCTAGAAATGGGGGAGGAGGTGCATCCATTCCACAATTCTCAAAATTATTTCCTGTAAAGATGTCTGTGTTTCTGGATTAGACACAAAAATACTAGTGAGCAGTTATCTCTCTGAGGGAGAGATATACCTTCCTTAGAACAAAGTGACTGAAATAAGAAGGCCTTTCAGACACTAATCCCTCTCTCACTTATATGATACACTCCTTTCTCCATTTTTGGAATTGACATGAAGTTGATGAGAAAGTAGAGGTGATGTTATTCTTGGAAAAGGTATCACAGGTCTGAATGTTAAACAACTCACTTTATCCAAGGTGGGTTTTTGGACCGTTTCATGCTAAAAAGCATTGCATATGGTTCCCCAGTTTTAATTCAAAGATGATGGAAACAATTATTTGGAATGCAGAATTCTGGCCTGCATTTTTTAAAAAAAACTTTAAAATTTTCATTATTATAGTTCAGATCACATGTTTACAACATTGTATGGTTTTGATGTAGACAGTTACCACACCTGCCCGCCGCCAAAGGGCCCAAGACCATCTACCGCTGTCCTTGTTATCTCTGATCCTCTTCTTTATTCTGCCTCAACCTCCCCTCCCTTCCTCGGTAATCTCAGTTTTGTAATAATTAACCAAGTACCCTTCATAATTCAGTACTTAGGAATATAGATGTCTCATCGTCATTTATTGCTGGGATATGGATAAGTCTCCCAAATTTCAAGCCATTCTTGGGCCTGCCACCTGGGTGTGACACTTTTGTGTGTAAAAGCCATCGCTGGTCCTGCATTGCTTACAGATTAAAGTTTGTGAACTAGTTCGATGTTAGGAGCTCCTATGTCCGACTTGACCCTATCTTTCTATCTTCCCTCCTGTTCCACGCTGCACACTCTATACTCATGTCATCTGAACTCCGCCGTTGTTCTTACCTTTCTGTACTTCATTCTTATTCACTATAATTCCCTTGCTTGCTTGTCTTCAGAACTAGCTGCCATTCAGCCTCCAAAGCCTGATAGATTGTCATCTTTTAGGGGAAGCCTTGTCTGGTCTTGGTTTTCTCAACACATTCTCCATGCCCCAATCGAGTGTTTATTATTTTTTTTCAGTTGACAAGCCCCAATTCTTTGAAGCTAGAGATGTTAGGGTCCCTTCTCTGGGCCTGACCACCTAGTTCAGTGTCTGGTATGCAGTAGGGTTTTATGGAGTGCTTGTAAAAATAAAATTTTCCATAGAAGTCTGGTATGTAGTTTTAGAAATACATTTTTCTAACAAGTCATCTTTATGTGCAAAAGGAATTGGAGATGATCTGGAAGTGTTAAGGCTCATGCTCATAATATATCAGAGGTGTACTCCTATCCGGGGGCAGGAGAGGTTTTGGGCCACAGCTGGTAGTGGTTACTTCTGACTCTGCTCAGGGATAATTCCTGGAAGTCCTCAGGGGACCATATGTAGTGGCAGGGCTCAAACCTGAGTCATCCTCATGCAAGGCAAGTGCCCCATGCACTGTACTATAATTCTGGTCTGTAGTCTTGTATCTTAGGGTTAAATATATTTAAGAATGAGTAGGTGAGAGGTTTTCCTCTCTGCCTCCTTCTTTACTCCCCTGCTCTGTATTGGAGAAGGTGTGGGAAGTTGAGTGTCTGGGAACCAGAGAGGGATGAGATAGCTGTTCCTAGGAGTTTTTCAGTTTATCTTCAGGAAAGATGCCACTTAGATTACATAAATTCCAAAGCCCCACCAGGCTATGCAATGTTTGTAGTCATTTCCACTCCCATATTGTAACAAGGAAGAAAGAAGTGAAGGGTTGGTTATTCACTCTCGGGGTGACTTGAATTCTAGTACCAAATCAAGTGACTTTCGTGGGGTTAGAATCATAAGTCTGCTGAACCTAACTTTTAGACCACACACTTCTTGTTTCGGTCATTTTGTTCTAAGGTATAGCTCTCCCTCAGAAAGATAACCGCTCACTGGTATTGCTATGGCTAATCCAGAAACACGCACATCTTTACAGTAAATGATTTTGAGAATTGTGGAATAGATGTACCCTCTCCCCCATTTCTAGTCTGATTCTTTTTAGTCACCAGATGAATGTTTAAAATTCACCTTTCTTTGAGAAGAGTGGGCTGAACATGGCTCATTTTGCTCTTGGAAATTGGTTCATGCTGGACAGTCAGATTATTTCTTAAATCTGTGGGACAGCATCTGCATTCCTGTCACCTTCCTTTGCTTCTATCCTCAGAGTCTCTTCATGGACATTTCTGTGAGCTTAGCTTGAGGGCGTTGCTCACCTGACCGCCATTTTTCATCAGGCCTCGAAAGCTCTGTGCCCGAGTTTCCATTCTTAACGAACATTCCTGACTAATGATCTGAGATGGCTCACCTTCAGAAAACAAATGAAAGCCCTGAGCAGCAGAGCCAGAAAACTATCCTATGCTGAGAAGCAGACTTTGAAAATGCTCTTGGCCTTTCTCCCAGCTTAATTTTTGAGGTGTGATAACCCCTCATTGGGATTTCCCACCTCTGGGTGGGGACTTGCTGCTGTGACGTGTGCTACCCTGAGCTGTTAAAACTCTCATCGCAGCCTGCAGTGGTTTGCTTGCCTTCTGTCATCATACTTGGCCAAGAAAGACCCACCTGTCATGTCTGGCCACCGCTCCTCAGCGTCGCGTCTCTGAGAAACACTCTTGCTGGAATCCTAGAGGCCCCGAACCTCAAACTGGGAAGCTGGAGAATGGGGCCCAGCTTCCCAGCAGATCCTTTCGGGGAAGAGCGTGGCTGCCAGTGTAAACATTCCCGTTCTCTTAGAGATAACTTCTTGGTTTTCCATTACCCACACCAGTGAGGTCATGGAGGATCTTCTCACTCCCATGAGCTTCGCGTTTTGTTTAAAACGTGTTTGTCCAGTTGAAAGTGCTTGAAGTTGGGAAGTCAAAGGAGTTTACCCTGGTTAATGTTTTGCCTCTCACCACATGCTCCTCAGAAAACACATTGCCTGCCCTCCGGAGCTCTGCTTTCCCCAGCTGTGTGCAGTGAGAGTAGTTCCTGTGCTCGATGGTGCTGTCATAAAGATGACTTTGTGGGGCTGGAGCAACAGTACAGTGGGTAGGGCGTTTGCCTTACACGAGGCTGAACTGGGTTCGATTCCCAGCATTCCATATGGTCCACCGAGCACCGCCAGGAGTGATTCCTGAGTGCAGAGCCAGGAGTAACCCCTGAGCATCGCCGGGTGTGACCCAAAAAGAAAAAAAAAATGCCTTTTTGTGGGTCAACCTTGACTTGAGTCTCTTAACCCTCCCAGATCTAGATTGGGCTTTCTCCTTCTCCATGTGTGGGTGCAAGAAGATGGGGTCAGTACAAAGCCATGCATAGAAACAGAAGGGTGCAGTGCACCCCCAACCCCATGCTTGCTTCAGACAAAATGGGAAGAAAAATCAAGTTGAGTTCAAGTGGGATATTCACTCAGTGTGTGCCTAAGAAAAAATGGAACCTGGGTGGCCGCTGGGACCTGTCGGAAGAGACGGGGAGCCCTTGGGGTCGCACACGTGCATGAGGTCATCATCCTTCCCAACAAACTTGACAGTGTCTTTGTTCGGTGACCCTGAGACCAGGAGGCAGAGAGCAGGGCTACCACAGCTTGATTCTAGCTTCTTGTGCAATAGCTTTCCACCATTGTTAAGGGGTGAAATAGTTCACCTCGGTGAATTTACCAGGCAAATGGCTTTCAGATGTGGGCATTTCAGCTTGTTGGAATGTCACTGTGTCCCCTTCTGTCCTTTCAGCCTTCTGACTTCCATAGATTCGCCCTCCTCTCTCTTCTTCCTGGGGATGTGGGCTCCAGTGATCTTCCTAGGAGCCAGCTCCCACATGCTCGCCCAAAGCTCGAGATTCTCAGCAGCGCCTCCACTGCATCCAGGGCCAAGTTCAAGCTTCTTCTCTGATATATTAGAGACCCCTTTATGTAGTTTCAGCATACCTTTCCAGCTTTATTTTATTTTTGTGGGTGGGTAGAGAATTAGTGCTCTGGGTGCCCGGGTGTATGATCAGTGATTCTTGACCCAACTGGATTGGTGGTTTAGTGTCTGAGGATATAGTGCTGTGCAGTGCCAGGGCACACCAGGGCTGCACAGGTAGTGCTCAGGGGCCTTGTCACTGCACCGTGTGATGTTGGGAATCAGAGTGGGGTCAGGCACACACAAAGTGTGCACCTCAACCCCTGTATTAGCTCCCTGGCCATGGAGTATTTATTTTTGTAGTTGCTATACTGGGGATTGCATTCAACACTATGGGGTTGGTGCTGGGACCCCAAAACCATAAAAAAAACCAGGGTTGTTCCCAGTGATTATTGGCCCTGATGTGCAGCACTGAAGTTTGGTATTCAGGCCCTGGGGTACTGTGAAGCCCCCAAAGTCTGCACCTGGAAGTGCTGGGAGACTGCCGTGCTGGGAGGCAGCTTCCTGACTCAACATAGTTTTCATCCTTATGGCAATATTTTCTTTCTTTCTTTATAGTGGAAGGTTTTTTTGTTTTGTTTTTTTGTTTGTTTGTTTGTTTTTGCTTTTTGGGTCACACCTGGCGATGCATAGGGGTTACTCCTGACTCATGCTCTCAGGAATTACTCCTGGCGGTGCTCAGGGGATCATATGAGATGCTGGGAATCGAACCCGGGTCTTCCGCGTGCAAAGCTGACACTCTACCTGCTGTGCTATCGCTCCAGCCCCTTCAGTGGAAGTATCTTGACTTTGAAAAAAAAATTTTGTTGAATCACTGTGAGATAGACCCTTACAAAGCTGTTCATGATTATATTTCAGCCACACAGTATTCCAACACCCATCCCTCCACCAGTGTACATTTCCTGGCACCAGTGTCCCCAGGCTCCTTCCCATCAATCCCCAGCCCCCCAGCCCCTGCCTGCCTCTATGAAGAGCTTTTCTTCTCTCTCTCTCTCTCTCTCTCTCTCTCTCTCTCTCTCTCTCTCTCTCTCTCTCTCTCTCTCTCTCCCATCCCCCTATCCCTCCCTCCTCCCTTTTGGGCAGTAAAGAAGAGTAAACTGAGTCACAGGACCTTGTCTAACTCATCCAAGTTCTGGTTGATTCTGCTTTTTAAAAGAAGTATGATTTTCCCCTAGGCACCCTGGCTGCAGATCCTGTATGCAGACTGGATTCGTAGTGGGAAGGCACAGTGGTTCATGGATGCTTAAGGGATGGAATGAGGGAGTGAATACAAGGATGGGCCCTGGATTGGCAGACTAGCATTCGAGTCCTGGGTTTAGCTTGACTATTTTATATATTCTTTGTGTTTAACCTAACATCCATTAGCAAGGGAAGTCCTTATTTTCTTTTTTTGAACACAGACTAAATTTCCCTGCGGGAAAAAAGAATTTGTGTGAAGGGGATAGTGTTGAGTCACTCATTGAATGGTCCTCTGGACCTTTCTAGCTCTTAGTGACCCACAGGGAAACTTGAACGCGTCCCTGCTGAGATCCTGGTGTGGCCCTAGGCAGAGTCCTGAAAGCATTCCGGTCAGAATCCTTATCTAGGAGGCATAGTCTTCACCCTGATGAGAATCAGGATCTTGTTGGAGTTGTGAAGTCCAAGACCAGGATTATAGTGAATCACTTTTATCAGCTCTAAGTAGGATACTTATTCCAATTTACTTTCCAGGGGATAATTTCCTTTCACTGTAACTGATAGCATCCTTAAGAAATAATTTTAAATGATCTTTTATATAAACCTCATAGCACTTAGATACATCAAAAGCAAATGAACACTTCTCTGTTTCATAAAACTGACTAAAGTGATAGATTTTCCTAAGTCCTTACATCATAGTATTATTAGAAATTGTATTGCATCAGGATAGAAAAGTTCTTAAGTAATGGGGAAGGTGAAAATCATCTTTGAATGAGGACTCGTAATTAAATACAAGGATGTATTTCAGTAAGTAAATAAGTAAGTAAGTGATATAAGTAAGTAAGTTAGTGATACCAAGTCAAATCAAAGTCAGACATAACACAGCAGGTAAGGTGCTTCTTACACGTGGCTGACCCTAGTACAATCCCCAGCACTCAGTATAGTCCCCTGAGCACCAAGAGTTCTGTGCTGAAGAAGTCATACGGAACCCAAGTATGGCTCAAAACCCACTGCCCAATCAAGTCAAATCTATGGTAAGTCAAGTTTATCATGATATAAAGAGAAAGGTACTATAACATTGCTAAGAGAGATGTTTACATCTTTAAACCCCAAGCTGAAGTCACAGAAGAAGAGGCATGTGAAGTTTAAATGTTGTTGCTTTCAGCTTGCAGGTACAGTCTCCCCCAATAAACAGAGATGACTTACCACCGAGTAAGTTGACTTGCAAAGGTCTGAGAAAATTTTGGGTATTAAAGCATCTTTATTTTTAGGGTCTTATTACAAATTTCTTGCCTCTTAAAAGAACTGAGTTTCCAAAATGAGCCATTTTTTAAATTGAATATATTGGGGAAATGTCAAGAAATAGATGACATTTCCACCTGTATCTTTCTTTGTGTTTATAATAATAATGATAATAGAAAGGTTTTAATCTCAGAAGATTGAAGTCTTTCCTAATTAATTGAATGGTCATTTCAACTCTAATTTGAAAAGTCATTTGGAATAAAATTGTTTGTACTCAGTTGTCTCAAATCTACTTATGATAAACTGGAAAAGCACCCTGCCCTATGTAACAAATGTAGGTATCTGAAGTGACTTTTCTAGAATTCACTTTTAAAACTGTGTTCAGTATCTCTAAGATTTGTCTATATTAGCAGATTTCATTCTTTGTACTTCCTGACTTAAACTCAGATACACATTTTGTATTCTAAATCCATGAATGTATTATTATCTTAAAATTTCCTATTATTAATCAGTCATAATAAGTTTTGTATTATAAATAATGCTGCTTAAAATAAAGACCCCCCCACTTCTGTGCCACTGTGGATAGGCAATAGAATTTATAAGAGAATTTTTTAGAGTGGAATTGCTAGATCAAAGGTATACATGCATTGAGTGCGTGTGAGTGTAATGTGTATATTACTTTCACTGGCTTCTATATTTTCAGTATTGAATGAAACCAAATGAAAAACTGATGAAGAGCTTTAGCCAGGGTTCTTAGTAGAGAACATTTCTGAAGAGATAGATTGGTCTTTCTACTTAAGATAATCTTTTTTAGCCATACTATACTCTTTCAATTTAAGGTGCCCATTTTTCATTTTCAAGTCATTCTCAACGGAATGATGAAATGGATGTATGCATGGTAAGTTATAGACATTTCCCCAATATATTCAATAGCAGGTCACTTCCCCCAATGACCTGCTAATCAGTTGTGTGTTGTACCATGGAGGCATTTGGAAATAACGATGTATTTTGGCAAGTGTATGTATATGTTTGCAAATGATCTTTCAGACTTGTTTGGAAATTGTTTATTCTAACTTCATGGTATAGACACAGTTTCTTTTATTTCCCATTGAAAGAGTCTTGAAGTCATCCGCTTTTTAGCCACCCTACATTTATTGGCTCTACTACCCTGCTTATGTGATTTAAAAGCAGCCCTTCATATATGAAAGGACCTCATCACATGGACAAATCACACAGAGCAAGTCACACACAGCAGCTTGAGGAATGCCAATGCTCTGTGGCACACAATTACAGAATTAAGGAGCTATGTTCAACCCCCTGCGTTTGGAGGAGGAATGTTTTTCTGGCTGAACGTGTGGGATTTTACGCACTTTGCCAAAGTGATGTTTGATATTCAAACAATTAGATTTCTTAATTTAATTTTTTTGGGGACTCCAAGTGGTCCTCAGGCAGCATAAGGCCTGAGGATGAGGATGAGGCCCCACTCAGTGATTCTCAGTCCACCAGATTCGCAGTTCCTTGAGGCCTGAAGATGCAGTACCAGCAATTACCCAGGTCACCCCAGTGTTGCTGGGGATCCTCTGGACTCACCTGGCAATGCTTAGAGGACTCTCTGGTGCCAGTTCTGTCATCCACACTCAAGGTATGCTGCTTGTACTATCTCTCGGCCATCAAGTGATTTTCTGAGGAACTGTTGCAGGTACACAGGACTGGCCTCTCTTCCCCTTGGAACCGGGCCTCTTCTTCCTGGGAGTTCTTATAGGGATGGGGAAGAGGCCAAGCTGGCTGTTCACATGATTTTTGTTTTCTAGTCTGATCAGATTGAAATCTCTCCTCCGTCTTCCTCCATCTGTTGGCTTTTGTTTTGTGGTTGGCATGCAGTATAATACAAGGGCCACTGACTCCTGGTTCTGAAAGGCTTCTGTGGCATCAGGGTAGATGGATGCTGGGATTTTGTTTTTTGATCTTTCTCTCTTCTCTCTCTCTTCCTTCCTTCCTTCCTTCCTTCCTTCCTTCCTTTCTTTCTTTCTTTCTTTCTTTCTTTCTTTCTTTCTTTCTTTCTTTCTTTCTTTCTTTCTTTCTCTTTCTTTCTTTCTTTCTTTCTTTCTTTCTTTCTTTCTCTCAATAAATCATTTTCACTTTTAATGAATCAGTAGGAAAACAGGTAATTTTTGATCAATGAACCATTTCTTTTTCCCCTTTTTTGTTTTTAATTTAATTTTTATAAGGTTTTCACAGTAATTTATTACAGTCAATATTCCAATACCAATCCCACCACCATTACACCTTCCCACCACCATATTTCGAATGTTTCCAGAGCCTGCCCCTAAAGCAGGACTTAAATAATTTATTTTGTATTGCTTGTTATGAATAATCCACTAAAAATGACCCAGAAACATTTCCTTAGAGGAAAGTGTGAAGATTGTTGTATCTCACCATGGAGCCATTAAGCCCTTGTATTAAGAGATTACTAACATGTAGTTACAGGTTGAGCTTTGTGTGCTTTTAGATATATATTTATATATGTGTAATTTTTTTAATTGAGATCAGTTGCCTTGCATATTACACCCCATCCAATGTGGTGTACTGTTCTTAGTACATCACTGGTGTAGAGTATGTGTTCTTACACAGCCACAAATGTGGCCGAGTGTTCCAGGAATTCTAAAATTTTAGAGTAATACAGCTGTAGTTAAATTTGTAAACTGGATGGTGACTTTGGGGTCTGGAGGCATTTCTTCCAAGATTTATTTGTGAGTCTTTGAATCATGGCCATAATGAACTTACATGGCACCTGTTTTAGTAGGCGTGACTCCCAGGCTCCCGGAAGAACATGGGGATGGGGGAGGTCACCCAACCCCAACTCTGTGAGATCCTGGAGATTTCAGTTGCAGAACCTGCATATCTGAGTTTTTCAACAGATTTACTCATGGGTGAGTCTTGTCCTGAGCCTGTGGAGATCAGTTGTGAGCATTGCAGTGATTGGGTTCTGGAGGTTCTGGGCTGTTGGGGCTCTGTTTGGGCTGGTGATGGGCTACCCATCCCCCTTCCTGGGTGCTCCTGATGAGACTCAGCCTGAGGCGGGGTCTGGAGGCATCTCTCTGTCTTTTGATCTTTCTTGAGACTGGGCTGCTACTGAACTGAAAGGCTCTGAGCCCTCGGTGCTCCTTTCTGCTCAACAGAAGTGACCCATGCACCTTCCAGTTGTCTGTGATAGCACTGGTCAAAAGGCAGAAGCAGTGTGCATGTGTGTGATAAAACTGAAGCTGTTTCTTGTTAACTGTCAACTTATTTTGAAGGAGATTGTCATTTACATTTTCAGTTGCTTTTTTGGGTGAAATCTAAAGATCAAAAGACCTGTTCTGCTGCTTCCTCCTTTACTCGAACCACAGCTTCCTTCCGCCTCTTAAAAGTTACTGCAACATGCATTAATGTACTCCTTTCTCATCCTGAGTGGCAGATAATAATTTGATTGAGGTAAGATCAAATACAGCTTCATCTATGGTGGCTGGGTTCCTCTATCTCTCTGGATGAATCCCCACCCCTACAAGGCATCTAGAGGACTCTTTACAAGTATCTTTTGTTTTGATCTGGAGAGATAGTACAGCGAGTAGGGCACTGTTCAGCCTGGCTGACCTGGGTTGGATCCCTGGCTTCTCATATGGTTCTCTGAGCACCACCAGGAGTAATCCCTGAGCACTGCCGGGTGTGGCCCCAAAGCAAAACAAACAAAAAGAAACATCTTTATTTTAACTTTTGAAAGGGAGAAACATTTGATGGTAATATTCCTCATTAGTTTGCTTTCAATCTTTCTCTTGGGTTTGGAACCCTTATGAAAACCTTCTGGAAGTTTCTGATCTGTGACCCTTTGCACGGAACGTTCTGCTCTTGGGCTTGATGGGAACTCAGTTTGGGCCCAGGAAGTCAAGGGTGGTGGCCCATGGCCTGAAAGTCAGCACTAATACTTCCCGGTGGGAGGCCTCGCCTGTCAGCTTAGTCATGTCTTTTAAGATCCTGTTTTCCCAGAAGAAAGGGAAGGACAGAATCAGGCACATTGGAGTGTGTCAGATCTCTCCAGATTACCCGGGTAAACATCCGCACATGGTGGGGTAGCCACTCGTCTCTGTTCTGTTTCCTTTCTCTCTCCAGCTTTGATGTCTGTCATGGGGAAATGATTTTTTCCCAAGGAGAGGGCTCTCAAATCTACTGAATCCATGGACTTCATTGAGGCTCCTAGTGTCGCAGGTACTCAGAGGCCTTTGCCACAGCTGCCCTCCGGTGCCCTCTCTCCTCTCAGGAGCTCCAGATCTAGCCCTGAATCTGCTGGGCTCTGTGCTGACCCTGGAATTTCTGAGTGCCAGGGTCTTCCCAGGAGGGTGCAGAGGCCGTGAGGCCTTTGGGTTCACTCACAGAAATGGAATCTCCACCCTGTCCCCAACAGTAACCTCAAGACTAAGGCTGTAGGCCTAGAAGGTAACAGGACGGTTATCCACAATGGAGGCCAAGAAGGTCTCAGAAAACCCTCAGGCAGAGAGAGCCTAGCTTGGTTTGACAGCCTCATTGCCAGGACTGGTGTAGGTGCTCTGAGAATAGAAGTTCCTTTTTGTATTTTTAGGTAGGGTGTGTGGGGAGTGGTGGGCAGAGGGAACGAATGCCAGTTATGCTCAGTACACCGGATATGGTACCAGGGACCCAACTCAGGCCTCCTACATTCCTGTCCTGTGCTCCACTCCTCTGAGTCTCTTCCTGGTCCAGAATCCCTTTTCTTTTTTTCTTTTTTTTTTGGCTTTTTGGGTCACACCCGGCGATGCTCAGGGCTGACTCCTGGCTCTGTACTCAGGAATCACTCCTGGCGGTGCTCGGGGGACCATATGGGATATGGGATGCTGGGAATCGAACCTGGGTCAGCTGTGTGCAAGGCAAACGCCCTACCCGCTGTACTATCGCTCCAGCCCCAGACTCCCTTTTCTTAATGTCTCTTTTCCCCTCCCCATCTGTGTCCTGCAAGATCCCTGTAAGAGTTTGAGAATGACAAACACCAAATGTATCTATATTACTAGGTTTTTTTTTTTTAAGTAAAAGGAACAAAAGGGAGAAATAGCCACATGAATCTTGACAGGTAAAATGGATATGAATAACCTAATCCATAAACATTCAGAATCTTTGTCATGGAAACAGCAGAGTAGAATTAGTACGATGTGCTGGTAAAAGAGTTTGTGAGTGTTGATTCAGGAAGGGGGAACCAAGCTCTGGTTGTGGAGTTTGGGGTGTAATCAGAGGAATAAAAGTACCCACAGGTGTGGAGCTCCTTCTACACGCTGCTGAGTATTCCTTCTGCGGCCCTTCCTGAATGACAGCCACGGTCAGAATTGGCTTCCTCATGGCCTTGTGCTTCTTCCTTTATCATCCTCCTGTTCTGAAGGAGTCATTGTGCCCCTCTTTGAACTCTTCTTTGGGACTCTTTTTGTTGTGCTTTGACATAATGGTGTTAGCATCATGATATGTATTATGAAAGCAGTATAGGCTGGTAACTTTGTAATTATAACTCAGAATCCATGTAGGTGGAATTTTTTAGAACATTTTTCAGCGAGAACCCAGGTATTAAGCTTATCACAGGGAAAGTGTTAGCCAACTACAGAGCAGGCCTTGGTCTGTGTGCTTTGGTTACCATTTTTCGCTTATCTGATAGGCACCATTTGATAAGGCCCAGATTTGGAGGGAAAGTGGCAGCAGAGACCTTCTCAAACACCATTGATAAGATTGCAAGTTGGCAATCTTCCTGCCATGCTACCTGGCAGTATGTGTCAACATTTAAAGCACATACACATTTTCACTCAAGCAGTTCAGTTCTAGGAATTCATTCTTCAGTTATAATTGGACTCCTGCACACAAGCATATTTGTAGGAGTGCCCCTGTAGTCTTATGGCCATAGAAAACCATTGGAAATAGCCTAAATGATCATCAAATTTAGCCAACCTAGTTTAATGAATGTATAACTAGCATTAACTTGGTGGTGATGCTGCCCCTTGATGCACGAGTGATGAGCCAGGACAGAAACTAGAAACTTTGAGACAGAAGCACACTGACTTTGAAGGATGCTTGCAATGTTAACAATCCAAAGGAATGTGTAGGCTATCCTCTTTCTTAAATATGAGGGAAGGCAATGTGGCAGGGGCTGGGTGTGTCTATTTGGTATTTCAAACTTTCAAACAGAAGGGTGGGGAATTTGGGGATGGAGGCATCGTAGGGTACAAGCTTTCTGTCCTAAGTTGGGTAAGTTCCGGGGTGCCATGTACAGTGTGGTGACTAAAGTGTCCAGAACCGTGTAGCATATTGCAGAGTTGTTATGGGACCAGATTTTGAACATTTTTCTCACACACAAAATTGTAACTGTGTGAGGTGATGGATGTTTTAGTTCAGTTACTATGGTAAACATTTTGCCAGATATACACATATATAAAGTCACTATGGTATGCTTCTTAAGTTTGCACAGTACTGTAATATGTGTCAGCAAAACTGGGAAGAAAAAGCTTTCAAAGAAAATGAAGCATCACGAAGCATCACCAGTGGTTCTTTCAGGGGAAAGATTGGGAAGGGTTCTGTAACTTGCCGCGGTGGTTTGAGCCAGGGTTTGGAAGTAGAGATCTGGGTCCGAAGACTGACCCTGCTCAGAAATAGCTCATTTTTCTGGGGCATGTTAAGTAATGAGCATTCAGGGTTTTGTTTTGTTTTTTTAATAAAGGTCATGTCTTTTCTCATTAGAAAAAAGGAAACTAAACTTCTGTCAGTGGGAAGTGGTGGCTGTGGTTAAGCAGTTCACTGAACAATGACAAATCCTGGACATGGGAATACAAAACCAACTACCGGACAGTAGGGTGAGAGCTGGGGTGTGGGAAGAACAGACTAGTCATAGAGTTGGTGGTGGGGTGCTAGGGACTTCAGCAGTGGTAGGGTGCAATAATTTGCATGTCAGTACCATAAATATTAACACAATTATTGTAACTACTTAAACTATAATAAGTAAAGATATTAAAAAAAAGGATCAAGTACATGTGAAATATGTGTGAAAAAAAAGGGAAAAAAAATGGAAAATTCCTTCCAGGGGGGAGAAAGCAGCAGCCTCTTCTCTTCTGGGGCCTAAGCGATAGCTGCCCAGTGTGGTGACTGGGTTTGGTTAACAGGGATTTGGAACTAGGAAAAGAGTCAGGACTTGGCAAGTTTGGGGACCAAGAACATGAGGATTGTGCAGAGAAGACAAATGGGATAACTTGAAGTTCTGCAGACACTAAATAGGACGCAAGTCTTTAAAGGGGAAATAAAGTCAATTAGCACAAGCTGTACTTGGAACAGAAACTATCCAATAAAAATCAGGATAAATGCTTGCTTAGGTTGTTAGTATAACCTTTATAGTGACTTAATAGGGGTTATGTATATTGAAAGGATAGTATGTCAGGTAAAGATAGTTGACAGTGTTTAGGAAATTCCCAGGGCAGTTAGTTAGATAAGGACAGATAATTTTGTTTGCTATTTTTTATCATACATAAGGGGTTTTTTGTTAGTGTGTGTGTGTGTGTGTGTGTGTGTGTGTGTGTGTGCTGGAGCCATAGCACAGTGGGTAGGGCTTGCACGAGGCCCACCCAGTTTTCATTCCTCCGTCTCTCTCAGAGAGCCCAGCAAGCTACTGAGAGTATCCTGCCTGCATGGCAGAGCCTGGCAAGCTACCCGTGGCGTATTCGATATGCCAAAAACAGTAACAACACGTTTCACAATGGAGACATTACTGGTGCCCACTCAGAGCAAATCGATGAACTACGGGACAACAGTGCTACAGTGTGTGTGTGTGTGTGTGTGTGTGTGTGTGTGTGTGTGTGTGTGTGTGTGTGATTTGTCATGTTTTGTTTTTGTGTTTAGGCCACACCTTGCTGTACCTTACTCCTGGCTCTATGCTCAGAGATGATCACTCCTTGATCACTCCTCAGAAGATCAGATGTCAGATCTGGTGCCAGGGATTGAATCTGGGTTGACCACATGCAAGGCAAAAGCCCAACCCTCCGAACTTTTGCTACAGCTCACTGAAACGGGGGCTTTATTTTAATTTTTAATTTTGTTTTTTGTTTCGGGGCCACCCCAACAGTGTTCAGGGTTGGGGTAAATTTGTTCCTTCTCAAACTCTTAAGAGGATCTCATGGGACACAGAAGCTAAGCAGGTAATTCCTGGCTCTGTTCTCAGGAATCCTTTCTGTTGGTGCTCAAGGGGCCATATATAGTACTGGGGATTGAACCTTTTATTCAGTCATCCCTCACCAGCCCCCCCAGCTATTTCCATGTCTTTGACTATTGTAGAAAATGCTGCTGTGAAACTGGATACCAATAGATTCAGTTTTGTGATAGTGATTTAATCACCTTGGAATTTCTGGAAGTAGAATTCCCAGACCATATGGTAGTCCTGTTGTTAATTTTTTGAGGAACTGCTGTACTGTTTCTATAGTGACTCCAACAACTTAACTCTCCACTAACGGTTCACAAGTGTTCTTGTTTCTTGACGTCTTAGCCACCTCTTGACTTTCTTGATGATAACCAATCTGGGATGTGAGATAATACCTCATTGTGAATCAATTTGCATTTTCTTGAGGTAACCCTTCTGAATGCCTTTTTATATGCCTTAAATATCTTCTCTGGGAAAAGTCTATTCAGTATTTTTGTCCATTTTTTAATTGAATAGTTTTGTTCTTGAATTGTATGAGTGTTATTTTTTTGGTTAAACCCATATCAGATAATGTGGTTTGCAAGTACTTTCTCATACAACACCTGGAAGTGGTTAATAAGTTTGCAGGGGGATGGGTATAGAGAGGGAGAACACCCAAGATTCGGGGTGTCTCAGGAGGGTACTTTTATTATAGATTTTATAGTATATACAAATAATAGGAATGGATGAAATAAAGGCTTCTGAGTGAAGAAGGTGGGACTTAATTCAGGCATAAATGGACCTTCAGAGGTTGGTGTGAACAGGGCTATTTGTGGAGACAGTGGAGTTTGGTCAGACTGAGTTTTGAAGTTTTAAGATGGGAAATAGTAAGAACACTGGATGGTTAGTAAAGGATCTAAGAAAAGAGCCTCCAGAGCTATGCATGAGAGTTGGTTGGGCTCTCGGGAAGAGGGAACTGGCAGATTTTTCACAGATTTTGACAACTTGACAGTGGTATTGAAAGATTTGACATCTGTGTGCAAGATGAATTACAGTTACGGGAGCCTCACTGAGCCCGTGAGATGTACTTGCAAATTCAAGAGTGAGAAGTGAGAGTGTTCTAGCCAGGAAAAGAGAGTTAGGAAGAGACTTAAAAGAAGAATCTGTAAAGTGTGGTGAGTGTTGGCAGTCAAAACTGAACTCCCAGATCAACTTAAGGCGGGTTCAGAGACATACACAGAGCCTTGTGGTCTAGGTTTTTAGAGTCTGGAACAAGTTCTGGCATTCCCAAAGCAAATCAATAAGAACTTAAAGCATTCACAGTTAGTGGAGTGCATGCCACAGGTTTGATTTTTTTTGCAGAACCACGGGAAACAGCCTTGAGGGTGCCCAAGAGCCTGGGTCTTGATGCCAAAGAAATGACTTTGCCTTGGGAAAGTGTCCAGAATACCTGAGCTTCAATGGCCCTATCTGTCTACTGTGAACTTTGATGAGATCTTCTCTACAGTGCTCTCAGGAATCTCAGAGATTATACTTGTAGCCCCTTAGACTTTTTATGTCTAGGGGGCTTACTCCTGGCAGTACTCAGGTGACCACATGGGATGCTGAACCTGGGTGGGCTGCATGCAAGGCAAGCAAGGCAAGTGCCCTACAGCTGCACTGTCACTCCAGTTCACAAAGTGCCATTTACATCATAAGCACATGATTTTATGTGATAATCACGGGAGAAGAATCCCTATCACATGCTTCTGTATGGTTTTGTTTTTAAATTAAAGGAACAAGATAATCTATTAGTGCAACTTAAGGAGGCTGGCACCTGATTGATGGGAAAGTCATAGACAGTGACTAGCTCTTTGGGGACAGTGTCGTTAGGGATAGTGCGAGGCCATACTCTGCAAATATTGGAATTAGGCCCAGTGTCGTTGAACACACCCAGGAAGTTGGCCGAGGACCTAAGGAGAGAAGAATGCCTGCTGGTCAGGGCCAAGGAGTTTCACTGGAGTTGAGCACGGTGGTTCCCATGGGGTTCTCTGTGTCTTCTCAAACCAGCCTTCAGATTGTTTATTTGTTCTTTTCAATGGACTTCTCCAAGGCCACTTCAATGGCTCTCGTTAAGGAGAGGCAACCCCAAAGCCATATACATTGCAGAACTGGCGTTTTTTTCCTTTAAGGAAATTGTTCTGTTTTTCCTCTTTGTGAAACTTGATTTATCAATCTCCCAAGGTCTGGAGTGCTTTTAAGATACTATGTGAAGATCCAAATAAGCCTCTATAAGTCTTTATGCAGCCATTTGACCCAACTGAAGGGAAAAAGATGTTTGTGGATTTGAACTACAGTTAATCTTTACTTTCTCTGCCCCTCCCCCATTTATTATAAATGTATAGACTGTACCACCAAAGGAATATTAAATTGGGTAAATACGATGCATTTTTGTGACTTAGTTGTTGTTGTTTTAGCCAAAGCCATTTTTGCTAAATTAACATGGAGTGTCTTTGGTGTCAGAGCGATAGTACAACAGGTAGAGTGCTTGCCTTGATGTTGCTGACCCAGGTTTGATCCCCAGCATCCCATATGGTCCCCCAGGTCCTACCTGGAGTAATTCCTGAGCACAGAGCCAGAAGTAACCCCTGAGGACAGCACACGAGTGTGACCCCAAAATGAAAACAAAATAGTAATAATAATGATGATGATATAATACTGAGTGACTTCCTCCGTATCGTTGATAGACCCTAGAACTTCGTTGCAGTTCAGAATTTCCTGGCTTTTAAAATCTGGATGCCCTGGACCTAGCTGGAATGATTTAAATAAAAATATCTGAGCCCAAGATTCAGAATCAAAAGTTTTAATTATTTTATTTGGGTGGGTGGCTTGTGTGTATGTATGTGTGTGGTGGGGGGGGGTCATTGGGGTTGAGCTCCACAGGGCTGTGTTCAGGGGTTGCTTCTAGTGGTGCTCAGGGTCCCATGCAGTTTTTGGATCAAACTGGGATGGGCCACATGCAAGGCAAACACCTTCGCCTCTACACTATCTTTCCAGCCCTCAGCATTAGTACTTTCTCCAACTCCTTGGGTACTTCCAGTGTGCAGCTAAGAACCAGGGCCAGACAGTGGTGGGGCATATGATTTGTTGCAAGAGGCCCAGGTTTGACCCCTGGATCTAAAAAATCCCCTGAGCACCTCCAGGAGCCACCTGCAAGTGCTGCGCTGGGAGTAGCTCGTGAGCACCACCAGGTGTCACCCCCAAACAAAGACAAAAGCAGGGGCTGGAGCTATAGCACAGCAGGTAGGGCGTTTGCTTTGCACACAGGCCAACCTGGGTTCGAATCCCAGCATCCCATATGGTCCCCTGAGCATCACCAGGGGTTATTCCTGAGTTCATGAGCCAGGAGTAACCCCTGAGCATTGCTGGGTGTGACCCAAAAAGAAAAATAAAAGACAAAAGCAAAGCAAACAAAAACAACTAGTGCTTTAGCACAGTGGTTCCCAACTGGGGACAGTTTTGTCAATTATCTGGAAACATTTTTGGTTATCACAACTAGGGGAGGGATATAATATTGGCAACCATTGGATAGAAGCCAGAGATGCTACCAAACCAGCTACAGTGCACAGATAACCTCACCATCAAAAGTAATTACCAGGCTCAAAGTATTAGTAGTAACAATGCTCTGGAAGAATCAGGCTTAAGAAATTAAGCTATCACCTTACTCAGTGAAACTGTCACACATCAAAAAAGGACAAAAACAACCATTTTGTGGGGATGTGGGGGGAAACAAAGAGCCTTGTCTACTGCTGATGAAATGCTGATTAGTTTAATAATTTTTGAAAAAAAATTTCTCTAAACACAAAGAATTGAGCTTCCATATGACCCAGCAATTCTGAGCATTTACTTCAAGAGTGCAGAAAAGACATTTGCATCTATGTTTATTGCGGCACTATTCACAATAGCCAAAATCTGAAAGCAACCAAGTGCCCAAGAACAAATGACTGGCTAAAGAAGCTATGCTGCTGGGGGTTGGGGCAGTAGTATAGTGGGCAGGGTGCTTGCCTTACATGCAGTTGACCTGAGTTCAGTCCCCAGCATTTCATATGGTCTCCTGAGCACCTGCAGGAGTAATTTCAGAGTGCCAAGCCAGGAGTAACCCCTGAGCATTGCTGCAAAATGCTCAGGTGTGGTCCAAAAAACAAACAAAAAAAAAAAAGAAAGAAAGAAAGAAAGAAAGAAAGAAAAGGAAACTATGTTGCTATATGCCAGAATGGAATACTACTTGGCTATAAGAAAAGATGCAATCTTTTTTTAAAATTTTTTAAAAAATTTTATTGAATCACCATGAGATAGTTACAGGCTTTCATGTTTGGGTTACAATCACACAATGATCAAACACCCATCCCTCCACCAGTGCACATTCCCCACCACCAATATCCCGGGTATACCCCCCCTTTCCCACTCTCCCCCTGCCTTCAATATTCCCCATACTCTCTCTCTCCTTTTGGGCGTTATAGCTTGCAGCACAGACACTGAAAGGTCATCATGTTTGGTCCATTATCTACTTTCGGCATGCATCTCCCTGTCCGAACTGATTCCTCCAGCCATCATTTTCTTAGTGATCCCTTCTCTATTCCATCTGCCTCCTCCCCTCCGCTCATGAAGCAGGCTTCCAGCTATGGGGCAATCCTTCTGGCCCTTGAGAAGATACAATCTTTTTGCCAATACATGAGTGAAGCCGGAGATCATCACGCTGAGTGATGCAGCCAGGAGAGAGACAAGCAGAAGGACTTTCATATGAGGGCTGTAACGAAGCAGAGCAAGCAATGGCCCCACACAACAGAACCCGAGACCTGAGCTACAGAACTGAGCTTGCCGTGCAGGGACAGGGCAGTGGGCAGGGATTTTAGGCAGAGGATACCCTGTGATGGTGGAGGGAAGCAGTTTTCTAGTGGAGGTCATGCATTCATACTACATTCCAACCCTTTTGTTAACAGTATTGCCCATCATGGAGCCTAAAATAAATCTGAAGAAGGAAGGAAGGAAAGATGGGAAGGAAAGAATGAATAAAGTGCCCATTGTGAAGGAAGGATATGCTCATTGCAAAGAATGGAAAAGAACATATATATATACGTATATATATATATATATATATATATATATATGGTATATGGACTGGAGTGATAGCACAGCGGGTAGTGCTTTTGCCTTGCATGCACCCGACCCAGGTTCGATTCCTCCATCCCTCTCGGGGAGCCTGGTAAGCTACCGAGAGTATCCCACCTGCACAGCAGAGCCTGGCAAGCTACCTGTGGCATATTCGATGTGTCAAAAACAGTAGCAAGTCTCACAATGGAGAATTTACTGGTGTGTGCTCGAGCAAATTGATGAACAATGGGATGACAGTGATACATATATATGTGTGTGTGTGTGTGTGTATATATATACATATATATATAACTTTATTACTTTATTTAAGGGCTGGAGCGATAGTGCAGTGGGTAGGGTGTTCACCTTGCATGTGGCCGACCCAGGTTTGATTCCTTCGTCCCACTCGGAGAGCCTGGCAAACTACTGAGAGTACCTCGCTTGCACGGTAGAGCCTGGCAAGCTACACGTGGCATATTCGATATGCCAAAATCAGTAACAACAAATCTCACAGTGGAGACGTTACTGGTGCCTGCTCAAGCAAATTGATGAGCAAAGGGATGACAGTGACAGTGATACAGTCATATGTATATATAATGTATAACTTTATTTAAGGGCTGGAGCGATAACACAGCAGGTAGGGCATTTGCCTTGCATGCAGCCGACCCAGGTTCGATTCCTCCGCCCCTCTCAGAGAGCCTGGCAAGCTCTAGAGTATCTTGCTCGCACAGCAGAGCCTGGCAAGCTACCTGTGGCGTATTTGATATGCCAAAAACAGTAACAACAAGTCTCACAATGGAGACGTTACTGGTGCCCGCTCAAGCAAATCAATAAGCAGCGGGATGACAGTGATGACAGTGATGAACTTTATTTAAACACTATGATTTAAAAAGTGATTTATAAACTTGCTCATAATCCAGTTGTCAGGCATTCAGTGTTCCAACACTAATCCCACTGCCAGTGTTACCTTCCCTCCACCAATTTCTCCAGTTTCTCACCCACCCGCAAAGCCTGCCAGCTTCGCAGGCATGAAACAGTTTATTTTTTCCCTAACTTTATTTAACGCCCTGGTTTACAAAATTGTTCACAATACAGTTTGTTTTGGGCACCAATCGCACCAAGAGTGTTGTCCCCAGATTCCAACCCAGCCCTCAAGCCTGCCTCCTTAACAGGCACAGAATAATTTATTTTATATTACTTGTTACAACAAAATGGTAAATGGAATTATCCATAAAGAGTTCAGTGAAAGAAATGTGAAAATTGTTGAATCTTACGGTGATGTTATGAAAGTCCTTGTCTGAAGAGTTACTGAGCTGTTTGTTGCTAGTTGAGCCTTCTGTTACTGTTTCTGCTTATGAGCTTAGGGGGCTGCAGTGCTCTTTTCCCATCTCATTGGCTGGGTTCCTGCTGGGCTTTCAGTAGTGTGGGATTTGGAATGTCACACAGCTACATGCTCTAAGAGCTTTGGATCAGTAGCACTGGAATGATTCTTGCCCCCCTGCCACCTCCTGAGGTGGTCCCAGAATTTGCAACCCAAAGACCCCGTGTCCTTATGAGTTTTATCGGCTTGACTTCTCTTCTGAGATTAGCCTTGGAATTGTGATGCTGGGCTGTTCACATGGCTAAGACTGTGTGTGTGAAGGGGGTGTGTACGGCTGCTGGGGTTAATGGCATTATGGGGGACGTAGGGGAAGCAGGCCCCAGAGTTATCGGTCTGAAGGCCAGGTTCCTGCCACTCCCATCAGCTTGGTGTCTCTTCCGAGATTAGTTATGATTTTGGGCCATTTACTCAGTGGAGGCTGTGGGGTGTGAGTCAAAATAGCTCATGTCACAACACACACTAAAGCATACAATTACTCTTGGGTGCATAATCCCCTCTGTCGCAGGAGTTGTTGCTGTGTTGGGTGGGGTGACATGCAGGCACTGGCCCTCCAAGGAGCACACATCAGCTCTGGTGTCAGCACACTAGGCTGCACCAATCTTCACTTTGGGTGCACACACCGGCACCCCCCTCCCTGTCTCCCTGCCTGGCCTGCCCTCTTAGCAGGCACCGAATAATTTACTTTATATTGCTGCTTACAACAAGGAATTTTCAGAAAAATAGATCAATAAAACTCCATTTGTGATGACGGTTGTATCTTACAATGGCAGTACTAAAGCCATTGAGGATTTACTGAGCTGGTTGGTGCTGGTTGAGCCTTCCGTGTTCCTGCTTTTGCTCACTGAGCTTGGTGGTCTTCTGTGCAACTTTATCAGATTTGCTGCGTTCCTCCTGGGCTGTCAGTACCGTGAAATTTGGAGGTGTTGCTGTGCAGCTACGTTCATCCAGGGGCTGAAACAATTTGGTGGTTTGGCAGCGCGATGAGGTTCAGTTGTGGAGTTGAACTGTTTCTCTGCCAGAAGATGCCAGATACAGTCGGTGGGGGAGCTGCTTGGGCCTTCTGGTGGGAGCTAGGGTTGGGGGGATCTGCCTGCCCCCCGTTCTGAGAAGGCTTCAGAGTTTTCAGCCCAGACCTCTCTACCCGGGACAGTCAGCAGCACAGCATTCTTTTCAAGATCAGCTGGGAAATTGTGTTTCTGTGCCTGAAAACGTTGGGTGTGGGCCGTGAAGTTGCTATTTTTCATTTCCCGGCCTTGTTCGCATACACCTTCTGGTTCTGATATCTGGGGCAGGATCTCTTCCTGTGGTATCGTAAGCTTATTGCACTTGGATGACTTGGAAGAAGACTGAAGTTAGGAATGCAAACCCCTAAAACTTAGCAAAGATAAGTATATTTCAAACAAGCTTTTTAATTGCTTTTTGTAAAAATTAAGTTTTTTTAAAAAACTAAGGAGCAAATCATTTGAGAGAAATGAAACCTGGGCTTTAAGGAATCTGATTTTATTTACTATGAAAAGTTTTAGTCCTGTTGTTTGGATAATAGGAGCCCAGGGGAAATGCATTTTTAATTGTAGTGTAATATATAATCTACAATTATATATGGTTTTTGGTCCACACCCAGCGATGCTCAGGGGGAATTATTCCTGGCAGTGCTTGGGGAACTGTATGGGATGCCAGGGATCAAATCTGGGTCAGCTGCATGCAAGGCAACTACCTTACCTGTTATGTTATTGTTCTGGCCCAGATTATTATATTCACTGTCACTGTCATCCCATTGATCATTGATTTGCTCAAGCGGGCACCAGTAACGTCTCCATCGTGAGACTTGTTACTATTTTTAGCATATCGGATACGCCACAGGCAGCTTGCCAGGCTCTGCCGTACAAGCGAGATACTCTCGGTAGCTTGCCAGGCTCTCCAAGAGGGACAGAGGAATTGAACCCAGGTTGGCTGTTGGCTGTGTGCAAGGCAAATGCCCTGCCCGCTGTGCTATTGCTCCAGCCCATTATTATATTATTGTTATATATTATTATTAATACATATTATTATGTTATATTATCACATGGCACTTATCTCCCTTTGGACACACCAAGTTTTGCAAAGAGTGCATTTCCCACCTCCAAATTCTGCTGCAATTATAACCTCACTTCCCCGTAAGTATCAGGACATGCCTATTTATTTTCTGTCTTTAAAAAGTGAATGAGAGGGATTGGAAAGAGAGTGAGTGGGTATGGTGCTTGCCTCTGCTAGAAGCTGGCCCAGGTTTGATCCCCAGCACCTCCTATGGTCCTCAAGCCCCACCCAGAAGTGCTCCGAGCACCACTGGGTGTGCTCCCCCCATACACACCCCAAAAGTCAGTATTTCTTAGGGATCTGTTGGGTTCTGGGCTCTCTGATCTCTCTCTGCTCCGTTCACTCAGGGATCCTATGTATGCCTCTGGCTTCAGTTTCTCTGCAAGGGGTGGGCTTTCAGCAGTCAGCTATAAGCCCCGCTTCTCTCGTCTGCATTCCGGGCCTCCCGCTCTGGCTGCAAAGTGCTCATCGGCACCTGGGCGTCTCACAGGCAATTCAAGGTCAATGGCATAAATCAAACGTGTCCAGTCACCCCCTTCGAGACCATTCACTTCACGATGCTCAAAGCTGGATGCTCTGTCTCTACCTCCTGGCTTCTTACATACGGGGTCACACAGCCCTGTAGCACAGAACTGAATGTCAGGGTTGGACACAAGAGGGGCCCGCAGTAGGTTTCTGTGCTCTGTACACATAGCCACCAAACATGACGTCCACGTCCACCAGAAATGGATCCCAGGTGTTGCCTGTGCTGAGTCTCGGCTGAACGAGGGCGGCGAGGAAGGCACGTGATGCAGCCCAGCTCTGCCCCCTGCTCTGCCCAGCCCATCTCAGTGGGGCTGTCTCTGCCATGAGACAGTTGTTGGTCGTGGCCTGCTCAGCACCGTGTGTGGCCCAGCTAAGGGGGGCTGCACCAGCTTCTCTTACCCCCCTGCCTCCTGCTAGTGGGATGGGCCAACACCCGCATCTCTCACCAGAGTGTTTCCAGGGCAACAAGCATGCTCCATGTTCCCATCTGTTGCAGGTCTCACCACACACACACACACACACACACACACACACACACACACACACTTCTGGTGCTGCTGTTGATATTTATTTTTAATTGCTATAATTATTGAACATTATAATGCTTTTCTTTACCAGTTTTATTGAGGTACTGGGAATTACAGTGCTGTTAATTACACTTTTCGTGCATACATCATTCCAACACCACACCCTTCACCAGTGTGCCCACTTTCCTCCACCAACGACCCCTCCCACCCCTCCGTAAGCTCGCTTCCTTAGAGAAAAGCTCCAGTTCCAATGCCTTTGGCTATTTGTTTTCTCTCGCTATTGCTGTTGGTCTTTAGAAAATAATCTTCAATCTGGGGGTAAAGAAAATGACCCAGAGACTGAAAGCGCTTGCCCAGCAAGCATGGAGCCATAAGCGCGTACTCCAGGGCTGCAGTCTGTGCTGAGGAGATTCCCACAGTCCCCACAGTCCCCACAGTCAGGGAGCCCCCGGCAAGGAGAAGCTAAGCAAAGAGGAGTCAGGTGAGCGCTCGTCTGCCTGCTACCCCTCTGCTTCTAGTTCCTAGTGGGAGGCTGATAAAGTCTAACATTTTAGATGAGAGTTTTGTTTTGTTTCAGGCTCTGCACTCCTGGCTTTGCACTCAGGAATCACTCCTGGCAGTGCTCAGAGGACCATATGAGGCCAACCCTGTCGGCCACATGCAAGGCACACACCTGACCTGCTGTGCTATAGCCCTTGCCCCCTTTTAGGCAGGTTTGTGTGATGCCTATTAAGCAGCCCTCGAACTGTTGGGGAGTTTCTTAGGATTATCTGTCTCCCCACCCCTCCCACCACCACCACACTGACCGTGAGCCGGCTGTCCTAGCCCCTCCCCTTCTTGCTCTCCCAGGACCAGCACCAGGGATTCTCTGCCCACGGTGCCGATTCAAGGCTAGGGCACGAGGATGTGGTGCTGCTTGGGGCCCTCTGAGACTGGGCATACCCGGGAGGCCAGGGGTCAGCTCCTTGCATGCTCCCTGACCCCTGATCTCTGATTCTCTATTTTAGAGTCTGCCCTAGGGTTTGCAGGCTTATTTAAGATTTTTGTTGAATGAATATGTGAAGGTACAGGTCCTGGATTGTAAGGACCAATGTCCTCAAATTCTGACTTAATTTGCCTGAAGAGTGGAAAGAGTCAGGGCTGGAGAGGTAGAACAGAGGTTAAAGCACTTGTCTTGCATGCGACTGTGACCAGGACAGTGGTCCAAATTCAGGTGTTGGCCCCTTTGTTCCCCTGAGCACTGCCAAGGGTGGCCCTGAGAAAGAAGGGCTGGGGGAGAACAGGAGGACCGGAGATAGTACAGCAGGTAGCGCATTTGCCTCGCATGTTCCCATGCCCGGTTCCAACCCCCCATCCCCACCCCGGCACCCCGCTGTGGTCACCCCCTGAACCCTCCCAGAAGTGATTCCTGAGCGTGGAGTCAGGAGTAAGCTCTGAGCACTGCTAGGTCCCCCTCTCCCACAAAAAATGAGGAAAGTTTTGTCAGTTTTTTTTTTTTTTTTTGCTTTTTTTGGGTCACACCCAGCGATGCTCAGGGGTTACTCCTGGCTTTGCACTCAGGAATTACTCCTGGCGGTGCTTGGGGACCATATGGGATGCCGGGGATCGAACCCGGGTCGGCCGCGTGCAAGGCAAACGCCCTACCCGCTGTGCTATTGCTCCGGCCCCAGTTTTGTCAGTTTTATCTTACAGTCCTGTATGTTTCACTCCACTCTGTGGTTTCTGAGGATAGTAACTAAAAACAGAATATGTGACCTTCTGCTAGTGGATCATTTCCAGTCAATGCACTTTTATTTATTTTTTTTTGTGGGAGGGACACACCTGACGATGCTCAGGGGTTACTCCTGGCTCTGCACTCAGGAATTACTCCTGGCGGTGCTCGGGGGACCATATGGGATGTCGGGGATCGCACCCAGGTTGGCTTCGTGCAAGGCAAACACCCTCCCCGCTGGACTATCGCTCTGGCCCTCAGTGCATTTTTAATGCCTGTGCATGGAGTTAAGAGGCTCCTCTTGGACCCAGGGCCACGCGGCCCTTTGACGGACAGTGAGTGAGCAGGCGCGTGGGGCTGGTGCCGCGCTGAGCTTTTTTCCACTCGGGCAATGGCGAGCTGGGATCAGAGGACCGGGGACTGGTTGTGACTTGTCCTGACTGTTGACGAACGTTCCAGACCTGTTTGGGAAGGAGGCTTGAACGCGAGCCTCCTGGGGTCTGGGGTCACCCGTCCTCTTGCTGAAAAGCCCCAGACAAGAACTTCATCCTGTGGCGCCGGTCATTAGAGAAGGGGTTTCCCCTGCCCTGACTGAGCTGGGGACGGCTGTCTCCTCCTCAGAAGAGCCGGGTCTGTTTGAAGCTCCACCCTCAGGGCCGGGCCGGCCCAGCCCCTGGCTGCGCTCACAGCTCCCACCTGCAGCCTCCCGCTGAGTCAGACCCTGCTGGGTGACACATTTCCTGCCCCAGTCCCAGGTGGGTGTCTCAATGGGTAGGTTTTCTGGTTGAGCTTTGAAGAGTCCCTGAGAGAACAAAGATTGCCCTGGCAGTCTCTTAATCTGCCTTTGTTTATTTGGATTGTCCCTGGATTTCGTAGGACATGAATGTCCTACCTGCTTTACCTTCTAATTACTCAGTTTGTTTTTTTCCCCCGGGACTGCCAGGTGTAGCCTGTGGGTCATTCCCTGCCGTTCTTTCCATCCGGGCCAGAGAGTTGAACGCTCGGGCCAGTGCTGCGGTGCTCTTTGAACTCAGGGGTGCTGGGGCCAGCAGGGCTGTGCCATCAGCCAGCGCCCTCGCTGGGCCACACAGTGCCCGGTATTGAACCAGAGTCCTTGTGCACAAACGGCATGGGAGGCCCCGAGCCCTGAACTGTGCCTCTGGCCCAGCTACTTGGTTCTTCTTTAAAACTCCTTTTCCATATTACCAAGTACACTTAATTTATCAACCACAAAGTTTGATCAGAAATAGAGATCCTCAATTTTACCACTTTGAGAAACCCAGCTAGTGAATGATTCTCTCTTAATGATTCTGTTGTTGCTGTTGGCTGATAGCTCTTTTCTACAGAACTGATTTTCTAGGTAACATTTTTTTACTCCTATGCCTTCTCACTGGCTTAACGAGACCACTTTTGTAGTCGTAGTTCCTGGTAATTCCTACTGTGACCTAACTATTTCTCACTTCCCCCACCTCCCCCCTGTCTTGGAGGGCTTGGCCATCTTCAGGGGTGGGATGGGGTACAGAGGGGTTTATCATCACCATGGCAACACACGACTCCTTGCAGGACAGCTGTCCACACTTGTGTCTGTCTCCGAGGAGGGAACCCAGGAAGTGGTTCCAAGGACACAGAGTTGGGGGGCTTTGATCTCGCCGTCCAGACCTTGCTGTGTTCGCCCAGGTCTTGTGTGGTGCCGCCCCCTCTGACCTTCACTGATTTACTGGGGCACTGCTTCCGTGAGGGCCTTCTCCGCTCCTTCCCGGAGTGGGCCTGGCAGGTCCTGTCTGGAGCACCTGCTCTTGCCATCGCCGTGCCAACTCTGCTTCTGGTTCTCGGCCCCACTCCCGCACCATCTCCGCCTATGCCAGGGCAGTGCCTCCCCTCGTGCCTCTCCAGCCTTTATTTATGGGTCCCCTTTGTGGCCCTCGCTCTCTGCAGTGAATGTTAGCTCTGTTGTCTTCTTAGTTTATTTTTGGTTTCTGTGGGCGGGGCGCATGTACACATGAGACAGGACCATGACGGCTACGCCTGGTGGTGCTGGGGGGATGGTGGGGGTGGGGGCAGGGACCACACCGCAGGCCACGCCGTGTACTCGACCACTTGAGCCATGGGAATCGCTTTTTGTTGTTTTGCTTTGAGGCCGGGGCGGGGCTGGGTACCCCTCCTGGTGGCTGTGCTGTGGGCTAGACGGTTCAGTGCTCCTGGTGACGAGGTGCACTCAGCCCTGGAGCTGCTCAAGGCCATTGGACCACACCTAGGGCTGTTTGGAGGCCACCAAAGCTCTAATCCAGTGGTTCTTGGGGGTCCGGATGGGACTGCACTGGGGGCCTCAGGTGGGCCAGGCACGAGCTCCTGCCCTTGAGCAATCACCCCTAGCCCTGATTCTTAGATTTTAGGGCAGTCCATGGCTTGCAGTTTGTTTCCCTCCACGAATCCCAGCGCCTGCGTCAGTCCTGAGTGCCCAGCAGGTGTTGGCTGGTGGTTGTTTGCTTTTGTTGAATGGCTGTTGTTCAGGGCTGTGCAGTGTGATGGGTACCACAAGAAATGTAAAGCAAAGATGTGTCCAATGCTGCCGGCAAGCTTCCCAGGGCTCTGGGGGACGGAGGAGAGGACGCTGGCAGAAGCCTGTATGTGTGTCTCGTGCTGAATTGGTGCAGCAGGCCTGGTGTCCACCGCCTGTGCAGGGTTTGCAGGTGCTGGCCGGAAGCTGTGGCAAGCAGGTGTCAGAGGCAGACTGCGGTGCACTGCAGCGGGCGCGGCTGGCCCCTGACTCCTCTGTGAGCCCAGAGCAGAGAGCGCTGCTCTGAGACGATGCAGTGTGAGGGCAGGAAGCGAGAGGAGCCGGTCAGGCCAGAGGATGAGGCTTGGGGCTGGAACTGAGGGAAGCGCCCCAGCCATGTCCCAGGGAGGCCACATCCAGCATGGGCCTGGCGCCCCATAATGTTCAGGCCTCACCCAAACACAGCTTGCTCTCTGCAGCTGGCAGCTCCGTTGTTCCATAGGCTATTGAGGATGTGTGTGTTGGGGGGTACTGAGTATTGGGTGAGTAGGGGTCCTTGGTGCTCATGGGGTAAGCCAAGAACCAGGTGACACATTGTCTCATTTTTTTCTGGTAGGGAAACCAATCCACAGCTTTACTTACCATGAGTGGCCATTTTTTCTTGCTGGAATCCTTTCATTGATTCTTCTCTGTGTGTTTGAGTTTGGGTTTAGGTGATGCTGGTTTTAAGCATTATGCCAAGTTCAGATGCAGGGCATGACACTTGTCATCCATGTTCACTACATTTTGTTCACCACTCAAAGTTTGGTTTCCATCCACCATTGAACATTGGCCCTTCCCCCCACTCCCCTCCCCGCCCCCAGCATTCTCGCCCCTTGCCCCTTCTGGTGACTTCACTCTCTTCTTAAAAATGAAGAATTTTGATCCCAGCGTCAGAGAGAGAGAGAAAGAGGGAGGGAGGGAGGAGGGAGGGAAGGAACAAAAAGAAGGGAGGGAGGGAGGAAGGAAGGAAGGAAGGAAGGAAGGAAGGAAGGAAGGAAGGAAGGAAGGAAGGAAGGAAGGAAGGAAGGAAGGAAGGAAGGAAGGAAGGAAGGAAGGAAGGAAGGAAGGAAGGACGGACGGACCAGAGCTTTATTTCAGGGACATGGGGTCAAGGGATCTCACCTGGGGGTCCTCTTGGCATGGTGTAGAAGTTGCTCTCAGCGGTGCTCAGAGACCCATGCAGTATTGGGAATCAAACCTGGGACCACACACATGCAGAGGCAAGAGCTCTACTGTTGAGCCCCAAGCTTGACTCCTCTTTTATTTAATTATGAGTGAAATCAATCTATTGGTCTTTGTCTGGCTTATTTCACGTATCATAAAACCTCTAGATCTGCATATATTATTGCAAATGGCAAGATTTTCTAGATAGATGAAAGATTTTATATATTTTATCTACTCACCCATGGGCACATAGGTTACTTCCTGTTCCTGGCTAAGCAATGCCCACCTGCTGTAACCGCTCACAGCTGTTTTCACTGAAAGGTATAATTTTGGAATTTAGGTTTGAAAATAACTACCTGGATAAAACCATGTTATGCCAAAATTCTCTATGGAGAGAAAAATGACTTTTCTAGCTTTCTGCCATAAGTTGTCTTTTTCCTTTGACCACCTTCTTTAAAAAAAAAACACCAGTTTATTTCATATTTTAATTTATTTTTAATTGAAGCCTATTGTTTTACAAGAGTGTAAATAGTATTATGTTTTAGGGTAATGTGTTACCAACCCACCACCAGCGTGCCAATATTCCTTCACCCCCTTCTACTGGTTCCTTTTGGAAACCACGTTTGGCCCCTCTGAAAGCAAAGGACTGAGAGGATCTACATGGAGATGAGAATAGAGGAAGCCTGGTGGGAAGACAGCAGAATATGGGCACGGTGGGACCATTCAGAGGAGAAATCGGCAGTGACAGCAGGAAGTGCAATGGGGGCGGGAGGGTGGTGATGAAGGGACCCAGATGATTTAAAGCAGCGAAAGTCTTCTGGTTTCACCAGGGGGGGAGGACAAGGCATTTGACTTGGGAAAGATCATATGTCGCTCCATTTATGAGAAATTTTAGGAATTTACACCGAATTTTGTTCTATAGTTGGAAAGTTTTCCTTGGCAAACTAAGAGTTTAATTAGTCTTGTATTCTCTTGCTGGGGGTCATGCTCAGTTTTATGGGAAGGTTTGCAATGGAAGAACGTTATAAAAGGTCAGGACTCAGTTTATCTTCAGTAGAGAACAAATCACGTTCAAGCGGCAGTGTATTTATGGCAGCCAGCGCTCTGCATTTCTTAGCTCTCTAAATTTCAAGTTAGTATTTTCATCAGTGGGGCCGAGATTTGAGTCTGCACCATGGGAAATCAGAAATACTCCTTCTGGTGCCCTGACTGACCAGCGTGAGGTGTCCACGCCTGGTGTGGCTCATTCTCTCCACTTGGGAAAGGTCCAAGGCTGGAACGATAGTCTAGCAGGAAGGGCATTTGCCTTGCACGTACGTGGCCAACCAGGGTTCGATCCCCGGTATCCCATATGGTCCCCCGAGCACCGCCAGGAGTAATTCCTGAGTGCACAGCCAGGAGGAACCCCTGAGCATTGCCGGGAAAAAGAAAGGCCCTAGATGAAAGCACAGGTCCGGCCAGCACTGTCCCTCTGTGATCCCAGCAGACAAGAGAGGTGGGTTTTTTGTTCCTTGTTTGACTTTTGCTTCTAATAACAACTTGTACCAGTTGTACTTAAAATGTAACCACACATACTGAGGGCTAGAAGTAGAACACTTGCGTTTTGTGCTTCCCAGTTGAAGCACAAAGTCCTGAGATGACCAAGTTGTGAATCTCCTCTCAGCCCTGTCTCCGAGCCACCAGGGCCACCTGCCACACCATTAAAGTTAGTGACCCCTAACACAAGGCCTCTTTTTCTTTTCTTTTCTTTCTTTCTTTCTTTTTTTTTTTTTTATTAAATCACCACGTGGAAAGTTACCAAGCTTTCAGGTTTAAGTCTCAGTTATACAATGCTCAAACACCCATCCCTTCACCAGTGTACATATTCCACCACCAAGAGGCCTCTTTTTCTTTCCAGACGTCCCTACCTCTGTGCCTAATGTCTGGTGAATCAGGGATCATTTCGTGAGAGGATCTGAAGAGGGGAAAAAGGGCTGTCTGCTCATTCAGAGGCAGATAAGCCAAGGTGTCACGGGTTGGCTTTCCCCTGACAAGTGTGTTAGATTTATGGAACTCAGGGCTGGAGAGACAGCAGAATGGGCTGGAACACTTGTGTGGCAGACAGGAGGCCCCAGGTTCAACCCCCAACCTGGTCCCCTGAGCACCTCCAGGAGTGACCTTGACCTTCAAGCACCATACTAGGAGTAGCCCGTGAGCACTGCTGGGTGTGATGCACCCCCACCCCTACCCCCAAATAACCAACTTATAGAGTTGGGTTTCCTTATCTGGTACAAGGGATGATGTGACCACCACTCCCTTTCCCTGTCCACACACACACATAGACAGTTTGGATGGCATCTGAGTGAATGAACAGAGGGAAAGCATCTAGCTGTACTCTAGGGGGATGTGGGGAATCCCCACTCTTGTTTAGACCCGAATCAGGCATCCTCTGCTGATGCATGGCCTCCTGAATGAGAGACTGAGTGTGACCACTGCTGTGAGAACATCTGGAAAACACTTCTGGAACATCTGGCCAGTTTCAGACCTGTGTCTCCCAGAAGAACAACCCCCTCAGCCTACCTTCTTTCCCACTTCTCCAGACTCCTTCCATCCTTGGAGAGGAGGAATAGTGGGCAAAGGAGGCGGTGCATCAGGGCCCTGGGTGTTAGGGCAATGGCTGAACGAGTCTTTCAGAGAGAGAGAAGCCAGGCAATGCATCTTGAGAGGCGGACTGGGAGAGGGAGAGTTAAAAAAAAAATGTTTTTCTTGAAAGTCACAATTGTGTCCTGGGAGTGAGGGCGCGCCATGCCAAAGCTAAAGGTCATGGGGTTTCGTAGATACTTGTAGCATCAGCAGGTGTCTTCCACGCCGGCACCAGGTCATCATTCATGTGGTGGTTTTGTTGAGCAGCTGCTGGTAAGGATGTGGGTAGCTCTAAAGGAATTATTTCTCTTGGGGTGCATCGGAAGCAGTGGGTGAAACCTCATCTCACAGGGCCTGGCGGAACAAACCTTGCTCTGCCTGGGTCTTCGGAAATTGCTGCCTTGTTCCCAGGGTGTGGGGATGACCAAGTGAGGCCGGGCGGCATTAGCGATAGCCCTGATAGCTCCAGCACCAGGCTGGAGATGGATAAGGTGGTGCCCCTGCACCCTGAAGCAGACAGGCTGGTTTTCTAATGAGCACTGTCAGCTAGTTGCAGACAGATAGGGCGAAAGGACCTGATAAGGAAGGACCAGATAAACTGGACCCACACTTCCTAAACAACCGCAGCTTCTTTTGCATCACTGTGAATCTCACTGACACACTCAGTGCCCACAGTGCCCTTGCTCTCAGGACTGGCGTACAGGGCAAGTCTTCCCACTTCACCCGCAGAGCGGGCAAATGAAGGAGACAGAGCCACGTGCATTCATTCCTGTGCCCACTTGGCCAGAGTGTGCCCAGGGAGACGCCTCTGCCACCAGGGCACCCAGCAGGACTAGAGAGACCTGTCAGCTTGGGCAAGCCTCCCCATGACCGAGCTTCAGCCCTCCAAGACACCCTAATTCAGAAGCCCCAGAAAAGCCAGGAAAAACTGTGTCTGAACTTACAGTCAGAGAGAGACTTGGCTGTTCTCTCTTTTTCTTCTTCTTCTTTTTTAACATACATAAGATGATTCTGTAACTTTTCTTCACCCCACAATCTCTCTGATCTTTAGCTTCTGCCGCTGACTCTTCTTCCGTCCCCGTGATGGAGGATGAACATCTTTATGTAGAAAAAAGTGCAACTGTGAGTCTGCTCTAAACAGCGAACTTTGACTGCATCAGAGCATGTGAGACCTGGGAATTCTGGACTCAGTGAAAACAAAGGGAGGGATGACCAGAGAACCGGCAGCCCATCCATGGGTGTTGTTTTATTATTCTTTGCTGGGAAGCTCCCGCTCCAATAAGAGATGTCCGGTCGGGCTGGGATGTCCTGTTGGTCCTGGAGGTGTGCAGTGATGTGTGGTGCCCTGATGCCTGCAGCCTCCGCTGCCTTTGCCTGCTGTTGGGGCTGGATTGTGCTGGGGACATGGCTGCCATGTGGGCAGCTGCTCCTATGCTGCTCCTTCCTCACCCACCAATCATCAGAGGGGTTTCTGCCAGCCTGAGCCAGGCCACATCTTAGGGGGATGTGAGACCACTTATCTGTGGAGCTTTTCTGCTCTTGATGCTTCTGTAGCTTAACCTTGTAATTGTCAGTAGTTGGGGTTTGGGCAGTCCTTGTGATTCACAGGCCCACTCTGCCAGACTGAAGAGTCTTGGCATCTCCTTGGACCCTTCATATCTGCTGCAGTCGCCACGACTTTAAGGGACCAATCAGGATTTGGGGAGATCACATATAGGAATGCAAAAAAAAAAAGGTGGTTGCTAAGATGCAAATTTAAGCCATTATAAGTAAAACATATGATAATATAGGCTAAAGAAAAGAAGAAATACATGCTTGTAGATAAGTGTGGGTTTGGTATCGGCCTCCTCCCAGATTTCTAGTAGGCATTTTATTTGAATTCAGGTCAGTAGCATTGCCATAGCTATTGAAACACTCACTGTGCATCAGGCAGTTTTGTTTGCGTCACGTGGTTCACTTTACATCTTGATAGCAGTTCTCGAAGGTGTGTGATACTATTCTTGTTGGACTGAACAAAGTCGCTGAAGGAAGTGAAGTAACTTGCAAGTCTACAAAACCAGGAATGGCATAGAATTCCTGGGCTGACTCCAGTGTATTTGTTGTATTCTACCCATCACCTCTTTTTTGCAAGACCTGGCGGGCTCCAGACCTTTGTGATTAGTGCTTAACAGGATGAAACTAAAATCCAGGGCTGGAGAGATAGTACAGGGGTTAAAGTGTTTGTCTTGCATGCAGCGACCCCTCTTCGATCACCCTGAGCACCTCCAGGAGTGATCCCTGAGCACAGCATCAGAAGTGAACACTGAACACTGCCTAGGGTGACCCCCAAAACAAACACATAAAGTTACCATGTAGCAGGGGATAAGATAGATCACCAAAGGTAGTGTGAGGACAGCTGTGAGAAGTACTCGGAACCTGTTGCTAAAGAAGCTCAAACAAGATTCCTCGGGGCTGAAAAAGCTGAGCTCCTCACTCAGGCCCACCTTAGAGATGTTGCAGGTTTGGTTCCCGATTTGGTTCCCTGCATTAAAGCGAGCACTGCCGTAAAGCGAGGCTCACCAATATATTGCTTTTCCAGTGCATGAGAAAGTGTACACAGTACAGGAGTCTGTTAAGTACACATTAGTGCTGTGTCTTAAAAAAAAACAATGTACACAGTATCATTTAATTAAAAGCAGTTTAGTGCTAAAAATCTAAATAATTCTGTGCTGGACCTTCTATTTGGAAAAAGCCTCAAATGTGCGAAACACAGTGAGGCTACAAACTGAGATGGTCTTGGACCTGGGAGGCTCCTGGAAAAAGGGGTTGGAGAGGGGGTACACTTGTGACCTCCAAGGGCAGGCGGGGATGATCCGGAAAAGACTTGTGAGTGAAATCAGCTTCTGAAGAGACTGTTTGAGTGAGTGCATTCGCTTATATATCATGTATGTACATGCAGTGTGTGCATATGCATGTTTGTGTGTGATTTTATATGTATAATGCACATATGCATGTATACATGGGTGTGCATGTGTATAACTAGAGTCAAGTGTGACTGGATCAAGTTGCATTTCTGTTTTTTTTTATAGAGATCTTATATTCTCTTCAAAAGTCAAAGACTAATCGTTTTAAGTAACAACACTGTTCAAATTCTGTTCACTGATTCTCCAGGGAACAAGAACACCTCTAAGTCATACTTACTATGAATAGATATTCATGTTTATACTAGCCAGTGAGGAGCGAGATGGTTTTGTTTTGTTTTTTTCTTTTTTTCAGGTAACTAGAATTAGGGCTGCACCCTTCCCTTCCTCCCCCCCCCCCCGCCCCGTGCCTGCTCCTTTTGTGGTTTGTTGAGCTGCTAGACTTCCTGTTTCTGCTTGATTTTGAAAATCTCTCCTGTTCGCCTATCACAGGTAGCCGCTGTGTTTCTGTGTCGTTACGGGTGGCAAGTGCAGGCAGCACCCCGTCCTTCCCCACTGTGGCTGCGGAGACCTCTCCGGATCCCCAATTAGAGGCTCTGTAGTGCATTCCAGCACGGGTGACGACACCGGCTCCAGAATAACAAGCAAGACAACTTTCCGAGGGACTGTTGGTGACCAGTGGCTTCTGTGCATAGGTGTGGGGTGCTCATGGTGGAGTTCTCAAAGGGACCGTGTGCATTCTGAATAGCTCAGAGAGCCCATCTCTTCCCAGGCTGATACCGATGCCCTAGGGCAGCTCCTGTCTGTGCGACTCTGTGCCGAGACGCCTCTGCACAGTCCGCTGGCCGAACACGGGGGGCAATGCTGAAACTCGGTGAGTGCGAAGCGCGCCCTGACCACCTGGGCTGTGCTGCCTTAGAGGAGTCTGGTGCCATGTGCCAGTAGACTCGGTAACACGCTGCTGCTGCTGCTCCAGCAGGGAACCAGACTTAGTCTCGTCTTTCGCGTGCCAGCATTCCACAAATGACTGCTTTTCTTTCACTTTGACTTTGGATGGTGGAGGAGCTGAGTGGAGCTGATGGAGATCTGAGTGTTGTGGGTGGAAAAAAAGAAAGATAAACCAAGTTTGCACAGAGAGTTTCATTTGTCAGTGGGTATAGGCTCTGTATGTTTCTGCAGAACTCCTCTGGCTTTTTCCCGGCAAGCTGCTTGTTTTTACATCTTTCATGGGGTCCTTAGTTCTGGTTCTCAGTGGTCTGGTAGGGTGCTGCTTTCTGTGTCTTGTGTGGTGACCTACAAACCTGGGCATTTATTTGATTCTCTGTTAGGCAGGTATTGATCAGATTATTGCTGCTGCCGTTTCTGTAATAGCCAATAAGCAACACTAGCCTTCTAGAAGGTCTTTTGTGCTTTAAACACACACACACAACTCTGTTTTCAGCTATACTTCAAGCTTCTACAAAAATACTTTAGTTTTAAGGTAAATTGGAAAATATTTTGAGCCCTGGAATAAAGAGGATAGTTAAATATAGCCCTTTAAATATCTGTTGATGTTTAGATACCTATGTTCAAGTCTATGCCTAATATTTGTTGAACTGTATATAAATTTTTTCAGCTTAATCAGAAAAAGAGGCAGGAACTAAGCATTGGAAGGCATTAATTGGGTCTCAGTGAATCTAGTCTCCTGCCTCTTTGATTGAGCCTTGGCAGCAAAGACTATTTCCTTAGCTGTGGCTTCTGTTATATGCAGTGCTGTCGTTTATGTGAAATGCCCATTTGCCCACCAGATGCCTGGAGCTGTGCATGTGAGATTGTCTACTTTCTTTATGTATATTTACAGGCGCCCTCCACACATGCATGTTTCATGTGTTTATATTTGTATCTTTGTATATACATGGTTACGTGTCTATGAGTGTATCTCGTAGTAAATATGCATTTGAAATCAGAGCCAGGTTGTGCTGGGATGCTTTTCTGAAAGAAGTGAGTTTTGGGTAGCATTCCAAAGGATGGGTAAGGAGCAGATTTTTGGCAGAGAGCAGCAGCATACATCAAGCTTAAAACGGAATTAAGTCAAATGTTGCATTCAGTGAGTCAGCAGGAACCATTGAGAACAGATTGTAAATTTTTAATTGAAAAGAGCCTGGCTGAAAGAGAAGAGTAGGCACGGGGAGAAAAGTGAAAGCTGTGGAGTGTGTGTGCATGTGCACGTGTGTGTGCATGTTGTGAGTGCCTGTGTGTGCGGGTGTGAGTGCGTGTGTGTGTGTGTGTGTGTGTGTGAGTGCCTATATATGTGCGTGCGTATGATCGCATGTGTGTGTGCATGTGCGCATGAGTATGTGTGATTGTGTACATGTGAGTGCATGTGTGTGTGGTCTGTGCGGTCTGTGCGTGTATGTGTGTATGCATACAGATGCCTGGAGCTGTGCATGTGAGATTGTCTACTTTCTGTCTACTTTCTATACCCATTGACAAATGAAACTCTCTGTGCAAACTTGGTTTGTCTTTCTTTTTTTCCACCCACAACACTCGGATCTCCATCAGCTCCACTCAGCTCCTCCACCATCCAAAGCTCCTCCACCATCCAAAGTGTGTGTGTGTGTGTGTGTGTGTGTGTATGGGTGGGGGTGGGGATGGGAGCTGGTATGTTCTCTTGCTGTTTGGTTTCTCCTTGGAGATAACTTCAACTTACCCATGTCGCCATCTAGTGGAACGTGCCGAGGTGCACCTGGGCCCCCGAGCGCCTTGTGAGTGGGATCTCAGGCTGTGGTAGGAAGCTCAGTTCCCTTTTTCCCAGAGATTTTAATGGAAGGAACTAGAGACAGACGTGGGGAGGGAGGTGTGAAGGAGGGGTGCAACTGTTTGCTTCCAAATGGCATTACTTTTGACTCTAGAAAATGGAGCTGAATGTCTGTATAAAGAATTTCTTGAGCTTGGATGGGGCGCTGTGACAGCTTACATGCATAAGCTCCTGTCTTCAGTCTTCCACACTGCTGGGGTGGGGAGCCATACATATTATACTAGTAAAACATTGAGAATTGATATATTATTTATATGATGACATAATACAGGATGTTTTAATGTATTAATATATTTTAATTTTATGTAATTTAAAAATATAAATTTAAACAACTTAAATACACTTGAGAATATTATGTATTTATTTATTTTATTTCTTTGTTGAATCATCATGATTTAAATACATTTTAAGTAATATAATTTTAAAATAATATAATCATATTAACAATACATATATGGTAGCACTGTCGTCCCTGTTGTTCATCAGTTTTGCTCGAGCAGGCACCAGTAACATCTCCATTGTGAGACTTGTTGTTACTGTTTTTGGTATATCGAATACGCAATGGGTAGCTGGTCAGGCTCTGCCATGAGGGCGGGATACTCTTGGTAGCTTGTTGGACTCTCCGAGAGGGATGGAAGAATCGAACCTGGTTCTGCCGTGTGCAAGGCAAACGTCCTACCCACTGTGGGTGATAATATAAATAATAATATGTATAATTATCCCCCCCCCCCAAGGCAGCATTTTTAGACTGTGGCATTGAAATACTGGAGTGTCCGTGGCTCTTCAACTTGGGGCACGGAGCAGGCCTGTAGGAGGCAGCTCCGGGACATTTCTGAGCAGAGGGGGACCGTCACTGTATCTGGTGCTGGCTGGCTTGTTGTATGTGTGGTGAGAGGTTCCATCCTGACTCGTGGTGGGGAGCACTTTGACCAGAGCCACCACAGCCCTTACACACTGGAGAGGGCTGTGCCCCTCCCACCATCCAGCCTGAATTCATTCCACTGAAGCCACCAGGTTCCCATCATGTTCTTGACATCCTTCCAGGTCCTGGGACTGCTCGAGTGGATGTGGCACATAGAAGCATCCTTTGCCCCTGGAGATTAGCGAGTAAGCCACCTGGAAGTGCTTCTCCTTAGCGGCCAACAGTGTCTCCCCTGCTGTCTACTGAACAGACTAGTTACCGGGGAATTTAAATACACAAAAGGTGAACAAAACAAAACCAGCTGAAGAGGACTCTCAGGATTGTGGAGCTGTGTGGGAGGGGAGGATGCGCAGTGGCCTGTCCTCACCGAGAATCTGACCTTCGATGCTTGAGAGATGTGAGGCCGGCAGACAGGTGGCCATGCTCGGGAGAACACCCCAGGTGGAGGTTAAGCAGAGGCTGAGGCCCCCAGGTGGGAGTGGCCTGGTGTGTTCCTGGAGCTGCAGGGGCTGAGGAAAGGAGAGATGAGCCCAGAGGCCAGGAGGGGCAGACCGCAGGGTGCCTTGAGGACAACTAGAATGACTGAGTGACTGGATTTGAGCTGGGGAGCTCTTTGATCTGGCCTATCTAGTGTTCATACAAATGATACTCCCCTGGTTATTTAGGCCCGTGGTTGAGAACCTGCCCTTGACCTTAACCTCATTCTTGCCACCGCATCTCCCTGACTCGCTGGACAGGGTACTCAGGCCCCGGCTGTGTGAGCAGTGGGTCCACAGGATGAAGATGCTGTGGGCTGGGGCTATTTCAGCTCCAGGCACCTTGCTGTTCCCACGGTGTGTCCCCACCTTCCTCTGGTTCCCCCTATTCTAATACAGAAGAGCTCTCGGAGAGGACTGACCTAATGTTGCCTCTGCTACCCTTCGTTTGAGGATGGAGAGGAAGTTCTTTGGTTTTTCCAGTGGTTCGGGGCAAGAACGTATAATCCTGAAAAGCCGCCTACTGTTCTTTGGGGATTTGTTTTTGTGTTTTATGGTGATTGGGATCAAACCCAGCTCCCCACCCATGTAAGGCAAGTGTTCTGGTACTGAACTACATCCCTAGATCCTAATGTTCGTTTTAAAATTTCTTTTCTTTTTTAAAAATTGAATCACGTTACAAAGATGTTTATGATTGCGTTTCTGGCATATATTGTTCCAACACCAGTTTCTTCATCTACTATCCTCCACCAATGCCCCATTTTCCCTTCCCCACCCCCCACCCCGCCTGTGAGAGGCACTTTCCCCTGCCCTGTTGTCCTAGTGCCCCCTTCCCTAATTTATCCCCCTCAACCCTGCCCAGTGCCGAGCTGCCTACTGAAGAACAGTTCTCCTGCTCTTCTTTCCTATTGCCATTGGGCATTTGATATTCCCCTACAGGTTTTATTCTGTGCCATCAAAGAGAGAGATTTTTTTTTTCTTTTAGGGTCACACCTGGCAATGCACAGGGGTTACTCCTGGCTCATGCACTCAGGAATTACTCCTGGCGGTGCTCCTGGGACCATATGGGATGCTGAAAATTGAACCTGGGTTGGCTGTGTGCAAGGCAAATGCCCTACCTGCTGTGCTATCGCTCCAGCCCTGAGAGAGATCATTCTGAGTCTATTATCCCTTTAGCCGATTTCACTCAACATGATAGACTTAAGAGCCATCCACATTGCAGCGAATTGCATGACTTTCTCTTTTCTTAAGGCTGTGCATAGTATTGCATTGTGTATATGTACCATAGTTTGTTTATCCAGTCATCTGTTTGTGGGCATTTGGGTTGTTTCCATATTTTGGCTATTGTATATAGTGCTGAAATGAACATAGGAATGCTGATGTCTTTTCTGATTTGTGCTTTTTGGATCCTTGGCATATATTCCCATGAGTAGGATTAATGGATCATATTCAATTGCTTGTTTTTTGAGGAATGTCCTAATGTTCCCTTTTTTTGGTGGAGGGGACTCTTCGGTCCTGTCTCTGCACTCAGAAATTACTCCTGGCATTGCTCTGGGGACTGAACCAGGATTGGCCACATGCAAGGCAAACGCCCTACTGTCTATACTATTGCTCTGGCTCCGAAGTTCCCTTTTTAAGTCAACTTGGATCTAATGAAACTTACAGTACCACTTCTGTGGGTATCAGGTATTTGAGCTCAGTTCTCCACATCACGTGCTTTGCCTGGGTAAGACTGAATCACAAACGTTTAAAACACACTGCATCCACGGGTCAGGCATGTGGCTCGGGAGTAGGTATGTATTGGGAACGTGTGAGGCCCTGGGCTTGATCCCTGAAACCACAGCCCCCACCCTCCAAAGCCCCACACTATTCTGTACTTCTCTCTCCCCCAAGTCCTATTAGCCAAAAGGAAAAAAAAAAGGAAAACTAGTTTTCAGTTTTCAAAATTCTCCAAATATAGCTTGACCTGGGCAAATTTCTGTGCAGCTCTCACTGCCTTCTTGTTTTTCCATGAGCCATTTCAAGATCTTTTTATTTTTTCTTCCCTCTCTCTTTGATCTTATGATCTTTGTCCTCTGAACGCAGGCCAAATCCTCTAGCCTCCCTTTCCGATGAAGGTTGGACTGGTGCTAAGTATAGCGCTGAGTGACTGGGTGCTACACCTTCGCCAAGGGCTGTGGCCTGTCCCAGGCAGTGGGAAGGAACTAGCTCACCTCCACCTCTTCTTCCTTTCCTCCCAAAGCAATGCGTCCATTATATAAATTGTGAGCTCCACATTGCATTTCCTGTTCATTTATACACATGCAGTCGCACATTTCTTTGTGGTAATTTTATGTGTTGCGCTCATATCTATAAATGAACTTTCAGAACTATTAGGGTTAGAATAAGCACCCTTTGGAATCAGGATCTTCCAAGAAAGGTTGCAGCAGTCCCCTCAGCTTCTTTTTTTTTTTTTCTTCTTCTTTTTTTAGGCCACGCCCAGCAATGCTCAGGGGCTACTCCTAGCTATGCACTTAGAAATTACTCCTGGCGATGCTTGGGGGACCATACGGGGTGCTGGGGATCGAACTCCTGTCGGTATTGTGCAAGACAAGTGCTTTACCTACTGTACTGTCTTTCCAGGGCTATAGGCAATACTGTTCCGGAGGGATCTTTTTTTTTGAGATAATTGAAAAGAAGTATTTGCTGGCAGAAATTCCATCATAAAAACTCTAGACCACAATGCAAATACAGAAACTTGTGTATTACTTGGGGCAGTGGGGAATGATGTGAGCTGCTTGTGGGTGACATAGAATGAGAGTGCTCACTTGGGACCTCCCCAGATTCCAGAAAGTCATTCTGTAACCATTTGGCCTTTCAGCTCTAAAACTGCTGCATCCAAGTGCAGAAAAAGTCATAGCTCAGGGGCTGTGTGCCTGAATGCCTGGAAGTAGCCCTAGACTTCTTTAAGATAGCCCAAGGGGCAGAGCACATTATTTCTTTCTTTCTTTTTTCTTTTTATTTTACTTTGTTTTTTTAAATTAAATTTTTAAAAAATTTTATAAAGTAGTTCACAATATTTGATTATGTTTAATATTCAAACACCAATCCCACCACCATTACACCTTCCCACCACCATATTTCAGGTGTTCCCATCCCAAACCCCAATCCCTGCCCCAGAACAGAACCGAAATAATACAATATTTCCCTCTAAGCTTGGTTGCCTCCTCCTTTGAATCCCATCAGATGTGATGCGGTACTCTTGGAATATGGGTAGTGTGTGACCTATGAAGTGTCACCAGCTGTGGAAAGTCCAGGGAAAGATTCACTCGTGGGTGAGGCTTGGCCCGAGCATCTGGAGAGCAGCCATGAGCATGGCCGCAGTTGAGTTCCGGAGGTCTTCAGCTACTGGGGCTGGGTCCCGGTCCCTTGGAGGGGTCTCACCTGCCCTTCTCTGGGGCGTCTGGAGTGAAACCGCCTGGCTCGGGGTCCGGCAGCAAGCATGTGATTTCTAAGCAAGAGTTTGAGCCTGAGCACCGCTGGATGTGGCTCTGGTGGCCCCTAGCACAGAAGCATCAGGCTCATCTGGTCCCCGTCCCTAAGCACTACTGGGGATCCCCCGCCCCACAAAAGCCACTCCAGAGGCTAAGTGAACACATCCTAAGGCTACACTCTGGTCTGGCATTCTTGGGCTTCCACTGTTGCTTGATCCCTCCTCTGCTGACTTCTTAGGAACTTCCTGTTCTGTCCCCAAGCGTGCCCCCGGGCTCCCTACTACACTCGGGCTCCCTACTACACTCGGGCTCCTGGGAGATGCCCTGGGGCTGGCTCCCTCCTGGGATCTGGAACTAGTGAGGCCACACCTTCCCAGCACCCAGGCTCACCTTCCTAGAGTCCAGAAGATCAACTCAGACCTCTGGGGCAGGGCTGCAGGGCGGGGAGAGAGGTCAGGGACTCAGGCACTCCCCAAGGTGCTGTGCTCACTGCCTGGGCCTCAGTTGCCTGCACCAGACAGGCAAGACGTGGCATTTTCAGAGCCCCTCTTGTGCCACTTGCTGACCTGCTACTCTCCGGCCTTCTTAGGGAGTGAGCCAGAGCAACTGGGGGAGAGTTGAGTGGTCAGCCTCACTGTCTCTGGCTCCTCTGCCGTCCCCCAGGGGCTCGCCATGGGGTCTGGCCAGCAGCAGGAGGAGAAATCCTCAAGCCCTCCTCCTCGGTAGCTGCAGGACACGGCACCCATGACGGTTCTCCTGCACGCACCTTTTACTGTTCTTTATTTTACATTTTTAATTGTCGTACAGCTTTTATTGTTTCTTTATATTTAACTTCCCCCTTACCTTTGGCTCTGGCATGACTGGTGGTTGCACACTCACTCTGGATTGTGAGGGCTGTGGCACGAGAAGCCAACTGAGGGTGGCTCGAGCAAGAGACATTTTATGTTAGTTTACATCAACCCAGGAGGTTTGCTTAACAGCCCGGTGACATCAAGAACAGAGACGTGGGGCTGGAACAGTGGCCGGGAGTGACAGAGAGGCAGAAGTAAGCCCTTAGCACAGCTGAGTATATCCCAGACACCCCCCACCCACCCTCCTTAAATGAACCAGCTGCTTTCTGATCTGTGCCCCCATCCTGGCCTTGGCCCCCAGCTAGCTGCCTTGCAGAGATGCCGGTCCTCACACCCATCCGCACTGTCTGGAGTCGGGAAGATCTGACTAGGGGGAGTAAGTGACCCTTTTCAGAAGCCCCCAGCAAATATCCATGTCTCACTGCCCCAGCTTACGGACTTTGAGGTCTTCTTCGACTGTGGTTGGCTTAGATTTGGGAGGGGTGGGGGAGGTTCATGGTGGTTAGTTGAAATGATGAGAGCTGAGAACTGGGTCCCAGTGGGTGGGGTACTCAGTATTTTCTTTTCTAGTAGCACAGCTATTGCCCGGGGAGGGGAAAATAAAGGTGATGTCACTTCGGCTCCGCTGTCCACCACACAGGCATCCTTTCATGGTGCTCTCTCCCCACTCTTGTTCCTTATTGGCAGTTGGGTATGATTTGAGTCAGCCAAGAGGTCCCTGCACTACATTACCAGTGCTCTTTCCCCCCCATCCCCCAACCCCGAATACATGTTCTCTAGAAAGGCAGACCTCAGAATCCAGCAGCACTGCAGATGAGAAAGGGAAGCTCTCAACGTTGATCAGGTGTCCCCATGGTCCCATAGACTGGGCAGGTAAGTCCTGAGCAGAGAATAGAATGAACTAGAATCAGTCGCAGACCTTCCAGCCTTGGGATCTGTGTATCCTCACAAAACACTGCAGTCCACTATGCATTTTCTTATGTTTGGAGTTTGGAGCCACACCCAGTGGTGCTCAGGGACTGCTCCTGACTCTAAGCTCTGGGGACACCCGTGGTTGTGTTTAGGGGACACTGCAGTGACAGGGATAAAAAAAAAAAAAACCTGGGATGGCCACATGCCTTAACCTTATACTCTCTACCCAGCCCTGCATTTTTTTCCTTATTTTGGGGGGAGGAGGGGAAGTTTGGGTCATGCCTGGCAGAGCTTAGTTAGAGCTTACTTCTGGCTTTATGCTCAGGAATTACTTCCCATGGATAGGAAACCATATGTGGGGCTAGAGGTTGAACTGGGGTGAGCTTCAACAAGAAAAGGCCCTTAACCCCTATATTAGCTGTCCAGCCCCATGCACTTTCTTTTAAAACTGTCACAAAGTCATATGTTGCTGAAAAACATGCCTTCTCTTTTATAACTTTGAGCTCAATAGCCACATTTGATTATTTTATCTACTTTTATGGAAAAAACTGACTTCTAGATAGTCTCAGGACTTTGTCGAGGCTCACAAATTAATGATAGAGAGTGATCAGGTCTATATTATTTATTTAGTTTGCTCTTGAAGCCTACAAGGGCAAGGCTGCCGAGGGCCTAGCTTCTTAACTAGAGGCTGCAACTGCAAGAGATCCCGTAGCTGAATATGGGAGTTGAGAAAAATTTGGCAACAGCTAAAAGTTTCTGAAGTGCAGTGACCAAAAATTAATTCACAACTAACCGCGAAATGAATCTGAAAGGTTTCTGGCAGTGCTCACCCGTGTTACATTTCACGGGTGAAAAGGGATCGGGAGAGAGGGAAATGTTCCAGAAGCCCCGGTCTGGGCAGGGGCAGGGGCAGGGGTGGGGTCAGCATTCACAAGGCCCTTGGGGGGAGGCGTGAAAGGATGGGCCAGACAGAGACTGCCGTGTGGCGAGGTGTGAGTTGCGGCAGGGGGGGTACCTGCTGAACTTGAGGAATGCAGTAGAAGGCAGGGGCGCAGCGCCTTGCTCCACTTACCCACCTTCCTGCTAGGGAAATAAGATGCTCAGAGGGCCAGCCTGGGAGCCCACCATGGATTCCTTTCTGCTAAGTGGACCTGAACCAAAACCCCACTGAGAAGTGCCCAGGAGCTGGACTGCCCACCCCTCATTGGGGCTGTGGGCAGAGGATCCCTCTCCCGGGGACCTTGGGGACCTGGTTTCCAGTCCTCTGTAGGACACTTGTGTGCTGGACCTTTGGATGTAATAGAGGAGCACTGGGAGTTTGACTCCTCGTTCGTGAACAGATTTGGAGAGAGGAGGTATCATACTGCCTCCAAATGCTTTGAGCGCTGGCTTCTGATTCCTGGGTTCCGGGCAGGCTCCGCTAGGAGGTGTCAAGTGGAATGGCGATGGGGGCAGAGGTGAGTTGCCCTGGCAGGCTTCTGTATTGCATGCTGCAGATAGCTCGACAGCTCCCGAGCGCTGGCCTGGCCGAGTGCCGGGTGTCATTTGTTAGGCGGGAACTTCAGGCACGGCCGCTCACAAATGCTGGCCTTGTTTCTGTTGCTAAGCTGGGCTTGTGTTTTGTGACACCCAGATGTCAGGGATGTTGCGGGAGCAGCGTACTGAGGGCACGATCCACTGCTGGCTCGCTGCAGACTCTCAGCCCAAAGGGGCAGTTCAGAGCTGTGCTCACCTGGCTTTTTTGGGGGCCGGTGAGCCCAGTTGTGTCTTTTGTGTCTGGTTCTGCTATGAGTCAATTTTGAGTGGTCCTGCTCGCTGCCATGGTTCATGGAGTTTTTATAGGATCCAGTTGCCCATTAACCCCATACTGTCTCCTCTAAAGCTCACCTTTTTTTTTTTTTTTTTTTTTGGCTTTTTGGGTCACACCTGGCAATACACAGGGGTTACTCCTGGCTCTGCACTCAGGAATTACTCCTGGCGGTGCTCAGGGGACCATATGGGATGCTGGGAATCGAACCCGGGTCGGCTGTGTGCAAGGCAAATGCCCTACCCACTGTGCTATCGCTCCAGCCCCTCTAAAGCTCACCTTGATGCGTTAGTATGTGGTTGATTTTTTTTCTCTCTTTTTTGGGTTATGCCCAGTAATGCTCAGAGGCTACTCCTGGCTTTGCACTCAGAGTAGCCCCCACACACTGTACAGTATAACCCCCAAGCCCAAAACAACATAGAAAGCAAAAACCATGTGTGTATGGCTTAAGACCACTGCTCCAGGCCAGGGGTCAGCTCTAAGCTGCCGTTCCGGATTCGGGGGGGCTACCCAGCAGCTCACTTCAGCAGTCACTGCTGTGTTTGCTCAGTCTCGAGACTCTGCGGACATGAGCCTTTTCTAACTGCATTTTCACAGTAGATTTTAGCCTTCGACTTCAGAGAGTTACCCTTGGCAGAAGTAGGCCACCCTGATATCCACCCACAAATGGAAACTACTTCAAAAGAAATACTGCACCTGAAAAATCATTTCGTGACTCAACCCTGGCCAGTGCTTCCAGGTCATCTTTGCCCTCTGCCCTCTGCCCCCTGCCCCCTTATTGTTTCATATCCCTTCTTTTGGATCCCAGTATTGTCTCGAAATATGATTTGTGCTCTCCTCACCCAGAGACGCCCTCGTACTGAGAAAGGTAACACAGAATCAGGTCAGGGGTCGTATTCCAGTCTCTGTTTACACTCCGTCTCAGCTCAGCAACTTTATTTCTCCAGGGGGGCTGTGTCCTTATTAGAAGTGAACAGGAACAGTAGAGATAGTGCAGGGAGTAAGGGCTTCACCTTGCATGTGACTGACCCCAGTTGGATCTCTGCCACCATCTACGGTCCCCTAAGCAATGCTGGGATTGTCCCTGAGCACAGAGTCAGGAATAGCCCCTGAGCATTGCCAGGTGGGACCCAGACCCCCGAAAAGAAGATAACCAGCTGTACGGCCTAGATGTCTTTTCTTCTGGTATTGTCATGAGGATGAGTGAGGGTAGCAGAGTGCCTTCATAAGCTAGAAAGTTTACCTCTTCCCAGAGAGGGAGGGAGAGTAGAACTGTGCACGCCGTGTGATCTAAGGTACCTGGTCAAGTATTTGGCATAGAGTCAGCACCCGACAAGTAATACTTACGAGTGCTGAGGCTACTGAGACGCCAGATATGCTGATTATAGGCCAAGCTCGACATCAGCACATAACTCATCTAGTCCGAAACTGGTGTGCTGCTTCGGAAGCGGGGGGGCTGTGGCCAAAGAAGGGGCGTCTTCCTTCCTTGGGTTCAGAGAACAGGGTATTTGGGACGACCTAGGTGCTGCCTTTTTCCAGGCTCAGTGTCATTTCATCCCGTAAGGAAATGAGTGACAAAATTAATCCCACCATGGCCAAGGTGGGGTCCCACATGGCCTAGCAATGCAGCGTGTTGTAAACGCAGCCTCTGAGGGGACACTCACTTCTAAGAGACTCACTTCCTACATTGTTTATCGCCCCCGAGAAGTTCATGCCTGGACTCTGGGGCCGGCCGGAATCCCCAGCTGGGGGCTATTAGCACAGAGATTCAGTTGGTCTGATACCGGATGTTAGTTCTTCATCTAAAGGAAAACCAGCTCCCACTCCAGAAGGGCGAGGTGGCTGCTGGTGTCAGTGGGTGGGGGAGAGACCGTCCTCTGGCCACAGCTGGAGAGGTCATCAGCTGGAGTGGAACTGTTCGGTTCGTCCAGTGAGCTGAGACGTGGCGGAGGGTCGCTGGTGGTGAGGTGCCTTCTGGAGAGATGCGCCGGGTCCCTTAATTGAAGCCCAGAGGCCTTCCAGGGCGGTTTGCATCTGCTCAGCACTGTTTACAAGGATGTGAAAGGAAGTGCTCCTTGTACGACAGAAAGATCGCAGCCGTCCCGAGGATTTATTCTTGGCTCTTTATCTGATAGTTAGGGTTTCCTTTTTAAAAGCCCGACAGGCTTCTGGGTTGTTGGACTTTACCTGCCTCAGTTCTCAGATGCATGCAGATTTCTTTTCCTGGCTTTTAGGTCTTTGAAGAAAGCAAATATTAATGTGCATGGTTCCTTAGAATATGGCTCTTTGTTTGCTTTCAGGGGGGTGGGGCACACCCAGTGGTATGCAGGGGTCACTCCTGGAGGTGCTCTTGGGCCCCTGCTGTGATGGGGATCAAAGCTGGTTGCCCACATACAGAGTCCAGCCCTTTGAGCCATCTCCGTGAACCCGTGAATGATTATATCGTAGCTGCACAGCACTTTCATAGTGTCCTTCATGTGTCATACTTTCTGGAAAGAAGAGGGGAAATCTTTCAAATGGGTTTGTGAGATGCCTCCAAGGGCCGGGTCATACTTTTAATGTCGGTACCCCAGTTTCGATCTCTGCCACCGTGTGGTGCCTGAGCCCAGATATCACCCCCTAGCTATCCACCCCTTATCTTCCCACAGGCACTGCTGGGTATGGCCCCACCTCCCCAAAAACCTTGCCGAAGTGATCTTATGTCGACTTTCCCCCCCTCCTAGTCTTGAAGCTTGCAAAAATGGGTCTCAGATGAGGACCTCCACTGGGCCAGGGAGGAGGCCCCCAGCCGAGCCCGGCCTTACCTGTGAGGGGCCCCTGGCTCAAGTTCTGGCTTTCCCCCTCCAAACACTAAAAAAAGGGGGAAAAAAATGAAAGACCCACTTGAAGTGTAGTTGGTGTTCTCTGTGGAAGGGGGCGTTCACGCCGAGCATCTGTGGGCTAGGGGAGTTGTTACGGAGCGTGGGGCAAACAGGAATCAAAAAACAGCCCGTTCCAGCCGCTCCACACCAGGAGCCGCTCAGAGGCCCGTGATTCACGGCTCGCGTGGTTTCTAGCAAGTCTCAGCTAACGAAAACAAGTGCCAGTGTTTCTGAGTGATGACTAACTTCTTGCGTCATTCATTTCTAGGTGCGTGGGGCGCTGCTTGCAGGGTCCTTCACACTTGCTTGCTTTGCTGCTGTGTCTTGGGGGAGAAAGAGGCTTTGGTTCCCAGGGCCGCATTCTTACCTGCCTCACTGCTGCCACCCAGGGAGCAGGACCTGAGGTTGGCAGTGGCTGTGGTGGGTATGAAGCATTAAAATTCAAGCCTCTGTAGGACATTTTCAACTCAGAGTCTCACTTGAGGGAGGATCTTTAAACACTGTTAGCTCATGCCAGCTGGAGATGATGACTTAATTAACAACTGTAGAAATGGAGGCAAACAAGCTTATTCAAGAAATTTATCCATTGTTGGGCTTTCATTACAAATAAGAGGAAGGGAGGGGGGGCTGGAGCAATAGCACAACGGGTAGGGCGTTTGCCTTGCATGCGGCCACCCGGGTTCGATTCCCAGCATCCTATATGGTTCCCTAACCACCGCCAGGGGTAATTCCTGAGTGCAGAGCCAGGAGTAACCCTGTGCATCACTGGGTGTGACCCAAAAAGCCCCCCCCCAAAAAAAATAGAAATAAGAGAAGGGCTGAGAGAGACAGTACTTACTGTACTTGCCTTGCATGTAGCTGACCTGGGTTTCAGCTGCAGCACCATATGCTTCCCTGGACTGTGCTAGGGGTGATTCCTGAGCACAAGAGCTAGGAGTAAGCCCTGAGCACCACCAGATGTCGGGAGGGAGAGGGAGAGGGAGAGGGGGAGGGAGAAAGAATAAGTGACAGTTGTAGATTCCTTGTCACTGTTACCATCATGAAGAAGACCCAGATACTTTCATGTGTGGTGCATATCTGTGCCTGCCGGGCTTACTTTCCCCCAGACAGGCTGAGCCTGAGGAGCTCTCTAAGCTGACGGCTCCAAATGGTAGCTGCAAACGTCTAGGCTGAAAGCAAATCTCTCCAACATTGTTAACTCATTGCACTCTCCATGTAAATCCTAGGATGGCCCAAAGAATATCTAATAGTGTCATTTCTTAAGTGCTTAAGTCCAAATAATGTAATTAGTACTTCTGTGCTAATAACTTTGGAGAAATTATACACATCACTGGAAAGAGCAAAGATTCTGTTTCCATTTCATTCCTCACAAAGCTCTTTGTTGATGGAATGAGAGCACAGCTGGGCCTTGATCACTGCAGCCGAGGGTCAGTCAAGAGGAGATTCCCAGCCATGTGAACAGGATCAATTAATAGAAAGAACTACTTCCCAGTGAAACAGTATGATGGTACCTCCAAGAATTAAAAATAGAATTACTGTGTGATTGAGCAATTCCTTTGCATTATATACAAAAGACATGAAAGCAGGAAATTATCATAGGCATCTGTACCTGTTTATAGCAGCATTGCTTACAATATAAACGGCAGAATCAACTAACGTTTCAATCAGCGGATGAATGGGTACACAAAATATGGTGCAGACAATGGAATCACATCCAGCCTTAACAAAGCAAGATAATTTAGGCACAGTCTGAGACATTATGCTACATAAAATAAGCCAATCACAAAGACAGATATTCTAAAATTCTGATTACATACAGTTCCTGTAGTGGTCAAATCCGTAGACAGAAGTACAGTGGTTGATTCCTAGGGATTAAGGGAAGCAGAGAATGGAGAGTTAGTATTTAGGAGGGAAAGAGTTAGAATTTTGCAAGATAAGTCCTAGAAATGGATGGTGGCAAGTGTTGCACAAGAACATACACCTACTTACTCCCATTGAATCATAGACTGAAAATGAGTAAGATTCTATATGGGAGTATGCGTGTTTTCCATACACATAAAAAGCAGTAAAGAAAACAAAAACAACAAAAATTGTCGATGCGTGTAGCTGAATCAGTAAAAGCTGTGGAATGTATAGCCCGTGTAAACTTTTGACTGTTGGGAATGGGATCATGGAATTGCTGGTTTCGGGGAGGGTTTAGGCCATACCCACGGTACTCAGGAGCTCGATCTGGCTCTGTGCTCAGGCGTGAGCCTGGGGGTACACAGGGTACCATATGTGGGTCAGGATTTTGATCCAGGGTTATGGCCACCACAGCTGCATGCAGGGCAAGTTACTTAGCTCCTGTACTATCTCCCCAGCCCAGAAGTGGGATAACTTAATGTGAGGTTGTCAGCTAAGCTTTGAAGCACCGTGAGTTGAGCTGTCCCTGCTGGCACCAGGGCCAGCCTCCAACTCTTTGAGACTCTCCTAATGGAGCCTGTTTTTGAGTTTTTATTCTGCAACATGAAAGACTTAGATTTTTTTTATAAGTATTTTTAATAGAGTGAGAAAGTCTGGATGTAGGAGACAGGAGCCTCAGTTATATTTGCTGTGGTCTGAAAAGCATTATGACTTACTTCTGTGACCTTGAGCAAATCACAGCACCTCTGTCTTTAATTACATATCTGTTCAATGGGTATGATGGCCCCAGGGAGCTCATTTGGAGAATGAATAAAACCCATGTTAATGCAAGGCATCATTGTTCAGTATTATCACAGAAACACCATGGGTCTTAAATTCTTCACCTATCATTTTTAGATTCCTTTTGAGTCTCCCCTGCCCCCCCCCCTCTCTCTCTCTGTGTGAAACAAAAAAGTTTTTTTTTAAAGCTTTAAAAGACTTTTTTTTAAACTTTAAAAAAGTTTTTTTTAAAAACTTTTTAAAAGTTTTACAGGGGAAAAAAAAGTTTTCTTAGGAAAAGAATTTCTTAGGAAAAAAAGATTTCTTAGGAAAAGAATAAAAGCAAGATAAGGAAACAAAAGCCTGGAAAACCAAGTATATCCCAGATACCTAGTCTCTCTGAGCTTTCCCTCAGATGCCCCATCTTCCTCTGAGCTCAGAACAATCTACTCATCTTTAGGGCAGGAGTGAGCCCGTAGGAGGTGAAAGCTGTCACAGGGGAGAGTGAGCAAGGGGTGGATCCATGAGAAGTACATTACCACCTCCTGGAATTAGAGCAGCGTAGGTGATGACTGTGTGTCTCCGACTCATTCCCTGAGTTTGAAAACACACTGACCTCTTCGCAGTCTCCTGAATAATGAGCAGCAAGCAGGGCGGCTCTGAAGTCCAGACTTTTAATGTATGATTTAGAAAGAGACTTAATGCTGCTCGGATAAAGTTCAATGGAGAGTTGGTGTGAACTTCCTTCAGAACCACGGTGCTTTGGAAGACGGATGTCTGTAGGTCTGCTGTCAAAATTTCCAAAATAATGCCAGGAAGCTCCTGGCCAATAGAGTTACCTTTTGCCCTGGTAAATATTTGATAATACTTGAGTGAATTTTTACAAAATTTACCATGTAACCTGCTTTGTAAGTCTCCCATCTATGCATGGAAGGTGCAATGTCTATTATTACACTTGGATTTAATATATAGTTAATATTTAAATGCAATTGGTATTCAATATGAAGGGCTGCTAATTTAATTGCTATGTTGTGCCAGGTGCTGATAAATTTTTGATGTGACTTTCACATATTGTCCAACTAAGAGGTGATGGAATGTTTCTTAAACATACACAGAGTGAACAGATTCCCCCTCTGGGAGATAGTTAATCATGATGATAATCCCTGGAGCCAAGATATAATGAATCATTTTTGGAACAACAACCAACAAAACTCTTGATGGGAGAGACAGGTCCAGTGACAGAGCACAGATCTATTGTGAGCTATTCAGTTCAGTCTCCAGTATGACTGACCCCTGAGCATCACACAGGGAGGTCTCAACCCCCCTCCCCTGTACCTCTGGGGGTGGTCATATTTAAAAGCTTAAGGTGAAGTGCCTGAGCTGGGTATTAAACATCTGGAAACCTAGAAAATCCACTGCCCTTTAGCCCCTTTTGCTGAGTGATAGGCCTGGGACAGTGAATTTGCTCAACCCCCATGACTTGGAGGTCATATAGGGACAGAGGGACATAGGGTTATGCATATACAGCTTTTGAAAGAACTCGCAGCCTGCCCTGCTTTCGAGCTCGAGCTTGACATTCTTCCCCAAGGTGACTGCAGAATATATTTAAATACAAAAGAAAAGTCTCCAGGCTTCCCGAGGGTGGTGGTGGTGAATGAGCAAAGATGAACCAAGCTGCTAAAAAGACTCCAAATGCAATTACCAGGCCGACACAGCTGCCCTTGAACTGTTCATTCAGCACTTGTTCTCTTTGGCATAGCAGCGCCGGGCTGGAGGTCTCTTTGTGAGCAGGACATTGAGGACGTGTATCTCGAACCCACCTTCTGTGGTTTCTGCAGAGTTTGACATTTAATAAATATTTCCTCTGAGGGCCCTTTCTGAAAGGAGAGGGTGAAAGTGAGCTCTTGTGGGCTGGCTGACTGTGTCCTTATCACCCCAGGAAGGTGTTGTGTCTTACTCCAATAATAGATGAGGAGCCATCGCAGCTGTGGAAGAGCCCCTCCTCACTCCTGCTGGACTCTCGGTGGACATCTGGGCTGCCGTGGGTGAGGGGTGAGCGAGGTCAGATGGTGGGGGTGTTTCAAGAGTGATGCCTTAGGCAGGAGAGGCAAGGCCGTTGATGACGGAAAGAGCATTTCTTGGCTTTAGAATGGTCCTCATCTCAGGTTGGGCTGTTTCTGCTCCAATTCGGAGGGTTCTAAGCGGGATGTGGACCTTCTCCGTGCCTGATGCAGGCTGTGTGGCAGAGGGGGGCCCACGCCGTTCTCTTCTGACTTCTAGAAGAGTGCAGCCTGCTGCCCTGTTGGTGAGGCCAGTTTCCGGAAACCCACAGCACTGATATTTTCCAGATGTTTCTCTTCTGCGCCCCTCTCTGGCTGTGTCTTCCTCTCTTCGTCCTGCCCTTTCAGTAAAATTGCAATAAAATTCTTCTGAGGGCCCTAGACATGTTAGTATCACTTCTCAGTAGGAAGTTATTTTATAGCTGAGCCTTCCATCAATATTTACAATATCCTTCAACGCTTGTGCATAGCATAAACAGTTTTTCCCCATACTCAAACCCAATATTGAAATGAAACCCTGGAGTATCTTTTATAAAAATTTACTTTTCATGGTGCAGTGCTTTATAGTCATCCATGAGGTATTTTTGGTTTTCAGATCACCTTTTGCTTCTATTTACTAAATTTCAAACATAAACTTGTACTAAGTAATGTAGGGTGTGTGTGTGTATGTGTGTGTGTGTGTGTGTGTCGCTGGGGACGAATCCAGAACCTCAAGCCTTGAACCATATCCCCAGCCCTAAATTATATTTTAAATCCTCATTCTACAAGGAATACTTTGCCCCAAACCCTCCAGATTAGCCAAACTAAATTTGAATCCAGACTCTTTAAATCTCTATCATATCTGTGTCCTTTTTTACAAAATTGATTGGAATGCCAGCACTCTTGCTTATTGCCTATATAAAATTGGGGAACGAGGGGAAAGAAAGCAGTGGGAAGATTTGTGAAGGAAATACAACTTGTCACAGTTTTCTAATAGATCTTTCAGGTATGTTATTTGAGTATATTTGGGTTTTGATCATTACAAAACGACAACTAGAACTCTCTAAAAAAATTCCGGCCTAAAACACAGTGTGTCCGTAGCCGCTCTCATTTGTTCTTTGCCCAAGGGGAAAACAGGGCTTCATAAATACAAAACAGAGCAAAGCCCAGGAAAAAAATCCCTTTCCCTCGGCAAATAATAGGAGCGCGTGGACTGGACCTGGCGGGTAGAAATGATTCCATCAGCGTTAGGAGGCCTGAATACCCTTGCCCCCTCCCCTGGAATTTTAAAGGAATTTCTCCCCGGTTGATGCGGGCTGCGCGGGGAAGACGCACCTCTCGGGACCTGCGGAGCGAGGGCGCCCGGGCTGGGTGTGAGTTAGGGAGCTCGTCTGGGTGAAGCCCAATGAGTAAGCTCGGTTTTTTCCGTGCAAAAGGAAGGGGGTGGAGGCCGCCGCCTCCACTTTCTTCCGAAAGGCCCCCTGGCTCTTGAACTTGTGAAATGCCCGTGCTTGCCGCCAGAAGCTGGTGGTCCTGCCCCAGGGACCAAGCGCCACGCTGCCTTCCTGCAAACTTAACCTCCAAGGACGCAGCCGCTTGAAAACCCTTTGTTTGGGGTAGAGACACCCCCCCCCCACACACACACACACACACACCACCACCACCAGGCAGGGAAAGTTCAATGTAGAAAACGTGGAAAGAAAACGCCACCCGGCGACTCCGAGGCATTTCTGTGCTTGCAACTCTGCATGACTGTTTGTGGACCGTCGCGGCCGTGGGTCTTACCCGCACGAGCCTTCTGCACCCCCCCACCCCTTACGCCCCCTTCTCCCCGCTCCCCCCAACCCCCAGCTCCATCCGGGAGGATGGAGGATGCGCTGGCCCACCGCCCCCCATCCTTCAGACCTGGCCCCACCTGCGTCGCCTCCGCCCCGCGCGCGCTCGGCCCCGGGGGCGGCTCCCTGCGGCCCAGCCGAGCCGCGATTCGTCACTCGCGCCCGGACTTTCCCCCTGAAAAGCCCGGAGCCGCCGCGCGCCCGCCCGGGGAGGCCGTGAGTCCGGGAGTCGGGCCGGCGCGTGTCCTTCTTTCTTCTGCGTCCCCCCCGTCGAGTGCGCCAGGTCCATGACCATGACCGCCGTCGCCGCAGACACCATGCGCTCGGACGCCGAGGAGGCCCGGGAAGGTAGGGCCCCGGGACGGACAGACGCCCAGGCGTCCCAGCGCAGAGCGGTGGGGGGCGGGGGGAGAGAGTGGGACGGGCGGCGTCGGGGCTCCCGCGGGAGGGGGCGGGGGTCCCCACCCGAGAGGTGCTGAGACTCGGGGAGCCCGACGTGGGGAGCCCGGGTGACAGGCAGGAGGGGGACGGGCCGCGAGGGCCCGCGGAGTCGGCCGGTGCGTGTCTCTGCTTGCTGGCTGGCGTTTCTGCAGCCGAGCTCAGGGTGTGCAGGGGCTGAAGGGGGATGAGAGAGAGAGAGAGAGAGAGAGAAGGGCGGTGGAGGGGGGGGTTGCAGAATCGGGCGAGGGCGGTGGGGTCCCCGGTGCGGCTTGAAACTGTGGGGAGTTTGTTTCTGACTCTGCCCGAGCCCAGGGCTTCACGGACTCCTTCCTCACCGAGCGCGGGTTCTGGACGGCTGGAAAAGTTCCAAGCAAAACACAATTACGCTCGGGGCTGAGTCCGGGGAGTTGATTTGTGGGCGAGCGCTTGTTTGTGATGCTTTGTTTCCGGAAAAATTGTGTATACAAAGCTTATCTTGTAAGGGGCGGGGCGGGGGGGGCGGGGAAGCATTCGGAAGAAGGAGGGAAGGCTGCAAGAGGGTGAAATTCCTCTCCTTTTTTCAAATTGCCTCTTGGGAAACGGGTTCGTCTCCAGCCCGTGGCCGCGCCCCTTGCTTGGCCCTTGAGGCTGGGCCCCTCTGTCTGTCCTTCACGCAGCCCTTCCCCAAGGCGCAGTGGAGCCCGACGTGCCCCTGATGATGGGTAATAGTAAGAGCGCAGGGAAGCAGTCCGTCAAAACGGAGGCTCGTCCAACAGCCTTGCTGCTCCGTGTGGACGAGAAATGACAACCAGGAGCTTTGTTTGGCGCGTGTGTGGGGCTGCAGGGGTGGGGTTAATGCTTTCTCACGGTGGCCTCTGTTGTGAGGCAGGTAAGCACACTCATTGATGCTTTTCGTGTCTGTCTCGCTGATGGCAACTAAAAGTCAAAAGGGGTGGAGAGCACACAGGCTGAGACTGCAGTAGTGAGCTCGTGTCAGAAATACCAAGTTAGAGTGATGTTTTCTTCCAGGTATGTGTCGGGTCTTGGGGACAGAGTTGGGGAGTATGTGGGAACAGTGTCCCCATGGTTTTGTATGTTCCTCTAGCAGCATCTGTGCTGTCCCTGCTCTCCTGGTCAGTGCCCTCCAGTTGTAACTGAAGAGCCAGTGTGTGAAGAGGTCAGTTAACGACCTTGTGCCTCAACTTACATCCACTCTTCTCATTTATGTTCTGCAGTTCTGCAGCAAATGCTCTTACCTCTGTGCCTTTTTGAACAAAAAGCCTGAAGTGGCTTTTTGTTTTTAAATAATGAGGTCCTAGAGTTTTTAGTTGATGATCACCAGGGTGGATTATTGAATGGGATCTGCAGGGAGTTTAATCAAACACTTAAAAAAAGAATCAGTTGTTTCTGCTGTGTGTACGTGTGTGTGTGTGTGTGTGTGTGTCGATGTGTCGATGTGTGTGTATGTCTGTCTGTCTGGACCGTACTTACAAAGCTAGTTCTTGGCTGTGATGTAGAATCTGTTTAAGTGTCACCTCTCAGCAGTCTATGAAAAAAACTTTGTTGTGAAAACTCAGTTACTTGCATCTCTTAACTTAGTAGTCCATTTCCCTCTCCTTCACTTTTAAGTCTCTTATTTATTTATTTTTGCTTTTTCTCCTGCTCTACCAATATATCCCATTTAGTGTGAGATCATCCTGAGTTCTTAGCGTCTGCACTGCAAGAAAATTGGCATCAGATACTTCATGCTTGATTTGCTGTAATGGGGGATACTTTCAAGTCATTACTCTGAATCTCAGTGAGAAACTAGTATGCTTTGTTTGGGAGTTGACTCTGAAAAAAAAAACAACAGGACAGCCAAAGTTGGATTCAGAAGTCCTTGGAGGCCAACATACTTGTGTAAGGGAGTGAAAGTAGAAGCAAATGACTGGGCATATTGTTACACTCTCATGCACAAGAACACGCTTGAGTCCATGCCAGATCCTTGAGCCTCCATCCTCAGCCTATAGCCACCCCCTAAAGAACTGATTTCATTTTGCCAACTTACCAATGAATAGGTGATTGTGTTTGAATATTAAACAGAGCCAAATAACCCAAGCCTCACTTTAGTAAAAGCTGTTTGAGCTTAAGATATTCCACCAGAAAATGAGGGAAATGAACGCAGCAACAGCTTTTTAAAAAGGGGCAGTCCTGGGAAGGGAGACTACCAACTATTTGCACTCTGCAAAGAGGTAAGATAATTTTGGGGGGGATTTCCTGAGGAGATAGGTTCAGGACCACATTTCTTGCCTGTAGTTGTTTCCTGTTGAGTAAAATCACTTTATTGTGAAATAACTGAAGTAGCCAATGAAGAAATGGGTGCCAGTTAAGATCTGAGCCCTCCTGGAATGTTCAACACCACGGGCTGCAGGCACCTTGCCCTGATTGTACGTGGGGGTAGGAGAAGACCAGTAAGGCATGAAGCAGGGTCACTCTGGCTGAACGGGAAAAAGAGTGCAAATTGAGCTGAGTGTACCTGCCTTGCCCATAGCAGCACTTCCGGCCTCTGCCTCGCCCAGTTCTCTCTCTCATGCCTCACCAGGCCTGCTGTTTCTCAGAGGTAGTGGTAACCATTAGGCAACTCCCTCGTTTCCTGCTCCCAACTCCACACTCAACCTTCAGCTCCAGCTCCCCGCCAGGTGCAGACAGGTGTCCGTGCTGCCCTTACACCTTCGGCTCTGCCCTGCACCCAGGGACACTGGCCCTGACTCCTTCCCTCTGCGGACTGATGCCTTTATCTCTCCCCCACCCCCTTTCAGATGTCCACACTTGCTGCTCTTTCCGCTGGAAGGTCTCCTTTCCCATTTGACCCCCTTTTCCTGGTCAGCTCCTTGGGGAGGCTTTTCTCAGCCTTCCACTTAAATGAGGATCCTTCTGTTCCCTCGCTCTGAACACCTGTTCTTCTCGCAGATCTCTCCCAGGTTATTTAGCTTCTCTTCTCTAGACCCCAGTGGTTGAGGATTAAGACTGTCTGTTTCATTCCCCACTGACTTCCCAAGATCCACTCAGTGAGAGGTGAGCAGGAAATAATTGGTATTGAAGCAAAGAATGAATAAATGATTCCCACTCCTTGAAAAGATGAAGAGATAACTTGAGAGTCTGGAGGAGAGAGTACAGCTTTGCATGCAGGAAACCTGAGCTCCTTCTCTGCAGCACGGCATGGTACCCGGAGCACCAACAGAGTGCTCAGGGGACAAAAAAAAAAACTTCAAATAGATAAACAATCATCAACCCTTTGTTCTCTGTGAGGCATTTAGTTCTCCTTTAAAATAACCTTTTAAAAAGGCTTTTGCATGCTCTTCACCTTCTCACTCTGTCGTTGTTCATCCCACTGAGTCTTTTTCTCTGTCTCCACACCAAAATCAAGTGCTAAAATCAGTAACACAGTGTCCATTTTTTGGGGGGAGGGGGAGTGGTGCGCGTGCACTCGTGTGTGTGTGTGTGTGTGTGTGTGTGTGTGTGTGTGAGAGAGAGAGAGAGAGAGAGAGAGAGAGAGAGAGAGAGAGAGAGAGAGAGAGAGAGAGAGAGACCTGCCAATGCTCCGGGGTTACTCCTGGCTCTACTACACTCAGGACATACTTCTGGCAGTGCTCAGGGAACCATATGGAATGCTGGGAATTGAACCCGGGTCAGCTGCATGGAAGGCAAACAGCCTACCCACTGTACTGTCACTCTGGCTCCAAGTATCCTTTTTTTTGTCCTGTCTAAGTTGATCCCCTTTATATTTTTCACATGGCATTTCTACGAGGAGGCCACTGTCTCCACAATCCTAAAACTCCTTCCTGGGTTCCAGCAATGCTTTACAGTCCGCGTTCCCCTCTCTTTTTCTAGCTATTTCCTGCTCATTGCCTAGACCTCCTTCCTGGGCTTTTCTCAGAATCCCCTGCAGAGTCAACAACTGCCTGATGGTATTTTAGGTTGTTCACACAGCCACAAAAGGGAAGGAGAGTCGGCCACTGAACACGAAGGACATGTAGCCCGGGACTTTCCCCACCTCCTTTGCCACCTCCCTTTTTTTCAGCTCTGTCACCGCTGGGGCACCCCATGTGGCCACATGTTTGGTCATCCCCAGCATTTCAAAAATCCCAGAAAGAAACTTCTGCTCAGTGGTATGCCTACCCCGCACTCCTCCTGGGACAGGGACTCCCCAGCTAGAGGTGCAGGAGAAGGGGTCTGGCCTTTCACCATCTGCGTGAAGATGATTTCTCCAGACACAGTCTGGTGTGATTTGCCAGCACCACAGCAGAGACTCGCCTTCCACTGGGCATCCAGCCTTAGTGTCATCCTCCTCACTTACCTCCTCGGAACCACCCCTGGAAGTTCTGTTTTCGGCTTTGGGATTACTCTCTTGAGCCCCAACCCCCCAGCCCACAAGAGAACCATCTCTCCAACTGGACCCAGTTTGGGGTGGATGCCCACCCCCCTCCCAAACCCAGCCTCCTCCAGCTGCCCTGTGTATTTGTGTATGATGATGCCTCCACTTTGAAAGCAGGACTTGTTTGTGACTGCTTTCCCCCAGCCCCCCTGCCGCGCTCTCCGCCGCGCTCTCTGCCTAGCGTAGGGGAGAGGATTGTCAGTTCATTGGTCTGAACCGATGTTGCTTGACACGCTGAAACCTTTTAGAACATTGCTTAGATGCTGTCTAATCTCACTTTATGGAAAGAGTGCCTTCCAGACCTGGAGCACAGGTCTATTTTAGGCTTAAAAAAAAAAAAAATTAAAAAGACTCCACTAAAGTACTCTTAATGGCAGAGAGAAAACAAGCTTGCGTTTTTGATCTCAGCTGTCAGCACCAAAGTGCTTTCCAGTATCTCGGACTTCCTTGAAGAACACTGAAGGAAAAATGTATCGCCCTCTCTACATGCTGTAAATGGTACTCAGCATCTCAGGGTGTACAACATCTCATTAAATACTGATGCACGGCCTTTGTTAATTACACATAACAAATAAGAAAACGGAAACTCAGCAAGGTCAAATATGCCCCAGACTACAAAGCTGAAATTAGTGGAATCCAGATTTGTACAGAGGAGGCAGCGCCGTCACCCCCACCACAGTATCTGTCCCAAAAATGCCCACCCCCCTCCTTCATCAGAGCTTGGACTTCAGGAAGCTGTACAGGATGTGGTCCGGTGTCTGCATGTAGCCCAGTTTGAGAAGCCAGAACTGCAGGGCCAGGTGTCTGGGGGAGAAAGCAGAGCCCCAAAACCAGGTTCAGTGTTGCATGATCACAGCAGGGCAACTTGGTGCCCCCTTTCCAAGTCTCTTTTAGATCTGCAAGGTGTGTCTGGACAAGCGCATGATTTAGCACAGTTGTGTTTCATGTGCTTTATCTATCATATCTCCTGTTCACAAAATACCCGCTGTTGTTGCTCAAAGATGTGTTAGGAATTTCTATCATGGTGGCCCCAGTGGGCTGTTCCATGTAGTCCAGCGGTGCTGTGGACTCTGCCTTCCCAGGCTGTGATGTTCTGTCTGTGGTGGTCACACAAGGACAGCATCTCATGATGCGTGTCTCAGTGAATCCGCCATGGTCAGTCAATACCTGACCAGCATTTGTTGGGGTGGTGCCTGGCTGTTCATCGTCCCCAGCCCCTCTAACTCTCTCTGGTTTCAGAATAGCAGAGCAGACACTGACCCCTCTCTCAGTGCTGTCTCTGGGCTCTAGGTCATCTGGAGTCTATCGCACCCTAGTCAGCCATAGCCGAGGCCCCCACTTCCTTAGTGGGGGGGGTCATTCAGGAAACCTGTTTTGATCAGCCAGCTTGCCAGCCAAGTGACCCAGAGGTCAGGCCAGTGCCACCACAAGAACAGTGCCCGAGGGTTGCCCCCAAGCATTTTGTGCCAGCAGGCAGCCTTGCAGAACCTTCCAGGGCCCTCATGATCCACGTTGCCCCACCTGCTACTGATTATAACCTCAGGGAGCTAAACAGAAACTTCCACTAGAAAGAATAGGACACATACCAGGGAGAGTGTTTATCACGAGGGAGGAAAGTTCTGCTGCTCTGTGGCAGTAACAGACTCATACAGTTTTCTGTGACCAAGAAGCCCAGTCCTCGCGTGAGTACACACCGGGTTGTGCCTCACTCTTGGAACCTGGTTGAGATCCCCTGAACCCTTTTTATTGAATCACAGTCAACACATGGTTCAAAGTTTTCCACGAGTGGGTTTCAGTCATACAATGTTCCCACACCTGTCCCTTCACCAGTGTACATTTCCCACCACCAGTGTCCCCAATTTCCTTCCTACCACCGCTGACCCCAGTCTGCCTCTGTAGCAGATGCTTCTGTGTGTGTGTGTGTGTGTCTGTGTGTGTGTGTGTGTGTGTGTCTGTGTCTGTGTCTGTGTCTCCCATCCCATTTTAGGGATTGGGGTTTGCAATGCAGGAACTGAAAGACTCTGAACCTGTTTGCACCAAAGGGCAGCTGATAGAGAAGTATCTTTGCTAATCCTGTGCCTTTTGTGCCCCCATCTCACCTCTCCCCTGCTTTTGCTTTAGGAGGTACTAAAGAGGAAGGGAGGGGAAGGTGAGAATGGCTCTGATGAAATGTGTGACGCTCGGGGTTGAACTTGCTGTCATGTGTCATATGAATGTACCAGCCTTGTTCCAAATCCAAGAATTGGGTCTGATGCTTCCTTTGATGTTGTCATTCATCTGGGAATGAGTGTGCTGACTGGGCTGTAAGTGACACATCCACTTAGGAGATTGGGGGCATATAGGTTCTTCAGAATTGGTATAGCTGTGCCCATCAATTGGACCACCCTTTCCCCATACCTGTTCTGTAGACTGAACTATGTCTGGGCCTCTTCAATGACACCGCTTCTGAAATTTCCATCAGCAGGACATGCCTTGCACTTACCTTGTCCTGCATTAGAGAATCATGACCCAGTTAGGATAACAGGATTAGGAGCTCGCCCACTCCAGGCTACGGGTGAGCTGGACAGTGGGTGAGGGAAGGATTGGTGTGTGCTGTAGGGCCATAAAACAAGTCCCCACCCTTTTATTTCCCACTATGCAGCATCCAGCGATTTACCACAGATGGCTTATTTGCGGATATTTGGGGGTATGTAAGAGTTGTTGACCACCTTGGTGGACCCCAAGGTGAACAGGCTGTTTACCTCTCCTTGTGACCATATGGTGTTCACAGAGGTATAATGGTTCTTTTCACATAAAATTATTTCAGGGCTGGGAATTTGGCTCAAGTGATAGAGCCTTGATAAATGTGCTGGCTGATGGCTTCAATCTCAACCCCCACCCCAAACTGTGCATGTTTATCATAAGTAAGGAAAATCTGCAGAAAGTGGACTTGGGTAAGAATTGAAATGGATGGCACTTTGTGTGCCTGAGCCCTGGTACCACATGGTTCTTCCCACTCCAGCACTGCTGGGAGTGAACACCAGCAAGGAGAACTGGGAATAACCCCTATAGCTCCACTACGTACACTCCCCCCCTCCTCAAAAAAGACCATCTGTAGTGACAAGCCTTTTTTTTTAATAGTAGCAGTGATGACTGTTTAAGCTGAAAACATTGATAATTTACAAATTGTTTTTCTCAATTGAAAGGACTGTAATATTCAACATATTGATCATGGAAGCAATGTAATCTCTTAGGTGAAGCTTCTGCTAATTGCCTTTGGTATACTCCTTCCTTAAAGAGAAGACCTTTATAGTTATGACTTCCTCTGCAAACACTAGTGAGAGTTATGGAATTAAAAGCAACTGTGGGTGTGTAGCCTCTTTATTTTCTTGATGAAGATTCAAGGTCTCTTCTACCCTACTTAGCACCCATTTGACAGTGAAGAAAGTTTCATAGGCACAAGTTTATGAAAGTTCAGCCTCCTGGAATTTTGCTCAAAATCTATTTGATTCCGGACAGGCCACATCTGTTTGTATTGGTGTCATTGACAGCCTTTGGGGGATTTTCAAAATCCAAGTAGAATGGTTAGTCATGTGGAGATGTCCTATTCCACTTCCTCCTTCGGGGGTAACTCAGCACAGAAGAGGAGGTGGAGAACTGCAGACACATCCCCATTGGCTCCTTGGGTTTGGAGCTGGCAGACACTGGCTGAGTGGCAGTTTCGTGGTGAGGTGAGCTCGCTTCTCTCCTTTCCTCTGGGAATGTCCGTGAGCAGGAAGATCCGTCGTTGAGGATGCGACTGGGCAGTGGTTCTCCTCAGTGTGCGCATGCGCACGCCAAGTCAGTATTCAGACCTAAGACATGCCGCTGCAAGAGCAGCTGATCGAGGAGAGAATTTGTGTGTGTGTGAGGAGCCGGTGTTCAAACCCAGACATGCCGCTACAGGAGCAGACGGTCACCGCCAGCCTATTTTCCCCCTGCAGCACACGCCTGGGCTCTCAGGAGCCAAAATGCGCTCTTTCCCTGCTGGAAAAGCGGCAGCAGCTCAGTCTTCCCCCAGCCACGGGGCCGTTACAGAGGCCACCCGGGCCCTTAGGTGACGGGGAGGAGAGAGAAGAGAGTGGGACCATTGTGTGGGTTCTCACAGTGGGGGCCGTGGGTGGGAACCATTGCAGCAGTCCTGGGAGCAGCCTGAAAAGGGGGGAGGGGCGCAGGCTGAGAGCTGACGGAAGGCACTGGGAGTGAGGGCCAGAGGGAGCCCTACCTGGGCCCTGGGATGTCTGTCTTTCTGTCCCCTTTCCCTCTGGCCTCTGGAGAAATGGCATGGGGGCATGGATCGTAACCTGAGCCATGCCCTGAGACCTTCTAGGAGAGAAAGAATTGTTGGAAGCAATTTGGAGGCTGGGGGGTACTGAATCCGAAGAACAGCTGCAAGATGGCATTGAAGCCCAGCAAGAGCCAGTCTGGGGTTGGTCAAAAGGACGAGACTGAGCCGGGCAAAGGAGAGGGCAGGGCAGGGTGTGACAGTTTGGTCCCGTAGAGAGAGTTGACTCCTTGGGGGCTGAGGGAAGGACTGGAGAGAGAGAAGAGGCTGGGGTTGGGGTTTGACTCTGAGAATGCCCTCATCTTGACAGGGGCATGTGGTAGAGTGCAGAGAGCAAAGGAGTGTGGGAGGCAGAGCCAGGGAGAACCGGCCGTAGGAGCCAGCAGAGGAGACCAGCAGGGAGGGGGCAGCCCTGCCCAGAGGGGTTTGCACTTTGGGTCTGAGCACATCTGGAGCATGGGTTTGGAGTCCTTACCTGCTGGGGTGAGAGCCCACCCCTTGGGTGCTCGGTGCCTAGTGGGAATGAGTGAAGTGTGGGGAGCCGGGGCCGTCCCTGCCTGCTGAGGATGGGAGGGGCCCCCTCTCCCTGTGCGCCCCCTCCAGTGGGCTCCTCTCCTCATCCCCACACCATCGCCGGTGAGCTCTCCTGGGGGCTGCCCGCACATGGAGACTGGACCCAGCTCTTCGTGGAAGGGCAAGGCCCTGGCCAGCCTCAGCACTGGTCTTCTCCCTTTGTTCCTGGCGCGCTTAGGACGTCCAGTCCTGTTCCTTACTGTTCAGCAGGATTTGGGGCACCAAGTGGCTGAGCCATTCTGGTAAGCAGTTGTCACACTGTGGAAATAGCCTTGGTGGCTTGTGCTCCGGAGGACCAGTGAGCTAACGCTTGTGTCGGTGCGTCAGGTTTGAAAGCTGCCCTCAGAGGTGCTATATAAATGGAGAGGCTTATCATCACACCCCAAGGCGGAACCCGCCTGCCTACCCCAATTAAGAAGTCCTCACTTCACATTCTGCTAAAAAAAAAAAAATAGCAGGAAGGGGTGGGCTGGTCTCCGGGAACTTTTTCCTTCTGGAAAGATATTTGATAAAAGTCAAATATTAGCACACAGACTGTTTTTCTCATTGTAAAGCACTTTCTTTTTTTCCTCTGGACTTATCAGTTTACAGTATTATGGAATTTCCAGGGTTTAGCTTTATACCATGCCTCAATATGTCATTAACTCTCTCTGTTTCTACCACAAAAGAAGATGCTTGCACTCATTCCTCGCCCACCTTTCCTCTCACTCCGGCAGGTAACCGCTGGAGCTTTCACTTGTCTAGGAGTTAGTTTTATTGATCCCTGTACGTGTATGTGTGTCAAGTACTTCTAAACCCTCCTCTGCCTTCTGAGAGTCAAAAGTAGAATGAAGTCTGTGAGGAAAGATCCAGAAGGCCGTGCATCCCCCGATCACACCTTGGGTTCCTGTTCTTCAGAGAAAGGAGAAAATGGAGGGAGCCACTCAGCAGAGTTTTCAGACCTGGGAGCAGTGACAGAGAGGGAAGGAGGATGACTGAGAGACCAGGGGAGTGAAGGAAGGCCCAGGAGAGACCATTTGTCAGGCTTTGAGATTTCCAGAGAATAGTGAGGAAGAAATCAATTGTGAGTGGGAGCAATGGGGACCTGGGTCTGACCAGAGCTCATCCTAGTTGGAGGGGGGAGGCCAGGTGGAGAGGGAAGATGTGAGAGGGAAGGAAATAACTGAGAGAGAGAGAAAAATAAAATAATTCCCTTGTACAAAACCAGAGAGGTGAGCAGGAGCAGCAGCGTGGCTGGCGACGCTGGGCCTTTGTGATTTTGCAGTTGCAGGGATGTGCTGGGATGCTGGTCTCCTCAAGGCCAGACCAGGGGTGGGAAGACAGAGGCCTCTCCAGTCTGCACCTGGGAGCCCAGGGACAGGGATGTGACATTGAGAAATGTCGCAGCTTTCCCGACTGGTCAAGGGGGAGTTCCTGTTAGGATGAGAGCTGGGTGGCATGGCTTGAAGTGCTGGGGACTTTCTCCCTGCATTATAAAAATGGATTTCCTCCAACAGCTAGCGGTGATGGATTAGCAAGGCGGAGATGCCGCCCGTTGGATGGCCCTTCTCTTTTCCGGAAAGCTACGGGCACTTGGCAAGTGGATGATGCGGGGAGGAGTGAGCCACCACCCCACTCCCAGGGACCCCCGTTGCTGACTTTTGAGGTCTTCACACTTGAGCAAGGCTGATGCTCAGCGGGCTCCATGAAGAATTCTGGGCCCAGGCTTTGTGAGCAGAACTGGTTTCCATGGTTTGCATCACTCCACCCCGCCATCCCGTCACTCTCCCTCCATCAGGCTGATAACCCTAGAAGTACCGGAGCTATGACTCAACATTCCTGCCCTGACTACCCATCCCGGCATGCTCTGGGGCTGCTCTCTCAGTGCTGGGGGTGGGGGCGGAGGTGGAGGTGGAAGAGAGGCGGGCCTGTGTCTCTGGGCTGTGGAACTTTCTTTGGCATGTTTCAACCCGTGTAAGGGTTAATCAGGTAAATTGTAGTTGCCACTGGGAGGGGCCACTGAAGCTGAACACAGCCTAGGGGGGTTCTGGGTAAGAGCCATTCTTTCTTCCTTTTTGGTTTTTGGGCAGCACCCAGCTGTGTTCAGGCTCCTCCCAAGTGCTCTCTCCTAGCAATGCTGGGGGAACCGGAAGTGCCTGAGACTTTGTTCTCTCTCTCTCTCTCTCTCTCTCTCTCTCTCTCTCTCTCTCTCTCTCTCTCTCTCTCTCTCTCCTGGCCCATGTTGCCGTATCAAGCATCACTGGGGAGCCTCTAGACCCGAGCATTACTAGGGCGGCCCCCAGTTTATTTCCGGCAGGGAGGAGGGTGTCTGGAGCCCCCTGAGCATTTCCAAGATGGATCCGGTGGCCCCTAGTACAATGGGATCCAAGCTTGGGGGCTGGAGCACAGCGGGGAGGGCGTTTGCCTTGCACGCGGCCAACCTGGGTTCGATTCCCAGCATCCCATATAGTCCCCTGAGCACCACCAGGAGTAATTCCTGAGTGCAGAGCCAGAATTAACCCCTGTGCATAGCCAGCTGTGACCCAAAAAGCAAAAAAACCCAAACAAACAAACAAACAAACAAACAAAAAAACCCAAGCCAGATTGCATTGCTTCCTGGTACACTGGACAGCCCCACTGGCTGACTGAGTGTCAAGGGAGTGGTCTCCCAAATAAGTAAAAAATAAGAGGAAAAACTAATTATTATTGCTGCTTAATGTCTTGAAACCAATCTCTCGCCCTGGATCACTGTTGTCCTAGAAGATGAGGACTATCATCGGGGCTTTTTCATGGTAGAGGGTGAGAGAACTGTGATTTTTGATGGTGGTGGGAGAATATCATAGATGCTCCCGGCATTCTGTCTCTTAGAGTGATGTTGTCTGCTGTTTTCTTTTTTCCTTCTTTCATGGCACTACCAATCCCTGTTCTTCAAATTAATCAAACCTGTTTTCTGTGTATATCTCCTAAGGCTTCAGTAAGCCAGATTTTTATTTTTTTTTTTTTATGTTTGCTGCTGGTTTTTATTCTATGAATGACTCAATTGACTAAATGTAGGCAACGACTCAGCTTGGCAGTGTGTGCCATTAGCGTGGCCTTGGACAGGAAGTGTTCAGTATAGATATGACTAACCAGTTTCCAGGCTTAAAAATAAAGCGGGGGATTTCTGGACAAAATAGGTCTTTGTCACTCATTTTAACATGCCTGATAGTATCAAGCTCCAAGCGAGCTGCTTTGCTTTCTCATTTTTTCCAAACCATTATTGCACCTGACATTTTCTATTATAAAGATTGAAGCTTATTTTATGTTAGTCTTGGGCCTCTTATATTCTTTTTAAATAAAATAGACATTTTATTTGAAGAGTCATGAGAATAAGTTCAAGTCAATATTATCTCCTTGTGGACTTTTTTAGCTCCTGTTGAGTCATCCCTCCTCCCGAGACAGGTAAGGGGGAAACTAATTTTCATTGTCTGTGTTAACAGTAGAAGCTGCAAAGTGGTAGGGATTTTCCTATATATTGTCTTGCCTTCTTTAATCTAAAGTCCACTTGAAATGACACACTCTCTCTCTCTCTCTCTGTCTCTCTGTCTCTGTCTCTGTCTCTGTCTCTCTCTCTCTCTCTCTTTGTTGTTGTTTGTTTGGGGGATACTCCAGCAGCTCCCAGGAACTGTTCCTGGCTCTGTGTTCAGGGGTGACCCCTGTATACATGTTTAGGGACCATCTGTGGTGGTGGAGATTTGGACCAGGGACAGCTCCATGCAAGGCAAGCACCTCCCTGTTCTCTTTCTCTGGCCCTTTTCCCTCAAAAGTCACTTCCAGCTTTATTTTTAGTCATTCTTGGAGTTTGATGTCAGGGAGCCTCTTGGCAACTCTGGAAGAACTGGACTGTTTTGATAAATACCAAAAGGTTCTCTTGGGGCCAGAGCAGTAGTATAGTGGGTAGAGCTTTGCCTTGCCTATGACTGACCCGGATTTGATCTTCATCACCCCATAGGGCCCCTTGAGCCACCACCCCCACCCCCGGGAGTGATTCCTGAGTGTAGATCCAGGAGTAAGTCCAAGGATTTTTTTTTTCTGTACCTTGTTTCCTGCAGCTTTGACTTTATACTTTTAAATTCACTCCAAGTTCTTTTCTTGCTGTCTTTCCCTTAAAAGTTAGTTTCTATCCCTTAATAAAAAATTTTCCCAGTTTTTTATGAAATACTATTATTTTTGTGGGGAGATTGGGTCACATCAAGCAGTGCTCAGGGATCGCTCCTGTCCAGTCACTCCTGTCCCGTCCGTTGGTGAGTGGCATTCAGGGCAGGTGCCTTTATTCCTGTGCTATCTCTTTGGCCCTCTCTCCTTTCCTTCATCCTCAGCAGCATTTTTTGCTGCCATCCTTAAACCACATTTGTGGAAATGTTGACTTGGGCACAGCACTTCTTTGTAAGTGTCTCTGACGAGAAGTTTCCCTTCCCCCTGTGCAAGAGTTAGTTCTGAGGCTTTCTTTTGCCTTTCAAATGAGAAGCTGTGTAGTGAAATAGGAAATGCAAATATTTAAGTCTGGATTAGGGTAAAGTCAGGCATGATTCCTTGGGGACAGCTAGGTACATTGGCCAAGTTTAGAAATAAAGGAAAAACCAATAAAGAGCAGGTTTATGGTTTCTATACCTGAGCCAGACTTAGCTGCTCTGAAATGTGTGTTCTCTTGAATTCCTCTTCATTGTCTCCTCTTCTACTTTTAACACCCAAGCTGGAGAGAGTGGGGAAGCTCCTGATAGATATTTATGTTTTGTTTTGGAGCCATGACCGGCGATGCTCAGGAGTTTACTCCTGGCTATGCACTCAGGAATTACTCCTGAGTGGCGGTGCTTCGGTGACCACATAGGATGCTGGGGATGGAAGGCAAGGTGTGTGCAAGGCAAACACCCTATTTGCTCTACTATTTCTTTTTTTTTTTTGCTTTTTGGGTCACACCTGGCAATGCACAGGGGTCAATTCCTGACTCATGCACTCAGGAGTTACCCCTGGCAGTGCTCAGGGGACCACATGGGATGCTGGGATTTGAACCTGGGTCGGCTGTGTGCAAGGCAAACGCCCTACCCGCTGTGCTATCACTCCAGCTCCTATTTGCTGTACTATTGCTCTAGCGCAGCCCATGCTATACCTTGGACCAAAGGTTGATACCGTCTGCTCCTTTGAAAATATAGGAGTCCCTCAGTCACTCAGTATCTGTTTTTCTGAAAGCTCCCAGGGGAAAAGGTATACCTGCTTATACAAGCCTAGTTTTCATTGATCTGCTTTCATTTCCCTTTCCTTTGTGTGATCCAGATTCTCCTGGTGTTTATGATGATGGGCAATTGTAGGCAAACAGGAACTGCTTGGTCACTCGTAACGTGCTAGAGACAGGATCCTGCGGGCTAACTGTTTCCCGGGCTTCAAGCATCTAGTGTTTTCATGGCGAGTGTCGCGGATCATCCAGTCCTGGGTGATGCTCTGTCATTTGGCCTGTGGTGTTTGGAGAATTTTAGACTGGGTGGGGAGCTGGACCATCCACAGCACCACACAGTCGCTAGCACCACAGTGGACACATCAAAGACCCCAGGCTGGAGGGATGGAGGGACCTTTTTGCTGGCTCTCCGGGAGGTTTCGTGGATGGCCTGGCCAGTTTGGAATCACAGCACGGTCCCATGCAAGGACTTTCTCCAGATAAGACCTGCCCAGGCTAAGGGGTGTTGTGACTTAACTCTGCTGGAAAGCACTGGGAAACAGAAAGTTGTCTTTGCAATTTGGGTCAGCAAACACTGCTGGCACCTCTTATGGTAGAATGAGAAAGGGAGTGCCTTAACCATCTTGGTTTTGTGAGCACTAGTATTCGGTTTCTTTTGCTTCAAGAGCACCCTTCCCTTTCCCTTTCAGTTCATTAGGGCTGCTCAGCTGCAGAATGCTTCCAGGTTCCAGCCACAAGGGTGGGATTCTGTGTCAAAAAGTGTATTGCTAGTGAAGTATAGTTTCAAATCAAAAAGTGAATTTTATGGAAAGGTGAGAGAAGAGAAAAGCTATAGCTTGATTGGAGGACGGACAAACTGTGTGAATCCAGCTGTAAATATCTTTGGGCTGGGTAAAGAAGGGCTAGGCTGTGAACAACGAAAAGCCCAGCTTTCATCTGTGAGTTTCTATCTAGAAGAGGAAAAATGGGTTTTATCGAACTTTCACAGCTAATTAAAGTCCACAGTCCTCTTTAATTTCCTTCATGAATACCCTGACATTTTCCTAAATTGTAAAGGCAAACTACTGCTCAGAATGATCTGGGGTCCGGAGAGGTAGTACTGGGGCAAAGGCACTTACTTGCCTTGTATGCAGCCAACCCTGGTTCCGTCCTCAGCACCTCACCCCTACCAGGAGAGACCCCTGAGTACAGAGCCCAGTTTAAGCCCTCAGCACCATCTTGTGTTGCTCCCAAACACAAACAAAAAGATCTGTGTTGTGCCTGAAAAGAAAATCTGCCTCAAAGACCACATGGGCCCAAAGAGATGGACCTGTAAGCACTAAAACATGGCCGACGCATGATCTATTCCCACCTATTCCCACCTCCAGCCAGATCTATTCCCACCTCCAGCCAGAGTTCCAGGCATCTTCTCAGCCATCCCTAACATATATCTGAGTCTTTGCCATTCAGCAGGATGTAATGAGTTCAAGAAGAATATCTGTCCCCTCAAAACTGCATTGGATGACATTGATAACTTAGCGAGCTGGGAATTGTTTAAAGCCTACATTTTGAATCTGAATTTTTCATCCCCAAATTCCATAGCTATCTTTTTTGTTTACCCTTGTCTTAGATTGCTCTTACCAACTGAATGGGAAAAAAAAAAAACACCCATAGGTGCTAACTATTAGCTATTTAAAATCAAAATCCTTTTGAGATTAGAGTCTAAACACTCATTTCAACATGATTTCTGAGTTTCAGTAGAAGTAATGTTTTTTATGATTTTATTTAATTTTGTAGGATGCAGTAAAAAGAAATGTGCTTATTTTGATTTGTCAACAGGGAAAATATGACAAGTCTCTTGGAATCTTTGCCGTAGATTGTCCTGCCCTGGAATGTGGGCAGGGTTCTGGCATTTGCAGATGTGTGTGTGTCTGTTTCAGGGAAATAAAGGTACAGAGAAGCATTTGTTCATTGCCTATATAAAGATGGATTGTACAGCTGACAGTTTAAAAATACGGTGCTAGGCATTTCATGTCTAATACTTTAGTATATTTCTATAGTTGCATCTGTTTCCTTCATTCCAAGATCAACAAATGATATTTAGAATACTGAAAAGACCTCTCCTGTGGCATATACGTTAATTCCCTCATCACCCCTTTAAAGCAAGAGTAATCTGCATTTAAGTGGTATAAGTGGGAAATGAGGAAGTTTGGTTCAAGGGGAAAACTGTCCATTTATGTAGATTGAATTTTCTGATGTAGAAACAGACTCAACTAATACATGCAACAATTTGATTCATCTTTTTTCCCAAGCCTTTATTCCTTAGAGTATACATAGTCTCATGTCTTGGAGATAAATGTGTGTTGTTTTTGTATTGTGCCTTCTGCATTTTGCAACAATGCAGACATTAGAAATCCTATGAAGAGGGTCAGAATGTCGCTTAGTGGTACTTCCTTTGCACATGTGGCTTTGATTCCCAGCATCTAAAAAAAGAAAGCAAAAATCATATGAAGAGAAAAATTTCAGTAGTTTCTTCCCCCCGCCCCTTAAAAAAGGAAATCATGTAATTGCTTATTTAATTGGTTTTTTTTTGGGGGGGGGCGGAACCAAAGCTGGCTGTGCTCAGGGCTTACTACTGACTTGATGCTCAGGAATCATTCCTTGCAGTGCTCAGGAGACCATACGCAGTGCCAGGGATTGAAATAGGGGTGCCTCCGGGGCAAGGGCCCTATAGGTGGGATAGTTGAGGCACAATTTCTGAGATGGCTGAATTGACAGGAAGCTGGGAAGGTAGGCACGTAGGCTCTTTCCAGAGGAGGGTCTGTGCACAGAAAATGGTTTTAGGAGGCTCCTTGCCTGTGTTAAATCACCTTCACTCAACTGCACTCATTTGTGGAGTATAGAATAACATCACATGAGGCTGACACCAAGGACAGTAGATACAAGGGCCAGGAGAATTGCCCCATAGCAGGAAGCCTGCTTCGTGAGTGGAGGGGAGAAGGCAGATGGAATAGAGAAGGGATCACTAAGAAAATGATGGCTGGAGGAACCAGTCGGGATGGGAGATGCATGCCGAAAGTAGATAATGGACCAAACATGATGACCTCTCAGTGTCTGTGTTGCAAGCTATAATGCCCAAAAGTAGAGAGAGAGTATGGGGAACATTATCTGCCATGGAGGCAGGGGGAGGGTGGGAAAGGGGGTGTATACCGGGGTTGTTGGTGGTGGGGAATGTGCACTGGTGAAGGGATAGGTGTTTGATCTTTGTGTGATTGTAACCCAAACATGAAAGCTTGCAACTATCTTACGGTAATTCAGTAAAGTTAAAATCAATCAATCAATCAATCACCTTCAGTCACATTCCGAGATGAGTCCCTTTGAGTTCCTGCCCATTTGAGTTCCGGCCTCTAAGAATGCTCATGCCCAGGGCTTGCGTGGCCATTACCCCGTTACACTGACTCACTGAGGTAGATAATATTTGGTTTGTTTTTTCCCAATTCGGGGTTTATGGCCATGTTCGAGGTAGTAGAGTGGAACCAGTTTCCATTCACGTCAGGTATAGGGTTCCCCTTTTAAATTTACTTACCAAATCAAAAGGTAGGTAGCCAGAAGGACATGAAATACAGATGACAGGTGGAAAACAAGTTTTCACAGTGTTTCTCAAAGGACGTTAGGTAAGTATAGGCTGAATTATCAGATCAAGAGCAAGATTGGAGGAAAGATCTTGGGGTGGAAAATGGAAACAGTTTTAGCAGGTGGTGAAGGGAGTTGGTGGAAAGTTGAGGTCGGCTGGATTCTCAGCAGCAAAGGTGGCCCTGAACCCTTTGGAAGATGCTGGCCCAGGAAAGAGCTCCTAAAATGACTTTGAACACGACATTATTTGTCTGTACGACATATGGCCAAATAGTTGGACAGACAAGCTCCTTCCTCCCTCTTCCCCCTACCGTCTCACCCCACATGTTGTCAGGCCAGGTTTTTCTTAAGAACCTGAAATGTGACTTTTTTATGGCATTGCTCAAAAAAATGTGAAGAGGTTACATATTTTCTCACTGAAAGTCAAAAAGAAACAAAAATGTTATGAAAGTGTATATTGGGGTGGTGGCAGAAACATTCTGGAATCAAGATGGTGTAGAGGGTTGCATAATCCTGCATATATAAATAAAAATCATGAGATCAAAGAGTTTTGAAAGGGCCTCACCATTAAGTTTTATGTTCCATGAACTTTATACAAATTTTTTTAGGAGAAAAAACTTGAATGCCTCATCAAAATGTGTGATCAGCCCTTAAGGGCTTGGATGCTGTGTTCTGGGTGGGGGAATTGGTGTTTGTTGCTTTTGATAGTCCCAACAGAAATCACCTCTGCAGTGAGGAACCAGTGGTCAGGAGGGAAGGGGAAATCACTGGTGACCTCATTAATATTTGGGCTTTGCGGAGGTTTTTTTCCCCATTTCTGAAAATGAATCTGACGTTACACAGTGGGAAAGGAGTAATGGCACCCTAAACTCCGGCCACTGGATGAGGGGTTGAGAAGACAAAGCTACAAAGAGGTGGGAGCTTCCAACATATTTTTGAGAAGTGATTTATTTTATTGATTGATTGGTGATTAGTTGTGAGATTGATTAGTTATGTTATTCACCAGCGTTTATTTTACCCAAGTGCCTACCACAAGAGAAGTAATCCATCTCCAGGGCAGCTAGTTAATATATTTAGGGGAACGAGTTTCAGTTTTTACAGGAGAGTGGCCATTTATGGGCTGTGTGTGACTTTCAGTTTAGTTGTTTTTCTTAACTGAGAAATGAGTGGACTGTACAAAGCCTGTATGTTAACATCAAGGGATAATCATCATTTTAACAAAATGATTTGTCTTTATGACTTGGGGGGTTGCTCCCTAAAGGTACTTAGGGGACCTGTGACTAAACTCTGTCTCTCACATGCAAAGCATGTGCTCAGTCCTGTCAGCTACCTCTGAGCCCACACAAAACTAACCTCCCTCCCTCCTTCCCTCCCCTGTTCTCTCTCTTTCTCTTTCTTTCTTTCTTTCTTTCTTTCTTTCTTTCTTTCTTTCTTTCTTTCTTTCTTTCTTTCTTTCTTTCTTTCTTTCTTTCTTTCTTTCTTTCTTTTTTTTTTTTTTTTTGCTTTTTGGGTCACACCCGGCGATGCACAGGGGTCACTCCTGGCTCATGCACTCAGGAATCACCCCTGGCGGTGCTCAGGGGACCATATGGGATGCTGGGATTCGAACCCGGGTCGGCCGCGTGCAAGGCAAACGCCCTACCCGCTGTGCTATCACTCCAGCCCCTCTTTCTTTCTTTCTTTCTTTCTTTCTCTCTCTCTCTCTTTCTTTCTTTCTTTCTTTCTTTCTTTCTTTCTTTCTTTCTTTCTTTCTTTCTTTCTTTCTTTCTTTCTTTCTTTCTTTCTTTCTTTCCCCTTCCTTCCTTCCTTCCTTCCTTCCTTCCTTCCTTCCTTCCTTCCTTCCTTTCCTTCCTTCCCTCCTTCCTTCCCTCCTTCCTTCCTTCCTTCCTTTCCTTCCTTCCCTCCCTTCCTTATTCATTCTCTTCTTTTAGGGGTAAGGTGGGGAATGGTATACCTGGCAGTGCTCAGGACTTCCTCCTGGCTCCATACTCAGGAATCACTCTGGCAGGCTTGGGGACCGTGTGGGATGCCAGGGATCAAACCCATCTCAGCCCCTTTCAAGGCAAGTGTTACTGCACTGTGGCTCAGGTCCAGATAGAACATTTCTGACTGGGTTAGTCAGTGAAGACTTTATGGAGGAGGGGATATTGGGATGGACTGTGGGGGCTGGAGGGGAGTGTTATAGTTTCACTCAGATCAGCTCCGTCTTGCTTCCTTCACATTTCTGCTTTAGTTATCACCGGTTCAAAAAGGATCTCCGCAGCTCTCTTGCATAAGTAGGATAACTCCCTTCCCTCCCTCCAGAATACTCTTCCCCAGGACTCTTAATCCTTAATGTAGCTTCTGCACTGCTTTGCATTTGTTTACAAGTCTGTGTGTATCTCTGGTCTCCTAGAAACTGCTTCTTGAAAGCAGGCACTTTGGCTCTTAGGTGCTCAGTAAAATGGGTTGAGTGACTGAATGCATGACCCAGGGACTATTTTTCTGCTAAATCTGTTTATCATGTAGAGCTTCATAGTGATATGGAAAATGCAAATTCACTTTTTCCCCCAGGATGCTTTATAAAGTTGAACAATCTTTACACCTTTCTGCAGCCCAGTTAACACTATGTATGGAAGTAAGGGGGAGTTCTGGGTGCCTAATGTGACTTCCTGAGGTCAGTGACTAAATAAGAAGTGTTATGAAAACAAATCATGCTTAGCATTAACCATCCCTCCCTCCCCCCAGCGAACGCTGCTTGGTATCTCGCCGGCTCTCCCTCATTCATGTTGCAGTTCTTCCTTCAACCCATAGGCCCCATTCATGACCTTTGGGGAGAAGTTCTGATTGCTAATGAAATAGTTCTATAGGTTGGCTCCGACATACAGGCACATTTATTTCTCTAAGGCAGGATTCACCCCAGCCAGTGCTGACCAGGCCTGGAGAGTGGACAGAGACGTAGAAAGGCAGCCGGGGAGGGTTTGTGGTGGGCCGCAGAGGGTACTCTCCTTCTGAAAGACCAGCCATCGTGTCACTCAAGATGGTTGCTGCCATGTGGGACTTTGAGGCCCTTTTGGTTGGATCCTTTGGTGATTCCTAGAAAATGAGAAACAGACTTTTGAGGTTAAACATCCTCCTTAAAAACAAACAAAAAAAAAAACACCAAAAACATGGACTACTAATTCTAAGAACAAGGTGGCACTGCACAGGCCCAGCAAAGGGTCAGTGGAGTAGCCATGTTACCACCTCTGTAAGGCACCCTGAGCTAAGCAGACTGGGGAGGGTGCCCAAACATGAGGAACAGAGGGGCAGAAACCACTTCCCAGAGAACCTCAGTGCCACGCTGGGAATACTTGGCAGTTGGCAGAGCTGCTTCTGGAAACCGGTGCATTTATTATATTTTTTTCAGGGTTAACCTTAGATGTGCAGAGTTTCAGTGTATCTTGGTACTTGAAATGAGAGAGTAAACTTTAAAACCTAGCAAATCCCCATCTTACACTTTTCCTTTAACGGCATTCTGCTGTTAGGACTTGACATGTCTATAAAATGCTTGACTAGCTTAATATTTTATTACAGTTATTGTGGAAACGTTTGGACAAGAATATTGGGTGGTTGTGCCAAGATGCATATTTGAGAGATGCCCAGGCTGAGGCCAAGAGGTCACTGCTCCTAAAATATTCCAACAGATGGGGGAGGTTGGGATCTTTGTTTGGAAGATTCCAGAACATTTGATGTTAGAAATTGAGTTCACTAAATATGGTCACTTTTCCAAATAAAAGGGGCTGGTTATTCTGTGTGTTTTTGAGAAGAGCAGGGGAGAAAAGCAGTAGATGGTAAAAAATTTTAAAAGGCAATAAAACATCTATTTTTTTTTTAATAGAATCTCCCCTTAAAGACAAAAAAATGTTAACTCTCCCGTGCACGGCTGTTTTTGGCTGTAGTATAAGTACATTCACTTGTTAGACTTTTGATCTGTGAAATGGATTTGATATCCTGGTACTTCTTTCTGAATAGCTATAAAAGATATTTCCATGGACGATTGGATAATTCCAGCATTGAGTAAGTTCACATGTTAAATACTTTGAATACAACGATGAAAAGACATAGCATCCAAGTTATCAAGAGTTGTAATCTAGTAAAATAAGAAAATCACTTCTCGCACAAGACAGAAAAAACACATTTGAAGAGGAGATGGATTATTTCCACTAGGTTTGGAAAGATTGCCACTGGTGGATTTGGAACACATCTTGGAAGCAGCAATACTTAAACTGACCATGAAGAGTTGAGCAGAATTTTTTTTCAGTCAGGGACAGAGAGAGAGGGTGAGGATAGATGCATTTTATGCGTAAGACCTGGGCACATCCTCTGGTTTTTGTTTTATTTTGTTTTTTACTCAAAGTAGTTACTTTTTTTGGGGGGGAGGGGAACAGACAGACTTAAGGAGTGGACTTCTCACAGGCTCTGTCACATCGTGGCATTTGAAAGTCAAGTGAACATTGTCTTAGTTTCACTTTTTTCACACAGAATGGCAGTCTTGTGGGAGCCCCTTTTGAGAAACACCTTCAGATGCTTTTGTCTTTGTGTGAACATTATATAATATAGCTCTCCAACCTGGCAAGCTACTGTGATGTATTTGATATGCCAAAAACAGTAACAGTAACATCAGTAACATGCTCTTCATGTTCCTGGAGTGAGCAGGCGCCCTTAGGCTGCTCTGGCACTCGACAGGGACAAATGAAGACGTTACCAGTGCCTGCTCGAGCAATCTGTGGACAGCGGGATGATAGTGATAGTGATAGTGATAGTGATAGTGATAGTGATAGTGATAGTGATAGTGAGATGAGATATGAGATGAGCCCACTCTACTTACAGGGCAGTGATTATGTTTGTGGCACATCATTGACCAAATGGGTCACAACTGAAGCCATGCATCACTGTAGGAGGAAGCATCTTTTGGCCTTGTCACTAATGACAGACCCTTGAACAACTCTCGAGTTCTGAGGCTCTGACTTCTGAACCTCAGTTCCTCTACTAAGCTCTCTGAGGGTCAAGTAATAATAAGACCGAATCGGAGCAAACACTGTCGTGTATTCTTGAGTGCAATGCAAATCAGACCAGTATGTATTGACCATTTGATGCTACTATTAGACTGCTCCAGTAAATCAATTTTGTTCTAGTGTGCTGGGTGTTAAACTCTCGTTACTGGTTTCTAAGTGGTGTGTAAATATCCATGTTGATCTGGACTCAGGACCTCTGGCATGATGGGAAAGCATATCATGGAGCCTGTGTAGTGAGTTTTCTTCTGTATTCTGGAGAAAGATTAGATCACCAGTAGAAAGACTTTAATCCTCCAGAAAATATGTACAGAAACCCAGCTTAATTGGAAAGTCTTTAAGAAAAGACCTTACCAATTCAACATAATACATAAGGTTCATTTAATTATGAAGTAAAAACAATTCATGACTGCTTATATTTGCTTTAATGAATTCAGGGTATTTCCATCTCAATTCAAATGCATGTGTGGCCCAGTGATAGGCATTAGGTCCTACTCAAAATTTGGTTTAAATTATTCTCAAGTAGCCTAACATTTCCACACTCTTGAATTTTCAAAATTCCTTGAAGCTTTACTGTAGTGTGTTCTGTTCCCAGAAAACATTTTCTCTGGTTTCTGTGTACAAACATGGCTAATTTTTGGTGGGAAAAAAACGGGAGGAAAAATTACAAATCTGTTGATAGGCTGCTTGATTCATACCTTTATGGCCACACATACGCCCCTACACACAGTTGCATAAAGAGCTCTTCACTTCTTAAAACACTCAGAAGTTTTTTATTTGTTTGATTTTTATCTGTAACATATTTGGAAAGAAAAGCTGACTGATGCTCTCAGGTCCCCAGTACTCGGGTAATTCTTTTTAATAATAACTGTCTTACTTCATTTTAAATGTCTTTTGCGCTTAGTTACTTAAGTGGTCTTTAATGATGACTTCCACTTGGGAGAGTTCCAGATCTTTTGTCGGAGCATGATTAGGAATAGTGCTCATTTCAAAGCCATCTTCTTGATGATAAGGGAGGTGATGAGGCCCGAGTTTCATGTTGCACATCATCTTCTCACCAGTTATTAACAGAATGTTAATGTGTGTAGGGTTTGTGTGTGTATGTGTGTGTGTGCATGCGTGTGTGCACAAAGACAGCGACCATGTTTTTTTACCCCATTCTTACCATCTTATATCAACTATGGAATTATTGACATTTATCAATAGATATTCTCATTACTCAGTTGTATTTCTTAGGAACTGTAAAATTTAAAGACTTCTTCATATTGCTCAGGTTGTCTTCAGATATTTTCTTGAAAAATCTATCTGTGGGGCCAGGAAGAGTACAGCAACCAAAGTTCAACCTCCAGCACTCTAAAGGGTCCCACAAAGACTGTCAGGAGTGATCCCTGAGCCCAAATATATCCAGATGTAGCCTGAAAACCAAAACGAAACGAAACAAAAACCCCCAAAAAATCCACCTCTGGAAAGATGACCAAAATCAAAGACCATTTGTTGCGTCTGGGAAGCAGGCCCAGAGGGTGGGACTGGAGTGGGTGGCAAAGCTAAGAAACTTTTTACTTTGTATGTTTGCTTTCTGAATTTTGGAGAGTGTAAAGGTATTACTTATTTTCTTAATGAAAGTTTTAAATGTTTGCAGATTCCTTAGAATTTCCCTGGAAATAAAGGCAAGATCAAGCCCAGTGGTGTGGATCTACTTTTATAGACTCCGTCTCTTTCCCAAGAGAAACCCTTTTATCCCCTTTTATTCTTTATTAAGCCAGATATTATTGGCCCTTCTTGTACCTCTGAAAGGAAGCCTCTGTTCTGAAATTCATGTGGTGCAATATAAATCTTAAAAGAAATGTTTAGTGTTGGACACTTACTGGGTTCAAGTTCATCTCATCTACTTAATGCCTATGTGACCTTAAGAAGAAAAGTTAGGACTGGAGAGATAGTACAGCTGGTAAGGTGCTTGTCTTGCATGCAGCTGACCCAGGGTTGATCCCCAGCATCCTATCTGGTCCCTGGGGCACCACCAGGAGTGATTCCTGAGTGCAAAATGAGGAGTAACTTCTGAGTATTACTAGATTTGGCCTCAAAATCAGAAAAAAAAGAGGCAGGTTAATTTCTCTGGGTGGTTTTTGAGAGGTGGAACAGCGGGAAGGTGTGTTTGGGCCACCCTGGCAGTGTTCAGGTATGTGTATTTCTAGGAATTGAACCAGAGTCTGACTTAGACTATCAAATAAGGATTATCTCCCTCTTGGTTGTTGTGATGCTTCCATGAGAATGCAGGGCCTGGACTACAGTTAATGTTCTCCATGGGTTCTCATGACTGTAAACCTTTCCCTCTGATTTTGGATAATCACAGAGTCCTTTTTCTGCTTGAAACCTCTCCTAATTATTATGAATCTGGCATTCTATAAGATTCACATCCAGGCATCACTAAACTTTTTTCCAATCCTGCCATTAGTGAACCTGGGACTGACAGATACATCATCAGACTTTCTGCCAATATTTCTCCAATACCTGCAGCATACTGACCAAAGAGCAGAGATGGAGTCCAAGATGGAGTTATGGGAGATAATGTTTAACTTGAAAATCATCACTAGCCTGGGGAGATCGCTTAAAAGGATGAGGACTGTGTCTGGCATGCTTCTGGCCCTGAGTTTCATCCATGGCACTCATACCCACCCACCTACCATTGACATTGGTGACTGCCAGCTCTACCCAGGACTGTCAGGCCTACTACACCACCTGACTTACCACATGGAGTTGTCCCTAGGCCCCTTGCACTCCTGGGAAGCCCCACATTTTTTTTTTAATTTTGAAGAAACAAAATGGCCCTCTGAAAGCTGGGCCATAGGGCGAATAAAGGACACAAAGTTGAAGCCACATTCATGATAGACATTCCAGAACTAAAGCCACAAAAACAGACTGAGATAACAAGGAAAAAGAGGTCTTGGAGGGTATTCTTTAGGACATGCACAGTGGAAAACACAAGACATGAGAGAGATAAGAACCCAGTCTGTGCAATTAAGTCACAGGGTTTGAACTTCTGGTCCTCCACATCAGTGAGGTTAAATGAGGGAGTGAAACTTGATGTATGTGTTGTGGTCCAATATGAGGGGGCACACTGCAGGGTCTTCTCAGATTTATTATCATTCATTAAGTCACATGGAAGATACTGAGGAAGGATGCCCCACTTTACACATGAAACAACAATAAAGTTCAAAAAAATGAAATTGTGCACACAATGACCATGCAGAGCTGGTGAACTATGGCCTTTGTCCAACTCTGTGGTTCTTTTATTTATTTTTTTGCTTTTGGGGTCACACTCGGTGATGCTCAGGGGTTACTCCTGGCTCTGCACTCAGGAATTACTGCTGGCAGTGCTTGGGGGACCATATGGGATTCTGGGAATTGAACCCGGTTCGGCCGCGTGCAAGGCAAATGCCCTACCCACTGTGCTATTGCTCAGCCCCTCTGTGTTCTTTTGACTTCTGCCCTTTGGATTTCTGACTCTAGGGACACTTTCGAAACTGGAGCTGAGATGCTCAGACTGTGTGTTGTAATACTGTGGGTAGATTTCTCTCTGCCTCTATTTTTGGTTCATTTCTATTCCAGCTCTTTTAGGGTCCACAGCTCTGCAAGGATGTGGAAGCTGTTTCTCCGCTTTTATAGGAGGATTTGATTCTGTTCTTTGAGGCCTGCTCCTTGTAAACCAGCTATACTTCCTAGCGGAATCCTAAGACACGTCAGCCTTGCTAGCAGATGAACACCTTTTAAAAGGGGGCCATTTCCTGATGAAGTTTTCATATACATTAGATTTTTGTTAATGTCATTGTGAGAAAGGAAGTAGACCAACTGAACTATGTGAGGCCTGTTTTCACACACCCATCTGGCAGTTTGCATTTTCTCAGCTCACTCTTCATTTTTCTTGTTTTTTTTTTAAAAAAAAATTATTATTTTTATTAGTGAATCACCATGAGGGTACAGTTACAGATTTACATATTTTCGTGCTTGTGTTTCAGTCATGCAATGCTCGAGTACCCATTCCTCCACCAGTTCCACCAGTGCCCTTTCTCCACCACCGATGATCCCAGTATCCCTCCCACCCCCCCCCCACTCCATCCCTCTCCACCCCACCCTGCCTCTATGGCAGGGCATTCCCTTTTGATCTCTCTCTAGGGTGTTGTGGTTTGCAATAGAGGTGTTGAACAGGTGCGTGGGACCCTCTTTCGTGGCTTTTTTTGAGGGGGAGAGTGGGGGACACACCCAGTGATACTCAGAAGTTCCTCCTGGCTCTGCACTCAGAAATTACCCTGGCAGTACTCGGAGGACCACATGGGATGGGATGGTGGGGATCAAACCAGGTCGGCCACATGCAAGACAAATGTCCTCCCTACTGTGCTATCGCTCCAGCCCTGTCTCAGCTCCTAAGTCTTACTTCCAGCAGGAATGGATTAATTTTGACCAAATGTTATTTCATCACAGTACCACCATGCATTTGAAGCTCATTTTGTGGAGCTCTGAACACAAACTGGAGAGAAAGTCTAGCATGAAATTTCTCTGTTATTAAGGATCATGTATCTTTGGAACAAGTCTGGAAGTAGGCATCACTGTACTCATCTGTGGACAGAAAAACCAAGTCTCAGTAATATTCCTCAACAGTGTGGCTTGTTCATGGAACCAGTTAGACTCTAAATTTGAACTTTTATAAATCCACCCAGGACCCTGGGGGAATAAGTTACCAGAGAAAATGTTTACAAGTTCTCTCATTGGTACATAAAGTTGCCTGCTACAATCTTTTTACTTTAGAGTTGTGTTTTAAAAGTCTGTGTTGAAGGGCATGCTTTTAAGGAAGGTGAATTTGTGACTCTCATACACATAGAAAATGAATTTGCAAAAGTTATATTGATTTCATGAACTAGTAAGGAATCTGTAAACTCTCCTAATTGGTTCCCCCCCCCAAAAAAAAAAAAAAGAGTCCCTGGTATGACATAGCTCAGAAGGATTCAGGACTGGGAGATGACTCAAACGACTGGATTACATACTTTGCGTGTAACTGGCCCTGGTTTGATCCTTGGTACCACATGTCCCATCCCCCATGAATCCCTGGAAAATGAGGAATCAGCTGTACCTGCCCAAAATGATATTCATGTGCATCGCTATGAACAAGAGCCATTTGTGGTAATCTGATTTCTAAACGGGTAGTGGAATCGCTAATTAAAGAGCAACAAAGAAATCACAGTCCTTAGAACTCTACTAGAAAGCCAAACAGGATTTTTGTTATTCTTTTCTGACCCGTTTCAGAGTCATCATTTGGGCCCACAGAGGTTTGCCTTGCACACAGACAACCCAGGGTTGATTCTCCTCATCGTATATGGGTTTCCTGCAAGCACAGAGCCAGGGGTAAGCCCTGAGCACTGCCGGGTGTCGCACCAGAACAAAACATCACGTCACCATGGTTCCTGACATTAACTTTTTGTTGCCTTTCAAGAGCCTGTGCAGGTAGTGAGAGATCCAGGGTGTGGGACTGAGCTTGTTTGTGCAGATGGACACCACTAGCTTCCTAGTAGCCCACTGGGGCCAGAAAAATGTGTCCCCCACCATATTTGTGTCCCCCACTGGTTACAAGCCATCAAAGGTGCTCCTCTAGTCTGTGATCTTGTGTTTCAGCTCCCCATCTCTGTGTTCAGAGCCACTTTGGGGACGTGAGGGGGGATAGGGACCTGGACTTGCCTTTTCTCTTTGTATAAGCCTGTCTGCAGCTCACTGCCATGGCCATTGCCCGGATCCCTGGCAACAGCACCCAGCTTCTGCTGCCTGAGCATGCTGGCTGCGGCCCTCTCCTTCCTTTTCCTGTCTCTTGATTTGTTGTTCCTCCATCCTGTTGAATTTCCCGCCCCCTGGGGTTTTAAGTGTAGAGGTCAGTGTCACAGATCAAACCTCCAAGGCTTCATCCTGGGCTTCTCTCTGGAGTGGTACCAAGCTCAGTGTGGGGAGAGCAGTGCTAGCCTTCTAGACTTCCATGGCCTTAGTCATGGTGGCTAGTGACCCCTTTCTTAGGCACCCCCCTCCACCCACCCAGCTGTCTTTCACTCTCCGTTTAACTCTGAAGTTTCTCAGGTGCTGAGAGAACCAGATTTTTAATGCATCTGTTTAGCGAACAATCTACAAATTAGCACAGCGGTAGGGCGTTCGCCTTGCACATGGCCAACCCGTATTCGATTTCTCCGCCCCTCTCGGAGAGCCCGGCAAGCTACCGAGAGTATCAAGCCCTCACGGCACAGCCTGGCAAGCTCCCCGTGGTGTATTCGATATGCCAGAAACAGTAACAATAAGTCTCACAATGAGAGATGTTACTGGTGCCCCCGATGAGTAACGGGATGACAGTGACAGTGATCTTTCCTAATGTGACTCCACTCCACCCGCTTGAAGTAGACAAGATCCCCAAGGATGTATGTGTGCATCTGTGGTCACCGTTTCAAAATCTCAATCATAACATGTTTGGTGGGTGAAGAAATGATGTATTTGCTGGTGAAGTGGTCGAGTGTATTAAAGATTGCATTAGCTTTTTTTATAGTTGGGCTACAATATTGGGGAATTTTTGTTATTTTCAGAAAATTAGAGTTTTTGTTAGCTAGTAAAAGTTTGTTTTTAATCTTGAATTTTTCCCTTGTATTCGGAGTCATCCTATTTTGCCATCAGTATTAATCTTCAAATTTATAATGGTTCATGCTAAACCCAGGAGTCCCTGAATATTGCTGATAATATAACAAAAGTAAACATAGGGGAAGGACTGTAAGATGAGTACATGTAAATTAATATTTATTCCTATCCTAGAATAAACAATCCTCAGTCATTTTAACAGTGTGATAATCCTTTGTATGTTTTTGATTTATGGTAGCGTTTTCATAAGCCAATAGCTTATTTTCAAACATAAATGAATTAATATTTACAGATAAAACATTGAATCAGTATTTCCAGTGCTTTCTCCTCTAAGAACACACCTGTTTGAAACAAATAAGAGCTCTCTCTTCTCTCGTTTTGCAGGCCAGTTTGAGTTCATTGAGAATTCCCCACACCCCTTGGTTTGGGGGTCATAACTGGTTTGCTCAGGGGTTACTCCTCATTCTGCTTGCACTCGGCAGTTACTCCTGGCGGGGCTCACTGGACCATGTGGGATTCCGGGGTCCAACTCAGGTAGGCTGCTTGCAAGGCAGCTGCCCTTCCCACTGTACGATGGCTCCAGCCCTGTTCATAGAGAATTGCTTAAATATATTGAAGAGGGAGAGATTGATGTGTACATCTATGGGAAAGCCCAGGTACCCCCGTGATGATCCAGGCGATGCAGTGATGTGGTGAAGAAGACAGTTTCTGCCCCCAAGGAGCTTAAGTTCTAGAAACGAGAGAGAATTCAACTTTAGGCAAATGAGGGCTTTGGGAACAGGAAATATAGTGTTAGCAAATAATTTCAATAAAGCATCATTTACATTTTTAAAAGCCCTGGCTGCTCTGTGAGAAGAGATTGGCAAAGGCTTGGGTGAAGCTGGTGTGGGTTGGGGGGGGGGGGGGGGAAATGGGCAGATCTTTGAGAATTGTGGGAAGGTAGGGTGTGAAGTGCTTGGTAATGACTGAGGGAGAGCTGGTGTGGAGGATGACTCACCAGCCTCGAACTAGAGCCTTGAAATGGAAGAAAATGCTTTAAGTTAAGAAATAAAGAATCGAGGCGGAGCATTGAGAATGAGGGCGGGAGGATTGAACCAAGGATTCCGTCTGAGACATAGTGGATTTGAGATGCCTGCAGATAGCCAAGAAAAACCTTGAGTGCATATGCCAAGTGAGTCTGGAAAAAGAGGCCAGGGCTGAGTTATGACAAGGGTAGTCATTGGCACAAGGGTGGTGTCTGAAGCCGTGGGAGGGAATGAGGTCATCCGGGGGTGAGGGTAGAGGGAAGAAGAAAAACTGGGGCCAGGACTAACTTTGAGATATCCCAGGCCTTTCAGGGATTTGGTAGAGGATGTGGAACTGACACATGAGCCTGAGCAGGAATAGTAAAACGCAGTTGATTTGCAAGGGGGGAAAAAAATCCTGTTTCACCATCACACACCACACCATCCTGGCCAGCAACTCTCAGCTGCAAAGCCCAGTTGGCAGCAATGAAGTTGTCACTAATGGTAGAAAAGAAATTCACTCTGCGTGTGTATGTGTGTGTGTGTGTGTGTGTGTGTGTGTGTGTTGCACTTGATTCTCACTTGAAAATATAACATTAAACCAGAGAATAAAGTAAAATCATGAAGCTGCTGCTGCGTTTCCAGAACAGAGTCTGAGGTTCCTATGAGACAAATGTGAAAAGTAGGGGCCTTTGTCCTGGTTGAGGGCTGGTGCTGAGGACAGGGGGCAGTTGTCTTGCTTAGTGGCAGCAAGTGTTGATGCTGGCTTACTCTTGTGGGGAACTGCTACTGTACCACTGAGTTTTTGTCTTGTCTTTGGGTTTGAAATTAAATTAAATGGGTCATTTAGTGAGAACAGTAGCCTAGAGAGGTGCAAACTTGCAAGTCCAGCTTGAAAAAAGGAATGTTTTAAACTCCTCTCCCTCTTGTACTAGCTGTTTCACTGTGAACTATTTTCATCTACTACATCAAATCCCAGATGGATTGTTTGTAGACTCTAATACTGTACTACTGTACTACTGTCATCCCGTTGTTCATGGATTTGCTTGAGTGTGCACCAGTAACGTCTCCATTCGTCCCTGTTTCGTGCTAGTGTAGCCCGATGCCATATTGGGGGCACTTTCAAGGTCAGGGGAATGAGGACCGTCGTTGTTACTGTTTTGGGCATATCACATACACCACGGATAGCTTGCTAGGCTCTGCCATGAAACATTCCACATTAATTCTCTCCCTTGAAAACAATTGCATATTAATACCCATAAATATTACAAATTATAAACTTTTTGAGGGGCTGGAGTGTTAGTAACTGCAGCAGGTAAGGTGCTTGCCTTGCATGTGGCTGACCCAGTTTGTGGCAGTCTGTATAATTCAAGTACCACCAGGTGTGATTCCTGGGCAAACTCTAATACATTAAAACAAAATTCACCTCTCAATGTTACATGAAACACATTCCTGAAATCCATTTTTGCTGTGTCTGAAACTTTTGGGGGTATCCCTTCCTATGCCAATCAGAACTTGGGCCTTACATTTCATAGTGGAAGATGATTCCTATCCTTAATATATGGCAATGTTAACTGCTCACGCATCATTTATTTTTATAAAAATTCTTGTTTGTGACTTAATCTACCTACCTTTTTGCAAACCACAGGAGTAGAAGTGGACTCCTACTTTCATGCCAAAAATCTCAAAGAAATTAGAAGCCCGCAGCACAAAGTTGGCTGTCTTGCATGGTTTTTCACTTTCCTTTTCTTTCTCAAACTACATTTCACTTCTTCTTCTGCAGTTTCAGTTCAGGTTTCAGAAGTTTAATTATTGACGTTTGTCAGGACTCAATTTCTAAGTGAAGCAAGACTTTCAGGGTGATAAAATCAAAGCCATTCAGGGTGTGCGGCCCTACACTGTGGTTATTCGTTAGCAGCCATCCTCTTTGCAGCTACCCACATGAGCAGCTACGTGGCCCCAAGTTTCTGGTCTGTGTTCCAGTTCCAAAGCTAATGTGGTGGCTCCACCGTGATGGGCCGCTCTCGCAGGCCCTCCCAACCTGATTAGGGAGCAGCTGATCATTTTCTTTTTCTTTCTTTTTTGTTTTGGGGCCATAAGCAGCAGCAGTGTCAGGGCTTGCTCCTAGCTCTGCACTCAGCAATCACTCCTGGCAGATTAGCACTGTAGCACTGTTGTTCATCAATTTGCTCGAGCGGGCACCAGTAACGTCTCCATTGTGAGACTTGCTGTTACTGTTTTTGGCATATCGAATATGCCACGGGTAACTTGCCAGGCTCTGCCATGTGGGCAGGATACTCTCGGTAGCTTGCCAGGTTCTCTGAGAGGGACGGAGGAATCAAACGCAGGTTGGCCGAATGCAAGGCAAACACCCTACCCACTCACTGTGCTGTCACTTCGGAGGCCATCTTAGGTGCTTGATCTCAAACTCAGGTTGGCTGCATTCAAGACAAGCACCCTATCCACTGTACATCTCTCTTACCCTCTGCTCTCCAGACTAGAAATACTTTCAGTGATTCCCTGAATCATTCCTTCACATCCATTTCAGTCTTTGCATTACTGTATCACTCACTGCTTTTCAGCATTTAGATCTAAGGGCTGCACATGTGCAATTGCAGAGAGAAAAGCTACCCTCTGGGCCCCAAGTTGGAGTGACCCCGAGAACCCAGGAGGAAAGGGAGAAAGCAGAATTGGAGGGAAACAGCTCTCAAAGGACACAGGGCACAAAATAGAAGGAAATTTTGCTCAAGAAGTGGTTTGGGAGTAAATGTTTTTACTGGCTCTGAGCTGGGAGGGTCACATAGTATTTCATGAATATTTAATCCCTGCAACTATTACGTCTTGGGGGGAAGGCAGAACGTAGTGGTTGGGCAACACCCAGCAGTGGTCAAAGCTTACTTCTGGCTCTGCACTCAGGGACCCTGTGCAGTGCTGGAGTCAAACCCAGGTCAGGCATGTGCAAGGCGAGTGCCCTCCCTGGCTGCTCTGCTGTCTCCTAGTCTTAGGTTTGCCTTAAACCTCTTAAATTCAAAGTTATGACAATCCAAAAGTAAACTCTCAGCACCAGCTTTCCCAGAGTGCACTGTTCATGAAGCACATTTCCTGCGTCAAGCAGTTTGGCTCTCAGACTGTGTAAAAATGTGAAGGGAACACTGTCATTCATCAGAAATCACAAGTAACCAAAAGTTCTCTAAGGAATTAATGCCAGTAGGTGGGAGGCAGCCACACAGTGAAGAGAAGGACTTCCTGAATAATCTGGTTTAATCTGGTTTGGAATTTGCTTCTCACTGATATTGACTGGTTTTTTTTTTCACCCCCCCCCCCCATATGTTTTCAGTGGCCACAGATGTCTTTAATTCCAAAAACCTGGCCGTCCAGGCACAGAAGAAAATCTTGGGTAAGATGGTGTCCAAGTCTATCGCCACCACCTTGATCGACGACACGAGCAGTGAAGTCCTGGACGAGCTGTACAGAGTGACCAAGGAGTACACCCAGAACAAGAAAGAGGCCGAGAAAATCATCAAAAACCTCATCAAAACCGTCATCAAGCTGGCCATCCTCTACAGGAATAACCAGTTCAATCAAGACGAGCTGGCGCTGATGGAGAAGTTCAAGAAGAAAGTGCATCAGCTGGCCATGACGGTGGTCAGTTTCCACCAAGTGGATTATACCTTTGACCGCAACGTGCTGTCCCGGCTGCTCAACGAGTGCCGGGAGCTGCTCCACCAGATCATCCAGCGTCACCTCACCGCCAAGTCCCACGGACGGATTAATAATGTCTTTGATCATTTTTCAGATTGTGATTTTTTGGCCGCTTTGTACAATCCCTTTGGGAATTTTAAGCCCCACTTACAAAAACTCTGTGATGGTATCAACAAAATGTTGGATGAGGAGAACATCTGAGCGCACACGCACAGGTCATGACTGCTCGCGAGGTCTTGGAAGATGGAGCACTGCTGATTTGTGAAGGAGAAAGGGATTTCTGAGCGATGACCCGTATGGAGGCCTTTACCACATTCACTCGTCCGACGTTAATGGTAGTGTTTTCTGAGGCTCTTCGCATTGTCAGATGTACTGGCTGAGAGCTTCCTCATACTTGGCCGCAGGCTGACAATGTGGAGTTATACCTGGAAAAGTCCTTCTGGCTTCAAACCTCAGAACATCTTCCTCGATGTGGTGGTCGTGTCGGTGGCACATTGGATATTATATGTACAGAACTATGTATTTTGGTTTTCTTATATTTCTTTCTATGGACATGTACCTCTTTTTAGAAGCCAACAGCTTTCTCCTGCTGTCATTGTTCTTTTTGCAACAGTCTCATTTTCCAGCCTACCTTTTGTTAAAGATTTTGTCCTTGACATTCAGGAATCAAGTCTTAATTGTGAATTAAGGTAGTCAAACTGAACCCATGGAAAAGTAGAAAACTCCTTCTGTGAAATCATTATTGTAAAAACAACTCCTTTGACATGATGAATAATGTTGATTATCTATGCTTCTGGACTGGAGAGATAGTTTGATAGGTATCTTGCAGGTAGGATGCTTGCCTTGCATGCAGCCAATCCTGGTTTTATCTCTGGTACCATGTAGAGACACCCAAGAGTGCTAGGAGTGGTGAGCACAAAGCCAGGAGTAAACCCTGAGTACCAGCAGGCGTGATCCAGAAATCATACACATTAACACACGCACACACACACACACACACACACACACACACACACACACACACACACTCTCTCTCTCTCTCTCCTGGAATCAAGTTTTTTCAGCAGTGCCAGGAATTGAACCTAGGGCCTCACACATACAAGGCAAGTGCTTTACTGTTAAGCCATATACCCTGGCCTATGTTCTGTCTTTTAGTACCAGCAGTTATACTTCCCCAAAATGTGATAATTTCCCCAAACCATAATGGCATGTCATGGCCCTAGAAGGCTTGCTGAGAGCTTAACTTTCATGTTATCTTTGAACATTTTCTGATGAAATCTTAATTTTTAATATCTGTTTCAAGTCTAACAGACAGAATCTAGATAGTTCCTGACATTGGAACAGTAAAAAGTGGTGTCAAGAATTGTAAATCAATCATTTGGTAAGAGATTCACCAAATTATTTAGGGGAGTGGGGGGGGGCAAAAGGGAATAAGGGATATTGCTGCAGAACATGAAAATAAATGCATTTCAATGTTTAATATGGTTTGACGCATAAATAAAGAATGTCACTTTTTTATTTAACTGCTAAGGTTTTTGCTGTTTTATTGTTTGCTGTTTTGATGAGTAAACCAAAAATATTACCATTCTAAGCAATTTGTTGCAGGGCTGGAGCGATAGCCCTGCAGGTAGGGCATTTGCCTTGCACTCGGCCAACCCGGGTTAGATTCCCAGCATCCCATATGGTCCCCTGAGCACCACCAGGAGTGATTCCTGAGTGCAAAGCCAGGAGTGTTCCTTGTGCATCACCAGGTGTGATCCAAAAAGCAAAAAAAAAAAAAAAAAAAGTAATTTGTTACTTCTGTAAAACCTTGTGTGTAAAACCTTCTTTTACTTGTTTTATATATAAAAAAAAAAAACATTAAAAATGGAGATCTCTTGGTCAACTGCGTCATCTTGGAAATAACAGACTCAACCACAAGCACAAAATATTTGCATTGTCGCTGTGATTTAGTGCCCTCTTTTGCCTTGAGTTTGCATATTCCTCAGAATATTGTCATTGCAATGGTTCCCCAAGTAAACATGTCAGAGGTTGACATCTTTCACCACCACCCCCTCCCCCAGCCTTAAGAATCGCTCTGGGTGAGATTCTGATGTTCTTGTCTAAAACAAGGAACAGAGGCAGGGAATGTTTCCCTGTTCCTGTTTGATTTCATTTCTAAAACCAAGATGTGAACTGAAAGTACCATTCTCACTTCTCAGAACTAATTGGTGACAATTGTTAGAGCAGAGTGATGGCATAAAGTGAAGGCATAGAGGCCCCCCTCAGCTCCACATCCTGCAAAGCTGGGAGACTCCAGCCACAGCCTTCCTTGACCAGCTCTGCTCTCTTCACACAGTTGAGAGACGGTGTGTTCTTTTCTCTGCTGGGTTGTCCCCGCCAGAGGCGTAGAAAATGGAGGTCTGAGCTCTTGGAGTTGATTCTTGAGCTTCTTCACCTTTGGACAAAATCAGCAAGAGAGCTTTAGGTCCTCTGGGCACAGTGGATGATGGAGTTGTGCTCTGTAGGGTAGCAATCAGATGTTAGTTAGGGCAGAGATAGAGCCTTATTTTGGTGTCATGCAGGATGGGCAGAATTGTGGAGGAGAAATCTTGTTTGCTGCTGTGTCTCAACTGCATCTTTTGAAGGGAACCCATCTTCCACGGATCATCACAAAGTCTTCATCCCCCAGTTCACTTCGGAAGCAGCGAGATTCCCCTTTGCATGAAGTTAATTGGGAGCAAAAACTGAAAAGAAGACAAATGTGGTGAAGGTCAATCTTTCTGAGCCACACTTTAAGAGTCGTTTGGGGTCTGGTGATCCCATTTTGGGGGGTTGGGGCTTTTTTTGCTTAGGGGGCATACTTGACGATGCTCAGGGATTACTCCTAGCTCTCTGCTTGGGAGCATAATGAGGAGACCCATAATGTGGTGCTTACAACTGAACGTGGCCTGCTGCGTGCGTGGCAAAGCTTTAACTACTGTGCTGTGTCTCCAACCCTGAGCCTTTACAAAATTGTGTCTTTTTACTTTTTGTAACGCAATCTTAAGATGCCTTGTGATCGGCATTCTTGACTTTGTGCTAATGACTTGTCTGCAAGCATTATGGGTTAGCATAATAGTTGTAAATGATAATACTTTGAACAACTGACACTTACAAAGTGTTTTATGCCAGGCCCAGTAATTCAGTGACTTCCTGTTCTATAATACCCTTTTATAGATGAAGAGATTAAGGAATCAAGAAATTTACTGAGGTCATATAGTTGTGGGTTGTCAAAGCCAAAGTTCAATAAAAAATGCCGAGAGTATGGATAAAGACATTCTAGAAATAGTGACGCTGAGAAGAGTCAGCAGTTTGTTTCTGAAATCTTTTATCCATGCAGTAATTGATGTGATTTTTGGTTCTTTTGTTTTTTACTTTATTTTGGGCCACCCTCTGGCAGTGCTCAGGGCTTACTCTTGGCTCTGTGCTGAGAGATCACCCCTGGCGAGGCTCGGGAGACCATAAGGGGTCCCAGGGGTCAAACCTGGGTTGGCTACATCCAAGCCAGATGTCTATCTGCTGTAGTATCGCTCTGGCTTCGGTGATTGATGTTTTAGATAGTGTGTCCAAACCCTGTAGGTCTGCCCTGCCCTCTGAGGGTCAGGTATGATTTCACAGGAAGACATTTACAAGGCATTTATTTCATGGCTCAAATTTCTGTTCCCTCAAGAGGACAGTCCAAGGTGCTCACAATGAAGGACTTTGAACAGTGACCTGTGAGATCTTGAGCTCTGCCCTCTCATGGGCTGTTGTCCCCTGGACCCAGGAAACAGAAGCCACGGTCCACCATCAGACTCCCCAGAGAAGTTCCAGCATCAATGTGAAACTTTAAGCTAGCCAGCTCCTGGATTTATTTAAACAAAGACCATATTTTTGAAACTGTAATGGTACAAAGACACTTTAGTTTTTGAGGGGGATGGCCATGTGATAGTATCATCTACAATTACCATGACAGGTAATTGTGATTCTCTGTTCTCACCATGTAAACACTTAATAAAGACGCAAAACTCAAAACTTTCAAATGTATTTTCCACCCCCACCCCCATCCAAGGATTCAAGCAGCACTTTTGGTGGTCTGTACATATTAAAATAGTCCATTGGAATCTGAGAATTTTAAGGAGCACAAAAGCTAAGTCCTATTTCAGCATACTAACCCTTGAACTATCGCGAAAGGGGGAAATGCTGGTACATATGATAAAATACTTGTTGTCAAAAGTTGTGTCATTTAATTAGTAGGAAATTAAGATTAAAATGGCCTAGTAAAATTAATTTAATTAGCATGTTAATAGACTTACAGCGTTTTTGCATTTTTAACAATCTTGCATTTCCAAACATACATTATCTAAATTAGCTGAACTCTGCAGTGTTTAAAGAAGCTCTGTGTTACTTGATATGCTGCATTCCTGAGCATGAAATGTCTGTGTAATTTGCTCAACTCAAAGCAGATTTTACTACTCACTGCTATTTATTATAGATAAAATTGTATCCTAGCTCTGAAGTCATTTTCTTTGCTCTTACTAGGAAAAAGTCTTCAGAGACCAAACTAGTGCAAACCCTGAGGCAGTAACCAGAACAATGAGTCACTTTCTGTTTTCAAAATGGGAGGACAAGAATTTTTTTCTTTTTCTGATTTGGGGCCACCCCAAGCAAGCAGTGCTCAGCTGAGGCTTATTCCTGGGCAGGCTCAAAAGAGACCATAAGGGGTTGCTGAGATCAAACACAAGTTGCCTGCTTGCAAGGCAAGTGCTCCACCCGAGGTACTCTTAATCCTGCCCAGGAAACTCTTTAGGAGCACCTAATCCCATCTCACTATTGGCAAACTATCAAAAATTTATTTTCTCTTTTCCTGAGGTGGCCTCATGGTTGCTTAGGTCTGTCCAGAGATAGAAAAGACACTTTTATCTCGGAATTTTCCCAAGTGGAAATATTTTTATGTAATATCGATTCACATCTGTCTAGCCAAAGATGTGTTTTCCGTCTAGCAGTGAACATCAGGCCCAAGTTAGAGGGGGAAGGTAACACTCAGAAACTAGGCATCCACTGAGCACTGGAAAAGGATTCAGGCCAGTTAGCTAGTATTCCCAGTTAAGAGAAAAACATTTGGAAAATGTTCACAAGTTGAGAATTGTGCTTTGTGTCCACCAAATCCCTGTGAGCTCTTTATTACCTGAGCCAGCCAATGGCAAAAGCCCTTCAGCATCCTTCTTGGGTGGTTGAGCAGATGCTCAGGATTGCTTCTGAACAATGAATATTGTTGAATATTGAGATGAATATTGGCTTTTTAAAAATCTATTGATTTGCAGAATGTCCTAAAACTAAATGCTTCTCTGCACCTTGGGTTTCCCGTTGAAAGTTAATAGCTAGGCAAAGTCACTTAAAACCACCTGATGGTAGACTGGAGCAGTAATACAGCAGGTGGGGTTGCACACTGCCGACCCGGGTTCGATCCCTGTCATCTCATATGGTCCCCCAGCACTGCCAGGAGAGATTCCTGATTGCAGAGCCAGGAGTAACTCCTGTGTGTTGCCGGGTGTGACCCAACAAACAAAACAAAAAACCCCTGCCTGATGAAGGGTATATGCACAAAACATGGAAATGAAACTCATGCAGGCATACTTAGGTGGTTGTTGTTTGCTAGGAAGCCTGAGTGTTTTATAAGAAGCCCAGTTTTATGTTCCTGGAACTGACCTTTTATCAGACTTGTAGGAGACATCACTCACCCATTCAATGTGACTTACCAACATCTTCTGCTGCTCTCATCTATGACCATGTGTTTTCACCAGTGGATGAATATTTGCAAGTAAACTCCAAGTCTTCCCAGGGAGGGGGAGGGACCATGGACTAATGGAGAGGTCACTGCACTAACTGTACAACTATAAAATGACTTTAGTAGTACTGTGAACTATACCTCAATTTTTAAAAAAAAAATCAATTAAGGAAAAATATGAGGTGCTGGAGAGATAATATCACGACTGAGGTGCTTGCTTGCCTTGCACAAGATTGACCCAAGTTTGGTCATCGGCATCCCATATGGTGCCCCAAGCCTGCCAGGAGTGATCCCTGAGCTCAGAGCCAGGAGTAAGCTCAGCGGTGTGGCCCAAAAACCAAAGGAAAAAAAAAAAAGATCTGAATCAGAGTAGAGCACAAGCTTTGCATGAGGGAGCCTCGGCTGCAACCCCTACTCCCACAAGATCTCCAGAGCATGCTAGGATGGGTCCCCAAACTAAACCAAAACAGAGCCAAAAATCTTGGTTTGTGCAATACATAAATGAAGTTTGTTTTGTTTTTTAATTTGTCTTCCTTAGACTGCCATGGGCTTGCAGGAACAATGCAGGGAGGCTAAGAGCCCCTGTCTTGCATGCATATGGTCCTGAGCTCAAATCCCTGGTACTCCACATACACCAAGAACCATCCTGGCAGTTCTGCTGTTGGAGCCCAGCAACCCTGTTGCCAGCAGTGTCTACCATGAGTTATTTCCCAGCCAGTTGTGTGTAATCACCACAAAAAGATGTTTGAGCAGCACAGTCAGGAAGGTCAACCTCTGGGGAGCATGTGTGTATACAGATCAGTGTCCCCTAGAGAGTGCCCCCACCACAAATCACAAGCTTCAGCCAAGAGTGCTCACCCCACCAGCACATGCACAAGCACCATAGCTGAAATATTGCAGACCTCCTTGAGCACTTGATGTGTGACCCCAGGTGACCACCGCAGCTAAAAATGTGCAGAACTTCCCAGCCAGGTGGGAGAGCTGTACCCCTGGGCACTGCAGGAGCAGCATCAGCCACAACAATGAAGAGAAGAGGTATGAGGAAGTTGAGCAATAAGACATCCCTCGCCCTGCAGTTGGCAGATAAAGGTGCCAGAGTCGTGACTGTTTTCACGGCCAAGAATGACGTTTGAGGCTTGCTGAAATGCTCGCTTGCGGTGAAATCTGTGAGTGGAAACATTCCATAGTAGTTTCAAGCCCACTGTGTCATCAGTTTGGAATCTCTTTTCCTTCTGGTGCCTCCTTGGAGGGCGACCAGGTGGAGGGCAGCTGGCCTCAGGGGGTGCGCTGGGCACCGGGGAATCCAGACATGCCCTCCTGCTGCAGGAGCTTCTCGCCTTGCGGCGAAATCACAAAATGCGGAGGAGGCTGAACCATCGTGCATCTGATTCCTAAGGTAGGTTTTGTTCACTGGTGTCCTCCCCCCATTTCCAAGGAAGCAAGGAAAGTGAGCCTGCAGCCAGACAGAAACGAAGGCCCAGATTTCCACAGTCCAGAATTTCATTCGCTCCCAAGTCCCTTTGAAAAACTGCCCTGTGCTTTCCACTTAGGAACACTGGGCTGGGAGTGAGCTGTGGAAAATCATGGATCCTGGCCGCCACTTCACATATGCTTCTCTTAGTCATTTATCTGAATATTTTGTTATCAGTCTGGCTGGGTTTAGTTCTCTCACTGAGTAATATGTAAATTATGTATTTTACATATAATCTTTGGGTGCTTTACAAATAAAAACATACATGTAAAAATCACGGTTCCATGGCTTGAATAGGTTCTTTGAAGAGTCACATGGTACCTGGGAGTGGAGATTTAATGCGGATACTGGGATGCGTGGGCTTCCCCCTCCATCCATGGTTTTTATTTGCTGCTTACTCAAGACCCCCAAAGTGCAGGAGCAGATATATCCAGGCCTTTTACAGCATCCACCCAGACCCAGTCACTGCTTCACTTCCTGCCTGGCTCACTGGTGGAAATCACTGACGTGCTCTGCGGCAGAAGGGACCTCGAGATCTCAATCCTCAGACTTGATGCCTAAAAGGACTCACAGAACTCAGAGTAGCTATTCTACTCATAGAAAGCTTTAATCGGCGAGAGAATACCAATGAAAACCAGTAAAAAGAGGGGCCAGGCTTGAATGGCACACGGTCCCTGTGGTCACAGAGCCCCCTGAGCCCTGCAGAGAAAACTGATGATCTAATCATAAAGGTCAAGGAGCATAAGGCACAAGAGAAATCAGCTTTCAGTTGCTACCATTAGGGTCTTAGAGTTGTCCCAGCAGCGACACGTGAGAGACATATGAAGTGTTGCCAACCAGAAAAGTTTGCCAGGCCTTTCATGAAGGGTCAGCTCACATAGGCATAGCATGCCTGCTGCTGTTACCCCATTTCTGGTCCCTCTAGAGGCCAAACTGAAGCCCTGGGGTCCAAAGTCCTGGGCATATCATAGCTATTTACCTTAACGCCCAGTGCTAATCTAAACGTCCTGGTGTGACCCAACGCTCTTGGCCAGACATAGCCATTTTCTCAGATAGGTTCTTCCAGGGCTCTAAGAGATGGTCTAGGAAGAGCGAATTAGTCAAGGGTGAGTATCTTCCTTAGGGATGTATAGGACTTGATTATGCCAAAGTCTGCTGAGAGATCTTATTGTGCTTGGACCCAACCTCAATTTGGAGTAGGAGGAAGGCTGCGTGGGAAATGTATACTGCATGGTTCTTCTGGGATAACTCTGCTTTTCTTACTTTGGGTACCTTCCCCTTGTTTCTCCCTCATGGCTCCAGCAGAGATAACAGAATACTGCGGGAGTCTACAGCTCACGGGGCGAACAGGGGGTGCGGGGGTGGGGTGAGAGGCAGAGCCATAATACAGCAGGGAGGGCATTTGCCTTGCAAGGGGGCTAACCCAGATTCCATCCCCGGCATCCCATACAGTCCTCCAAGGATCCCCACGAGTAACTTCTGAGTGCAGAGCCAGGAGTAATCCCTGAGGATCACCGGGTGTGACCCAAAAAGCCAAGGGGGGGGTAAAAAATCTCATGGAGTAGTTTATTTGCATTGGAAACAGAACAAAGAAATGAAAAAATGGAATAATGGGGCATGGGGAGAACCAAGGTGCTCTGCCTCCTCTTCGCCCACCCTGCTGCCAAATTGACTGTCTTTGGTCCGTATGGTGTGCAGCTGATAGTGTTCAGCCCGTATTATGTCAGTGTCCCTCCAGGTAGGAGTGGGGTATGGGCCCACAGTGGAGATTTGGCTTACCAAGTTCACATTTCACAGGGCTGGTCCTGTTCCCATCCACATGAGGCAAGTTCCCTCTGTGCCTGGTATTCATTCCAGACAGGGTTGGTATCCATGCTGGCCCGACTTCTGGCTGGGCCTCGGGCCTACGTGCCAGCACCCGTTTCTGGACCAAGTCGTGTGCTGACTGAAGATGACGATGACATTCAACAGGAGAGCCGGTGCTCCAGGAGGATGCCCAGGCCGTGGGGGCCTGAACCAAGCTTTACTAGATCCACTCAGAGGCTTTCTGGCTTTAAACTTTTTAATTTCTCAGATTTCATTTCTTTTCCTTTTGAAAACTCCAAGTAGTGGCAAATTCCCTTTTAAAATCAGTAACACATAGGGGTGTGTGTGTGTGTGTGTGTGTGTGTGTGTGTGTGTGTGTGTGTGTGTGTGTGTGTGTGTGTGTGTAAGAGAACAGATCAGCGACCAGGGAGATGGTACATGACACTTGGCCTTGCACAAACTTAACCCAGTTTGATCCCCAGAACCCCATATGGTCCCTCAAAGGCTAGCAGAAGCAATTAAATAGTACAGAGCTAGAGGGGGCGGGGCTGGAGCGATAGCACAGCTAGTAGGGTGTTTGCCTTGTATGCGGCCAACCCAAGTTCAATTCCCGGCATCATCCCATATGGTCCCCCGAGCACCACCAGGTGTAATTTCTGAGTGCAGAGCCAGGAGTAACCCAAATATCATCGGGTATGACCCAAAAATAAAAAAATAAAATAAAGAGAACAGATCAAAGAAAATATTTAATTCAAAATAAAAATGGTTGTAAATGAGTGCCCAGCAAAATGTAGATTAAAACCTTCACTGAGTGCAAAAATTGAAAACTAAGTGACAATTACCTTTGGAGAATATTTGAAAAATAGCAGCATGAAACAATATTATTTTATCGTTTTTCCACAAACGGATTGCAACCCAATGGATGATGCTGGAGGTACCAAGGTTGGCTCGTCTGCATCATAGAGACTACAGGCCAGGACCCCGTAGGCCTGGGCCAGCCAGCAGGTGCTTCCGTGTCTCTTCTGTGCCACTGAGCCTGGCCTCCGTGAAGCCTCTCTACCTTTCAGTTGCTCACCTGCCCTGTGCATGCCTTGCTAATCACTGCCTGGGCACCAGTCTCATGGGGAGGAACTGATCTGAATTCAGATCTATACAGCTTAAATGACAAGCCTAGTGTGTGCGTAGAGCCACTAGTTTGTTTTTTGATCACACTCTGCATTGCTCAGGACTCTCTACTCAGGGATCATTCCTGGAGGGGCTTGAAAGCATATGAGGTGCGAGGGATCGGACCCAGATCACCTGTTTATGCAAGGCAAGCACTTTACTTGCTGTACTATCTCTCTGACCCCACAAAGCCACTTTCAACTCCTGTTGTTTTCCCTGTGGCTCTTAAAAGTGAGGAGACTTTTTTATTTATTTAGATTATGCTGGGAGGGTTAGTATCCAAAGTCCTTTTTGGACAAATAACACTTTCTGATACCTACTAATTCATGACAGGACTTTTGAACATTTCTTCTGATTAGAAGAAGATGGCCTTTTGAAATTTTAGTTTGTTTTCACCTGTCTCTTGAACCAACCATGTAATTTCAAACAAGAATAAGCTCAGCATGGCAGATTGCATTTTAAAAAACAAAACAAAACAGAAACCTAACGTTGGTTCTGAAGCAGTGTTAGCAGGCCAGGAAAGAATGTTCTCTGTGTTGTGGTGCTTGCTGCACTGCCTTCTCCATGGCTTTATTTTATTTTTTTTGAAAAAAGCAAAATGGGGGCTGGAGCGATAGCACAGTGGGTAAGGCGTTTGCCTTGCACACAGCCGACCCGGGTTCAATTCCCAGAATCCCATATGGTTCCCTGAGCATCACCAGGAGTAATTCCTGAGTGCAGAGCCAGGAATAATCCCTGTGCATTGAAAAGAAAAAAAAAAGTAAAATGGTTTGATTTAAAGAAATTTACTTAGAACAATGTGAAGGGAAAGATATGTTCAAGGGAGAACATAGCTTCTCCAGAGTGGCAAAGTGCTGCCTTCTCCCAGGCTTTAAAAGTAGTCGCAGGGTCAGACTGGTTTGAGGGATAACCCCAAGGTTTTGCTCTCCCTCCTCTAAGCAGATCTTGGCTCCTCCCGGAAAGGGAAAGAAACGGGCCATTTTGCTCTGACAGAGGCGCTGACTTCCTGTTCACTATCAGCAAGAACTTAGAAGGGAGCTGAAGACTCTTTTTGTCTTTCTGATTTTTTGTGATTCTGCTTTCAATAGCTGTTTCCCCAAGTAAATAACAAATACCTTTCTCTTTTTTCTGTTAAGACTCTACTTTTAGGAAATGAGCCTTCAATTCTCAGTTGATGTGAAGACTGGCAGGCAAGTCATGTGGGCGGAAGGCACCAGAGTGACCTGAGCAGTGAGTCCAACAGCAGCATCTGACTCTTCCCTCCCCCTTCTTGGGTTTTCTAGAGAGATGCTTCCTGGGAACAACTGTCTTTGCACCAGACAATGCTTGACACCAAGACAGAGTTCTAGGGCAAGTAACCTGCTAGAGGGGAGGAACACATGTGGGACCAATCGAAGCTGGACATCGTTGAAGATTATTTTCATTTAAAGGGAAATTAGTAAAATATTTTTTAATATTTTATTTTAAATAAAATGTCTGTCACTGTCACTGTCATCCTGTTTCTCATTGATTTGCTCAAGCGGGCACCAGTAACATCTCTATTGTGAGACTTGTTACTATTTTTGGCATATCAAATATGCCATGGGTAGTTTGCCAGGCTCTGCTGCGCAGGCGAGATACTCTTGGTAGCTTGCTGGGCTCTCCGAGAGGGGTGGAGGAATCGAACCCAGGTCGGCCACGTGCAAGGCAAATGCCCTAACCAAAATATTTCATTTTAAATAAAATACTTAAAAATAGACTCCGTGGAACTTATAAAAATACTACAAATATGTTTGTACCCATGTGTACCCTCTGTCCACTGAAATCTAAGTGTTGTCTTATCTCGAAACTGGGAATTGACCTTGGCATGGTACCAGGCTACAAACCTTAGTTTTCACTAAATGGGTTTGATTTTTTTTTATTTAAATCTGTGTCCCTGTGTTATGTGTTTGTGTTTAATCATTTTTTTAAAATTGGGGGACCATATCTGGTGGTGCTTAGGGCTTACGCCTGGCTCTCTGCTCAAGTGTCACTCCTGGTGTTGCTCAAAGGACATTTATATGGTGCCAAGGTACAACTCAGCAAGGTAAGTGCTATACATACTGTACTATCTCTCCGGCTCCATATAGTTTTGTCTCATTTTATGTATAAATTCAGGTAACAACCAATAAAAGATAGAGAATTATTTCCTCAACATAAATTTGCAGCCTCCTGCTAACTCCCTACTCACCCGCCTCTTGCCTATCCCTCCCATTCCTTGGAACAAATTTGCTATTCTCCATCTCTATAGTATATCCTTTTAAAATGCTGACATAAGTAAAATAAATAGTATGAAATCTTTTGAGAATTTTTTTCCCCTTTAACAGAATGAGTGCCCTTGAGATTCACCTAGAGTCTTGCACACAGCAATTCATCTTTTGTGTCTGAGTAGTATTCCACTAAGTGGATGGACAGGTTAAATGTCCAGCTCTTCATTCATTGAAAGACGCTTAGATTGTGGGCAACGTTTTCCTACTATTAAAAACTGCTGGAGATATTTGTGTGCAGGCTTTTGATGAGAATTAAGTTTTTGTTTCTCTGGATTGTCCAGTCATGACCCTCCCAGTAGCTTAACCTGAACTGAGTACAAGGAAACATGCCCTCACTGCCAGTGGCCATGCTATTCCTTCAACTTGCCTCGCTGCTGGATGCCTCTGGTCCAACAGGGGACAGCGAGATTTCTCCACCTCAAAGGTCCCTTTACTGCCCAGGGAGGGGCTGGAGAGATAGCACAGCAGGTATGGCGTTAGCCTTGCACGCAGCTGACCTGGGTTCGATTCCCATATGGTCCCCTGAGCACTGCCAGGAGTAATTTCTGAGTGCAGAGCCAGGAGTAACCCCTGTGTATCACCAGGTGTGACCCCAGAAGAAAAAAAAAAACAATAAACCTGCCCAGTGGCCTCTTGAGGACATGGAAACAAAGACTAGGACATATTCTTACATAAGCACCATGTTTCACCTTGCACTCTCCACCCTTTCACTCCTGCAGACTATATTTTCCCTATATTGCTCCACAGACTCTTGCTGGGAGCCAGCATCCTTGTGGTAGTTCAAACCAGTGAAGCTTCCTTTAGTCGCTAAGGACTTTTGAACAAAGAGCCCTTTCCTTAGTTACTTCCCAGAATCGATTCCTCATTCTTCCTGAGACTGCTCTAAAGTAGGCTGTCTTAGCTGAGATAGAGAAGGGATCACCAAGCAAAGGATGCTTGGAGGCCTCGCTCGGGGTGGGAGATGTGTGCTGAAAGTAGACTATAGACCAAACACAATGGCCACATATTACCTGAATTGTGAACCATAACACTCAAAAGGAGAGAGAGATTGAGAGAGAGAGGGAGAGAGAGAGAGAGAGAGAGAGAGAGAGAGAGAGAGAGAGAGAGAATGTACCTCCCACAGAGGGGAAATGGGGTCGGGGTGGCAGGAGGGATACTGGGAGCATTGGTGGTAGAGAATGGGCACTGGTAGAGGGATGGGTATTAGACCATTATATGACTGAAATGTAATAATGAAAGTGTGTAAGTCTGTAATTCTATCTCATGGTGTTTCATTAAAATAAATATATAAAAGTAGGCTGCCTTCCCCGCAAAAGGCTGCTGGCATCACTGAGGCTCCCTGGCCCTTTGTGTCATATCCTGAAGGCTGCTAAGCAGCTGAGGCAAGTTGCTGTCTGCACAGTTTAAATTTGAACAGACTCTGCATCTTCATTGACAAAAGATGTGTGTGTGTGTGTATGTATATATATATACACACACATATATATATGAGCTATAGCACAGTGGGTAGGTCCTTTGCCTTGCAAGCAGCCGACCTGGGTTCAATTCCTCCATCCCTCTTGGAGAGTCCGGCAAGCAACCGAGAGTATCCCACCTGCACAGCAGAGCCTGACAAGCTACCCATGGCACATTCGATATGCCAAAAACAGTAACAGCAAGTCTCACAATGTGGACATTACTGGTGCCCACTCGAGCAAATCGATGAACAACGGGACGACAGTGCTTTTCTGGGCTTGCATGTAACTACTGAATCATGCAGTAAATGCTTCAAGATATGTTTTAATTCATTTTACATTCACACCAGCAATGCACGAGATCCAGTATCTCTATATCCCCATTGGCACTGGGCATTATCACTGTTTTTATTTTAGCTGTTCTAATAGATGTGCAGTAATAGCTCCTATTATTGGGGGTAGGGAGACACCTAGTTGGGCCACTTTGCAATACTCATCAATTGGGCCACCCCACAGTGCTCAGTTGACCCTGTCTGTCCTCAGCAGACTATATGGGGTGCTGAGGATTAAGCCTGGATTGGCCTAAGTGAGGGAGGCTTCTTTATCCTCTGTACTATCTTTCTATATAAACTACCATCTATAATATAATCTCATTGTGATTTTCTTTAATGCCATTGACTATATATTCAGTCTCTTATTCTGAGTATTTCAAATTTTTGTTCACTTTTTCTTTTTCCTGTGCTCCTTTCTTCTGCCTCCTCCCCCTTTCTCCTCTGCTTTTTGGTCAGGTTCCTGTGCTCAGATCTATCAGTGCTAGAGGCCACCATGGCCATCCCTGGTGGTGCTGGTGCCTCCAGTGTGCCAGGCCTGTGTTTCCGGCCTTCTTGCCCTTCCCAATAAGCATACCGTAGTGCAGCATGTCAAAAACTGTAAGAGTACAGGTTCTAGAAACTTCTCACCAAGTGAGCATGTCTACTCACTGGAGCGCTGGTTAAGGAAGAACATCTCTATCTCCCAGAAGTGCCCTCACCCTAGGAATCCACCTTTCAGACTCCTGGCACTTTAGGCTACTCTTGCCAGAGTTTAAACTTCCTGTAAGTGCAGTCCTTTGGTTTTTGTCACAAACTTTGGTTTGTGTTTGTTTGGAGGCCACATCTGGCACTGCTCAGGGCTTACTGCAGGCTCTGTACTCAAGGATCATTCCTGATGACACTCAGAAGATCATATCAGATTCCAGGGAACAACCCCACGTCATCCATATGCAAGTGCCCTGCCAGCTCTACTCTCTCTCAAGCTCTGATTTTCTTATGCATTAAAAACTAGTCTTGGGGCTGGAGCAATAGCGCAGCGGGTAGGGCGTTTGCCTTGCATGCAGCTGACCCAGGTTCGATACCTCGGTCCCTCTCGGAGAGCCCAGCAAGCTACCCAGAGTATCCTGCCCACACGGCAGAGCTTGGCAAACTACCCGTGGCGTATTCGATATGCCAAAAACAGTAACAGCAAGTCTCACAATGGAGACGTTACTGGTGTCCACTTGAGCAAATCCATGAACAACATGATGACAGTGCTACAGTGTAATGGGAAGTAGATATTAGCAAGAAGCAAAGTAGAAAAGGATCCTAATTCCCTGAGGTATGATGCGTGCCTAGCAGAGGCTTCTTGATACCTCAAAAAGTGGCATTCTTGTTCCATGCTGAGAACTCTGGGCCTTCTCAAATGGGCCTGGTATCCCTCCAGTCACACCCGACAATCCCCAGTATAGACACAACCCAACAGTACAACTGAACCTCAAAGCCACCAGCCATCAAATCATTTCAGCTCCATAGTTCCTGGAGCATGTGGCTGCCAAATTTCATAGTACTGACAACCCAGTAGGAGAACAATAAAGTCAATCAGTGGCAAAGTTTCATAAGAAAATTTACAGAAAGCCCACTCCGAATGATGAGTGAAAGCAATACAGAAGGTGAAAGCAATCCAGAAGACTCAACTAGCATCATCTAGCCCGGTAAATCCTGACAGTGACTTTAGTAACACCATTGCGAGATGTTGCGATGATCACAAATTGACTTTTATTGATCTAATTTTTGATAATGCCATTGCCTTTTTGTCACCTTTTTTTGTTGTTGTAACAAGCAATATGAAGTAAATTTACTTGTGCCTGCTGAGGGGGCAAGCTTTGGTGGTGGGTGGGAAACTGGGGACATTGATGGAGGGAGGGTCACACTTAGTGGTGGGATTGGTGTTGGGTCATTCAATGCCTGAAACAACTGTACAACCTTGTAAATATAAAACAAGGAGTGGCCTTCCTGAGATCATTGGAATAAGTGGAAGAGCCAAAGCATCTGACCAGTCCCCTCAACCAGAAACAGTGCTTGTTCAATTGGAAAACTCTTGCATATAGTGAGAATGGATCAAGGGAAACTTTGAAGAAAGTTGTCACAGATGAAAATTTTTTATTTTAAGAAAGAGGAAGTTACACATTCAGGGTAATTTCAGTCAAGATTAGTTCTCAGAGATAGACTGGGTATCTCTGAATTTAATCCTTCCCAGACTTCTGCTGTGTTTTGGTCTCTCCTGCAGAAAATCTTCAGACATATTCTCTTGATTGTCTAGGGATTCTGACTTTCCCATCTTGAACTTGATGCTATCAAGCATGAATCACTTACTGGGCTAACATCAGACTCTAAGTTGTTCTTGAATGCAGATATGTGGGGGTCACTCTCTACTGAAGAGGAACTAACTCCAAAAAGATGACATTTTCCCCAGTGACTCAGCTGGTAAGTGGCGGAGCTGTAGCTTGAACCCCTCCAAACTGACACCTTTCTCCATTCACACCCCATCACTTAGGGGATTTAGAGAGGTGACAAAGAGGAATAGCAGTTGCCCCTTCTCTGGTTCTAGATGTTCAGCTGCAGAATATTCTACAGTGAACCAAAGAAAGTAGGAGTCAAAAAAGCAACGAAGCACTTTATTCTTTATCCCGGGGAGTCTTGGTCTAGTACATCTAAAGTCAAAAGCTGATGCTTACTAACAACCAACACGTGGCTCAAAGTGAGAACATTGGGGTGCTTATTATAACCTTAATGGAATAGATTATTGGACTAATTAGGCCTGGGGATAAGGAAACTACGTATTGTGACCTTATGCAGATTATTATCTCTTTTTTCATCTGTTAAGTGGAGATAATTGTAGTTCTTCAGTATAAACCACCTAAAGCACTAAGCTCTCATTCTTCGCTCCTATTGAGTTACCTCCACGAGCAGCAACATCTTCCTAAACTAGAAAGTATGGTCAGGAATATGGATGTAATGGGGTGTCTCTGGCTAGATCATATCTGGGATAAGGTGCCTCTGAAGTTACCCAAGTTTGCTAAGAAAATTAAGAAAATGTTATTTGAGAAGTAGATTTAAAATGCCTATCAAATTTGTATCAGAAGTGAAACACTATTATCCTGGCTGCCTGACAAAGTAATGCAATGTGCAGAGTTTATTTAGAATATTTACTCAATGCTTGGGGTGTTTCAAATGAGTAGTTTATATTTGAGGAAGATTCAGGTTTAAAGTTCAACACTAATCTTCACTTTAAGAGTTTTCACTAGCTATCATGTTGCACCATTCTTTATTTTCAGAATATAATAATTCAACCAGGGAGGATACCAGCGCCGAACAGTTTCATCTAACCAAAACTAAATTCTATCTTACTAGTCTGCTGGCTCCTTCCAACAATGCTCTACCTCATTTCCCAGTGCTTGACTGAGATCATATTCTCAGTGTATTCCAGTTCTAAGAAAGGTAATTGATTGGTCCTTTCTACATCGTCCTTGTCCCAGGCTATAGATTTGATATAAATAACAAGTACACAATATATAACACATATGGACATCATCTGAGAAAAAACTTTTTCTTCTCTCAGCTTAGTATAAACTGAAAGGTTTTCATTATACTATTTATATTTAATTTTAAATTCTATAGCACTTTGCACATCTGTAATTTGACTTGCATTTCCGGGGGGGGGGGGGAGAAAGAGAGAGAGAGTGAAAGAAGGAGCGAGAGAGAGAAAGAGAGAGAGAGCGCGCGCAAAAGCTTAACTTGCTCAAAGACTTAATGTTTCCATGGTAAGATTCAACAATTTTCACAAATTTTCTTTTACATAATTTTTAAAAAATAATTTCATTAGCAATTTAGTGGTAACAAGCAATATAAAATAATTGTGGGCCTGCTAAAGGGCAGGCTTGTGTTGGTTGGGAAAATGGAGACAGAGGTGGAGGGAAGATGACAGTGATGTTGGCATTGGTATTGGAGTAATGAATGCCTGTAACAAATCATCATGAACAACTTTGTAAACCATGGTGTCTAATGTGGGAAAAATATTTTATAAAGCTGTGAGGTGTCAGAGAGATAGTACAGTGGGTACTGCTTTGCCTGTGGCTCACCCAGGTTTGATTCTCAGCATCCTATATGTTGCCCCAAGCACTGCCAGGGGTGATTCCTGAACAAAGAGCCAGAAGTAAGCCCTAAGTGTCGCTGGGTGTGGCCAAGAACAACAAAAATATCGTGGTGTTGGCTTCTAAGACCATGTTTTAGGGATACAGTTTCAACCTCTTCAGGTGCCTCTCCCACATCCACCACCTAAGTACCAATGTCATTCACCACTGCCCATTGGACCTGCTCCCAGCTTAATCGTCATCACCCCCTAACTGGTAACTGATCTCAGTTTTGTGTTGATCCAAGGGTTTGTTTTTAGTTTTGTCTGTCTTTGCTTTGTATCTCTGGAATCCCACCTGTCAACGAAATCATCAGGTATTTGTCTTTCTCCTTCTGACTTATTTTGCTTCTAAGTTGAAAACTTCTGAGCCCACGTGCCTCTGGCTCTTTGAAGTCTGTCAGGGCCCTTTTTTTTTTCTTTTGCCTTTTGGGTCACACCTGGTGATGCACAGGGGTTACTCCTGGCTCTGCACTCAGGAATCACCCCTGGCGGTGCTCAGGGGACCATATGGGATGCTGGGAATTGAACCCGGGTCGGCCGCGTGCAAGGCAAAAACGCCCTACCCGCTGTGCTATTGCTCCAGCCCCTGTCAGGGCCCTTTTAAGATTCTGGAATTTCCAAGATCATGGTAGAGTGATCTTGATAAGGTAGTGACAGCGAGAGAAGAGGGATGACTGTCACTTGTTACTCTATTTTGAGCTCAGTTTCTCTGACAGGATTGTCAAGGTTCTTCATACCTATTAATTATTTCCATACTTTGCCAGAATTTGCACCCTAGTTTTACACCTAGAATTGTCCGGACTTATGATGTTGTCTTTTGGGGTGGGGTGGGCTGGTGGGAGAATGCCTCCCAAGCAGTACTCAGGGCTTTAAGTGACCACCCAGGATGGTGGCTCAGTGCAAAGGTTGGTGCTGCTCGATACAGAGGTGCGGAAGTTTCCTTGCGCCACTTTTGTGGTGCACTGGACTTCCAGGCTGTTCCCAGGGTGCTGGAAGAGCTTGTGGTGCCGGGCATTGAACCCCGCTCTGGTATTGGCCCTCACTGTTGTCTGGCGGGAGTTTAGCACGAGTAGACTAAATCTACTCGCTGAATTCCCAGCACACAGGTGGTGCACGCTGTGGTCCTCATGCATGTGGCTTACCTTCCATTCAGTTTCATTAGGGGCCCCACACGGCCCCACCTCGCAAGTCAGGTGCTGACACCCCAGCGCCTGATTGTGGCCACATGATCTTGGCGTGGCCAATCAGCATCTTGTAGCGGCCCTCTAGGCCAGTGATTGGCTGAGGGGTGAGCACCGGTGCTCCGTGAGAGCATCCTAGGGCTCTGCCTGCGTGCCTCTGGTCCCTTTTCCTCGAGGGAAGGGAAGGGGTGTCTGGGTAGCGGGGTGCAACCCTGAAGGGGAACTGGTCCGAGGAAGAGGCCGGAAAATGGAGCCATCGGTCCGCAGTCGGCCTGCCCCTGGACTTAAGTTTAAAAAAGCAAGTACGTTTTATTTGTTTGTTTAAACCAGTGTACATCGTTTTTCTTCGACGTCTGCTTCTTACGAAACAATCTCATGAGTTTGCATAGCATTCTCTGTGGGAAAAGTTCCTGCTCTTTAAGAGTCAGGAGAGAACCTAAGAAAACCTCTAGTCCTCCGAAACGTGGCCACGAAACACACTAGGGGGCGCTTGACTTGGTCAGTAGCCAGACTAAGACTCAGAAGGAACGTCTGGCCAGAAGAATTGTGCAAATATATTAAATTGAGCTTTGTTTCAGTTAAGCCCTTGTGATCATTTGTTTAAATCATTTTGGAAGGCTGCAAAGCGTCCCTGCATTAAGCCTTGGGGTGGAGAAGGTCCCATCCCTCAGTGCTTGTTAGTGCCAGCACTGCCTGTTAGCCCAGAGACCAGGAGGGAAGGCCACAGAAAAAATCCCCAGGGAATAGTTGTAGCTACAAAAGGGGTTTCCTTCCTTTGCAACTTCATATTTTCCCCTGTAAAATGGGCATAGTCAAGAGCACCTGTCTCCAAGAGTCACTATAGGAGACAGTTTATATAAAGTATTCAGAACAAGATTCCTATTATATATTATCAGTAAGTCAGAACCATCACAATTTTTATCCGAGTTTTTCCTTTGGGGATTGTGTGATTTTCATCTGAGTTTTTCCCTTGGGGATTGTGTGCTGGAACGTCCTATTTGCTCACTGCACCAGAATCCAGGGAGTCCAGATAAATGGGAAGCACAACTCTCAGAGAGGAGGATGTGGGGCAGATTAAACATTTCGAGCTTATCTAAATTGGCAGGTAGAGCAGAACATATATATGGACTGATTGTGCTTCCTTGTTTTCCATGAAGGACCACCTCATCCATGGTGTTCCCGCTGCTCCATTTAAGGCCATTAGATGTTGCCAATGACCCTCCAGCCAATAGAAGTAAGAGTCTGGGCCAAGTTTTTACCTCCCAGGCTCTTAAAAAATACAACAGCAATCCCCAAGTCCCATTCATATGAGTCTATAGTACTATGCGTCTGTGCAGCAACTCTGCGAACATGCTTGTCTCCATCATCAGACTGCCCAATTCCATGCCTGGTTGTCCCCTGCGCCCTTCCCCACCCCCATACACACACAGTCCTGCATCCCGCCACGTAGCCTGTCCGGAGTAGCCTGGAGTCTAGCAGGACTGTCCTCAACCTCTGTCTCCCAGGTCTCATTTTTGTTCACTCCAGGTCTAGGCAAGTCAAAGAGCTGATTTCCGGACCCGGACTTCAGGCTGCTATAGAGTAGGTTTTGGGGGCAACTGCGGATCATGGGGGTATAGCTGAATAACTGAGGAATGAGGAATCTTTCCTGGGAGCTGCTTGCTGCCCTGTGAATGTCAAAGTGTCTCATTGTGGAAGCACAGTCACTCCATGTGAATGAGCCAGTCGTTGATTTGTCTAGTTAATATGGGAACCAGATGTTAGGACAAAGTGTCTATTCTGTGTCAGGGCGAGTGCTCATGGGGAAAATATGCTGTTTACCTGAGACACATGGCCTTTTCATTAGAATGTTATATTGCTAAAATGCCTTGTTCTAAGTAGAAAACTGATAATGAGTATCTTCTACCACCCCAATCATCCTTGAACTTCCCTCTTTGTCCACCATGATGGTCATCTGGGGTCTTTGTGTGTGTTGTCAGATGTTGTCATTGACTTGTCTCTCTAGACAGTGTGTATAAAATATGTGTGTGTCTGTGTGTGAGACAGACTTGGTGAGAGAGAGATGGAACTAAGCAGACTAATGCTCTTACACAGCAGTGACCAGTGTACAGTTGCTGATAAACTCATGGCTACCACACTGCACAATTCCAAGAACTATTTGCACTGCACCAAAACAACCAACATTCCCAGGATTATGGGCAGGGAACGGCTAGAAAGTGGCCAAGTTTGGATGGGGTATTGCCTCTTGGCTACCCCAAATCCATTTACCCTGGTTCTAATAACCCAACCATCCACTGGGGACCTATTCTCTCTCTCAGTGGAGGCAGAGCAATAAATGTGGACCTTGCACAATTTGACCAATCAAAGCCTTTGACTCCACTGACAGTGAAAGTCGAATGCCTCATTAGAGCGGGATCCATGGTCTGTGACTGGGACAGTCACACAGACCTTGATGTGTTGACTTTCTAGCCTGGGTGCAAGGCTCTTTCTCACAAACTCTTGAGCTATAGGGACCTAACTTCACACAGATGTTGACAGGTGTCCAGTTGGAAAGGAACATAGATCCATGGCAGGAATATCACTTCTTAAAAAACTTTTTAATTTTTCAAATTGAATCACCATGAATTACACAGATCTAAAGTTATTCAGGATTGACTTTCAGGTCAATGTTCCCACATCATTCCCTTCACCAGGGTCCGCTTCCCTCCACCAATATCCCCAGTTTCCTTCTGTCCCCCAGACTGCCTTTATGGCAGGCACTTTTTCTCATTTTCTCCCCCACCTTCTTTTAGGCACTATGGTTTATAGTGCTATTAATGACAGGGTATTATACATACCATACCTTTCTTTCTTTCATCACCTAGTCCTGGTCCAGAGTGACCACTTTCATTTATCATTGTTGTAGTGGTCCCTTCCCTGTCTTTCCCCCCACACCTTCTAGTGGCAAGTTTCCTACTAAGGACCAGAGGAACATGAGTTTGGGACAAGTTAGAGATAATGGATTTTGGGGCTGAAGCGATAGCTCAGCGGGTAGGGCATTTGCCTTTCACATAGCCAACCCAGGTTTGATTCCAGCATCCCATATGGTTCCCTGAGTACCACCAGGAGTAATTCCTGAGTGCAAAGCCAGGAGTAACCCCTGTGCATTGTCAGGTGTGACCCAAAAAGCAAAAAAAAAAAAAGAACGGATTTTTTTCCCAATAGCATCTGATTGTGGCAGGGTGTCACGGAGAGCCAGGGGATGTACATGATGTACAAGGTTCATGAACCTTCTGGACCTGAAATCTGCTGGAGGAATCCAAGACTCTGGGAGTGTGGAGTCTCCAAATTGCAGGAAGCTCTCCCAGGCTTGTGAGATGGCTCCAGCGCAGGCCCCGGTGCTGGCGTCTCATCAGCCAGCTGGATGTTTTCATACCACAAGACAGAAATCACGGCTTTCTCCAGCCATCCTTCTGGGAGGCACTTTACATTTTGTGTTTTCATCTGTCTTTTCTGCCACTCTCACAGATTAGTGGCTTTGTTAGACAAAAAACAGTAACAAATAAGTCTCACAAGGAGAGACTTTTTACTGGTGCCCGCTTGAACAAATTGACGAGCATCGGGGTGACAGTGACAGTGACAGTGACAGACTCTAACCATGATGAGAAGTTAACTTTTCCATTTGACACACTCTTTGAACTCTGAGAACTACTACCATAGAAACCCCATAAAAAAGAATGAGGGTACAACAGATGGCTGAGGATTTTCAGTTTTGCCTTCTCAGGTTAGAAACCTGTTGGGGGAATCCTGCGTATTTGTGTGCACTAGCTTGAACTTGGGAAGCGTCTCTCCATGAACGCAGGCATGAGCCCTCACCACCCCCCCTCCCTGCCCCCTATCTCCCCCCACTGCTCTCCTCCCTACTGTGTGTCTGCCATTCTGCTGCCCACATCTGGCTCCCGGAGAAAGCTATCATTCTAACCTGATTCATTATCCTCCTCCGTTTTGTTGATTTGAGGTCCTGTGATTTATAATAATATTCAATATTAATGTGTTAGGCAGTGTTATCCTTCAGTCTGTAATTTCCCCAACCCCAGGCACTCCCAGCAGACTCCTCAGCTGACTCTGTTATTGGTAGATTCATTCATCATTCTTTTTTCCAATCTATGTTCGCAAACCAAACATCCTGTGTAGTCATTAGGTATAAGGTACATAATCTCCAGGCTCTGAATTTTAGAATATTTCCAGGTACAGGGCACTTGGAGTGATGGCAGTTTTAAATTAGGGATTTTCATATATATCCTTACATGAAAGATATGCTTTCTCAGGCTAATCTGGTCTTGTTTTTATTTTCTTTCTCACTTTTTTTTTTCTGATGAGCGCTAAGTCTAGTCCTCACTGGCCCATTACCCTGTTACTTGAGTGACAGGATAAGTTCAAGAGCTCCATGACTACTGAACATAGGTGTTCTCATAAAGGAGATTTGGGTGCTGGCGGAAAATCAGAGCTCAGAACACGGGACATCCTGAAGGTCACCTCTGTATTGAGACAGACGGCACCCACTTCTGTGTCAATCACTGCTGATGATTGCAGGACCTTGAGCTGCATGCAGTTCTAGTTTTCTTATCTTTAAAGAGATATGAAGATATTAACCCTCATCCTGACTTTGGCAAGATGAAAGTCTTTGAATTATTGAGAGAAAAGAACTCGGGGGGAATTGTTTTTGTTCTGTTTTTGTTTGTTTGTTTGTTTCCCCCCAGAATGGAAGAGCGTCACCATAAAAAAAAGCGTGAGGAGAATCGCCGTGGCTCTCTACTCCCTCTAGTGGTGATATGATGCCTCTATTTTCTGACTATTGTCTCTCTCTGTTTCAATCCAATTGTTTGATGAAAGCTGAGTGCCTGTGCATTGGGGCACCATCTCTTGGAGATGTAAGAATATTGCTAATAAAACAAATGAGCATTGGGTCAGAGAGATTATATCGGTAAAGGTGCTTTTGCACATTGCTGACCTGGGTACTATCACCAGCACCAAATCCTGTTCTCTGCATCCCGCAAGGAATGATCCAGCCCCAAACACAGAGCCAGAAAAAGTAAATGGGCAGAGAGACCCATTCTTCCTACTAAGAGATAAACTCATATTTTCTACCAAATGGTGGGCTAGTGTGGAAATTTTAGGATCAGAGAAAAAAAACAACAACATAAAAATCTTCACCCCTTTCACATTAGCTGAGTGAAATCTGCTGGAGGAATCCAAGACTCTGGGAGTGTGGAGTCTCCGAATTGCAGGAAGCTCTCCCAGGCTTGTGAGATGGCTCCAGCGCAGGCCCCGGTGCTGGCGTCTCATCAGCCAGCTGGATGTTTTCATACCACAAGACAGAACCACGGCTTTCTCCAGCCATCCTTCTGGGAGGCACTTTACATTTTGTGTTTTCATCTCTCTTTTCTCCCACTCTCACAGATTAGTGGCTTTGTTAGACAAAAAACAGTAACAAATAAGTCTCATGAGGAGAGACGTTTTTACTGGTGCCCGCTCGAACAAATTGACAAGCAACAGAGTAACAGTGACAGACTCTAACCATGATGAGAAGTTAACTTTTCCATTTGACACACTCTTTGAACTCTGAGAACTACTACCATAGAATAGAAATCCCATTAAAAAGTTCTTGTTCTTGTTTTTGATGTGTGACAGTCTCCATGGTGTGAGATGACATCTCATTGTTGTTTAGATTTGCATCTCTCTGATGTAGAGCATATTTTCATGTACCTTTTGGGCATTTGTGTTTTTTCTTTGAGGAAGTTTATATTCATTTCTTTTCCCCATTAATTTTTCTTTTTGGGTCACATCTGGCAATGCACAGAGGTTACTCCTGGCTTTGCACTCAGGAATTACTCCTGGCGGTGCTCAGGGGACCATATGAGATGCTGGGAATCTAGCCTGGGTCGGCTGCATGCAAGGCAAACGCCCTACCTACTGTACTATTGATCCAGCCCTTTCCCATTTTTTTGATAGAGTTCAGTGTTTTTTCTTGTAAAGTTATACCTGTGCCTTATATATCTTGGATATTAACCTCTTATTACATGGTTATTGTGTGAATAATTTGGAAAGTTCATTTAAAAATACTACGAATGGACTGGTGTTCAAGAAATATGCCAGAAATGTATTCTGGCCTTCAAGTCTAATGAATTGGCAGCAAATATATGTGCTGTGTATCACTTTGGCATCATTATCACTAGGCCAGTTGCACCAACTATGTTTCTCAGTAGTTTTCAGTTTTTTGATGAATTATGGTGCATCGGGGTCAGGAGATGGCTGATGGGCTGAATATATGCTTTGCATGCAAGAGGCTTGGTTGCATCACTGACACATTGCCTCCCCGCACCACCGGGAGTAATCCTGAACACCGATCCAGCAGTAGTCCCTGCACCAACGACTCCCCTCCACTCACCCCCCTCTACACACACAAATTATGCTACTTCAAAGCAAGAGTAGACCCTTTGCAGGCACAGAGTCTATAGGGACTTTCTTGAACAGGCCTGATTCTTGGGCATAGTCACTAATAGTGAAACTGCTAGTGTCACTGGGGCAGTTCCACATAGTGACAATGTCACTCTCCTAGCCCCTAAGGCTCTTGGTAAAACAACGGTCATTTCCTTCCTCCCTTTGAGTGAACTTGTTCACTTGCTACTATGGACCTGAATGTAACATAAGTAACTATATGTTACTTCCAAGAATAGGCTACAAAATAACTGATTGCCAAACCTTGAAAGCAAGGAGTGGTCCTATAGTGAATGAATAGACTGCAGCACATGCCGACAGTGGATGAGGTCTAAGCTCCATCAAGCGGAGAAAGACAGGGAGAGACTAAAAGTGTAGATTGCTTAGTGAAAGAAGCAAATCTGATAAGGTCATGGACTGCCTGAGTCCTACTCTGTGACATTCTGGAAAAGACAAAACTATGGAGCGTGAAATCATCTGTGCTTGCTAGAGGGTCTGCGGCAGGAGAGAGGAATAGGCAGAGCACCTCAGAGTATTTAGAACCCTGAAACTATGCTTCATGATTTCATGACACGTATCTTTTTTATATTGGTCCAAGCATTGCGAACCTGAAGAGAAACCATAGATTTAAGATGATGGCAAAATGGCCATATAGATCACAGTGATATAGTGAATAAATCATTCTTGTGGGGGTTGCCAATGTGTGGGAGGTTGTGTGTGTAGAGGGAAATCAGAAGTCAATAAATCCTCTGAACTTTTCACTCAATTTTGCTATAAACCTGTAACTGCTCCCCCCAATAAAGTCATTTTCAAAAAGACAGAGACTTCTATCTCAAGTGACCTTTTTTGGGGTGGTGGTTGGGGGTCACCTCTGGTGATCCTCAGAGTTTACTCCTGGCTCTGCACTCAGGAGGACCATGTGGGATGCTCAGAGGACCGTATGGGATGCCAGGGATCAAACCCAGGTCAGTTGCATGCAAGGCAAATGCCCAATCTGCTGTACTATTGCTCCGGCCCCTCAGATGATCTTGTTTGCTCATGACCATGAGGAGACTTCTGGAGAGAGGCCCATGTGACAAAGAATTGGTGTCTCCAGCCAACTCCAGCAAGTACCTGAGTCACAGGAGTGACTGGGCGTGGAGCAGCCCCATGGGAGCCTTGAGCAGCTTGTGGGAAAAGTGGGCCTTGATTTTGGCCTTGTGACACTGTGAAAAGCTGCACTTGAGGTTCCCCGCCAAGCACTGTTCAAGTTTCTGCCCTCCAGGAGCTGAGATGGTGTTTGTGATTTTTAATGATCAAGCTTCTGTGCTAATCTTTTGTGTAGCTCTACAAGCCAAAAATATATATAAAGATACCTTTGAGATACAAATATTGGATATTCCTTAGTCCTGGGAATTCAATGAGGTATTCCTAAGTACGTAGTTCATATTATTTATATGGTTGACCTAAATATATCTAACCATCCGTGAACATTACTGTTTTAAGCTATCAATTCCTCTTTAGAAAGGAGGAATTTTAGTGGGCACTTATTTGCTATGCTTGAATGATGTATGTGAGAAGAAAATTAGAGGAGATTGTCTAAGTCTAGAGAGATAGTGGAGATGGGATTGAAATTAAAGTGTCACTTTCAATTAAAAATGTGCATCACTCCACAACATTCTCCTGCACTGGTTCTAATCCATGATGGGCCACAGTCCACAGTCTGTTTTAGACATTTCAATCTTTGAGATCCTTTACATACTTTTCTCAGAAACTGATAGAACAAGTATGCAAAAATTAAAATCTAGCAGACTTTAATGTAATCTACAACTTAAATAGCCACATATGGAGCCTAAACACACATACATTTTTAAAGTACACACAGAATATTTACTGTATAAAATTGACCATATGGTGAATCATAGAGCCAAACTCAATATATTTTAAAGTTCTGAAAGTGAGTATGTTGTCTGGTAATGCATTAAACTCAAAATCAATAATAATGCATTAAGTTTAAAAGCAGCATTAGGCTGTCTTCCCCCCTGTTCCCCTTTATGTTTCGACAGTTAAAAATATGCCTGGGACTCTGCCGTGTGGGCGAGATACTCTCGGTAGCTTGCCGAGCTCTCTGAGAAGGGCGGAGGAATTGAACATGGGTCAGCTGTGTGCAAGGCAAATGCCCTACCGCTGTGCTATTGCTCCAGCCCTTATAAGTTCATCTTCTGAAAATATAATTTTCTTTCTGTGCTCATGTGAAAAATATAATAAAGATAAAAATAAATCAGCATTACTAAAATTTTAACAAAAATGCTTAATGTAATAAAGAATAACTCTGATATAAAACAAATATGCCTGGGAGCTGTAGTGTGTGTGTGTTTGTGTGTTGTGTGTTGTGTGTGTGTTGAACAGCTCCATGAGAGAGCTTCTGACTGAAAAGAAATGATGTCTCCCACCACCCCAGCAAGGACCTGAAATCATTCGAGTGTTCAGGCCAAGAGTTCAGGGACCCCTAGCATCACCCTCCATGTGCCAAGAGTGATCCTAGTGACACTGCCACTTAAGATCTCCAGCACTGTGACAAAGCGTGTGCACCAAGCCAGTGTGTGTGACCTCATCATCAACAACCACCGAAAGGGGGGAAGCAAATGGCAACATGTACCAGAAATATACCTTGAAGACATTCATGTGCCAGAAACACTAGAAAAAGCACTTAAAACTAGAAAGCCTCAGGGTCTTCTAATAGTGTGTGATAGGATGCAATGACTGAGGCATGGGGAAGGTAGAAAGCTGTTCTGGGTGGAGAATATGGGAGCGATGCGCCATAGGGGGTATTTGAACTGGAAATAGGACACACGCATATGAGAGTTCAGGTGGGTAAGTGTTAAGGCATGTCCAGAGTGTGACTTGGAAGCGAGAGCATTCAGTGACTGGCGTATTGAATGGCTCCTGCCTGCGGATTCTGAAGTCTCTGAGCAGAAGGCAAGGTCATTGAGGGAAAGAGGAAAGCCGTGGGAATATACTCTGCATGTTGGCCTGAGGACCAGGCTGCTGGCAGGGAGTTGGGAGATGGGACACACGGAGTCTGACAGTGCTGGGTAAATTCCCAGGAGCAGAAATGTCAAAGGAGAAGGTGAGATGGGTGGCAGGTTTACTCTTTAAAGACCTGTAGTCAGATACCTTTAAAGATCAAAACTTAGGGTGACAATGTAGCACCCAACCTGGGTTTGATCCCCAGCATCACAATATGGTCCCCCAGCACAACCAGAAGTAAGCCCTGGGCACCACCGTGTGTCACTCCAAAACAAAAGTCAAAACTGGTAGCAGTTCATGAGCCCTGACTGTGAGGCTCATACTTTATTATAATAGTGACCAGGATTGTGCAGCTTCGTCCTGCTATGAGCTATCAGCATCTTCTCGTCAGAAAAGAGATAAGTTTCCTCAGCCTCACCGGGAAGCTTTATTGCACAGACCTTCTGATAAAATTCTCAACTTTTCCTAGAGAGGGTGTGATCACTATCACATACAGAGACACACACACAGACAGACACACACACACACACACACACTCACAGCCTGGGTGCCTCAATGGGAAGAGACCCCAGCTCTAACCCACATCTGTGTCTCACGCAAACCGTTAGGCCTGCATGCTGTATCCAGTGGAATTGGAGTGGTGTCTTCAGCTTCATCATACATGTAATTCAATGGAGCTTAAATTGCTTTCAAAAAGGTCTCCATGTATGATGTAAGAATATTTGCATTTTCATAGGAAACAGAGCAAAAGTCCCCTTAATCATTGCCATGGTTTCCACCCCTCATTCCATTGCTAACCAGGTACTAATTGTGCTATTCTCTGTGGATTGGCATTCTTACAAGTCTACACAATGGGTGTGGTGGGGTAGGGTGGGGACATTTATATACACATGGGCTTTTGTATTTTCTGAAATAATTTTCCTCAGGGGTTCCTCAAAGGCTTCCCATTAGAATATGACCCATAAGTTTCTTGTGTGGTCTGAAAACTCCACACATTCCTGTTGCCTACTTCTTTGGTCTCTGGAAACTCCAAGTGTGAAACTCTTTTCCCCAGAGTCTGTGAATGTACTTTCTGCTTTAAAAGGTTCACTGCAGCCTGTGTTTGAACATTTAGCCTCAGCATTCAAATCTCAACTCAAAACTCACTAATCAGCCTTTCCCATTTGGCCTTGTCCAGACGAGTGCCTCCCTGCACTCTCTCCATACCTTTGTCACTCAAGTCCCATGATCTGGTTTCACACCATAGAGCTGTCCCACCATCTGTGAATCCTCATTTCACCCAGTATTCGTGCTTAAGCTACCTTGCATGAACCTGAGTACAGCTCACCATGAGAGTACTCTGTAGGTGCTTATAAGAGCAATCCGTAAATAGTGGTCAAACACTTCAAAAGAGCCTAAAACATAATGAGCTGTGGTTGACAGCTGGTTTTAAATGAAGAACTTGTGATCCTCTGGGATTGGTTATTTCTCTGTTGGCCAAATCTCTCCATTTGGCAGCAGGAACACTGCCAGACTGGGGATGCTTTTCATAAACAATGGTGGGGTGTAGAAATGGTCCAATGCGACCCTCCTGTCTAGGCATCTGTGTGCAGTCTTTAAAAAAATGGAATTGTGACTCATGCCTAGTATATGCAAGGCCCTAAGTTCAGTCCCTCCCTGGTATCACATGGCCCCCAAGAACTTTCTGGTGACACCCAGCACCTCCAGGCCCATGCATAAACTTGTCAGCCCCCACCCCCAACACACACACTGATGGGCCAAGTAGCCCTGGAGTGATACCCAAGTGCTATGCAAAAACAGCCATGAAAAACACAGTCCAGCCTGTCTGGAATGCTGTGCCTGTCATACACTGGTCACTGGAGGGGCTGTCACCATATCTTGTGCTTCCTGAACAGATATAACTGCCCCTGAAGCTCCATGTTTACCCAGGATAGTCACCTCCCTCTACCCTCACCAATTTTCTCAAGGGTTTTACTTTCCCCGCCAAGGAGCCTAGTATATTAAGCCTAGCAAGGCAGTCCTCGCAAACCAAAACAACATTCCTAGACTCCTGCACCTGTAATGTAGTTGCTGGCGAACTCATTTGGTATTATCTTGGAGCGAGGGTAACAAAGTTTCTAGTATGGGATGGTCAGATGCTCAGAACTACTGTGCCCTGTGACAGGGGCTTTTTGTGGGCTGGGGTAGGGGGGTGGAAGCTGTGGAGAGAGATCGGTGGTATTTCCTCTTGCAGAAACTGCTAACGTGGCAGGCTCCTTCGAGCTATGCCATCAGTACCAGGAGAGGCTTGGGTGTGCACGGAGGGTGTCACCACTCCCAACGATGCACAAACTTTTTTTTTTTTTACTGCAATGACTTTGCTTAACCAAGACCCAACTGTTGGTGTACAACAAAAAACCTACGGAGACAGTTATATGATCCCCCCCAAAATGTATGTGTCTTTCGAGTATATCTTAAATACCTCAGACTGTCAAGTCAAACCTTACTGCAACATTGTTGCAACACCCAACCTAGGTCTTTTCTCCAAGACTAAGAAACACACCAAGAGAAAAAAAGAATCACAAAATTCCCATTTGATTTCTGTTCATTCATCTGGGTTTGAGGAAAAACAGGATTTGAGGTTCTTCATTCTTGATGCGAGTGAAGTCTGAAGTTCACGCAGAGTATAGCTGCCACTGGCTTCAGGGATCTCCTTGAGATCTTCCTGCTACCCCAGGAAAAAGTTCTACGTCCCCCTACCCCCACCATAATTCAACCTGACTTCTGCAGGGGGTTTCTGGAATGCCTGTGTTGACTCCCAGATTCAGGTGCTGCCTTCTAAACTTGGTGGGCTCCTATGACCTCCTGGTGGGGTCTGCCTGTGGAGCTCTGCTCTCAGAGGCCGGCTTGTCACAGCCCTCTCTGAAGTTGTCCTCCTCTCTGTGGCCTGTCTGCATTTCCCAGTGGTCCCCCCCCCCTTCCCTGCCTGCTCATCACCTTCTGATCCAGGGGGGCTCACTGCCGTAGAGGCCCACTCAGCACCCCCAACGTGTTCCTGCTTTCTTGGGGGTTTCTCTGTGAGAACGATACCCTGGCCTGAAGGCAGTTGCCTGGGGTGAGGGGTCAGGGCATTGGGGGGTGCACATTGCAGCTACTGGAGGGGGGGGCGGTGAAGGTTCCTCTGGGCCAGCTGGCTCAGTGCTTTGTTCCCCGGGACTTGCCAGCTGAGGTATGCCAGGCACTCCAGGCCGTGGAGACTGACCTTACCCAGGTGTGCACTTTGGGGTAGAGGAGGGTACGGTGCTCTAGAGAAGATGGGTCTTTTCGCTCTGGAGGCCTAATCTGGGGGGAGGAAGTCTTCAGAATTTCTCTAATAGGGAGAGAAATGTGCCCAGATGCTGGGCCAGGCATGGGGGTGTGGGTCATACGGTCTTCCCTATCTTGTTCAAGGACTAACCAGGGAGCAATCGGTCAGGGCATATAGACTGTGGGGCTACTGAGACACTTCTCTCTGTGCCTCTTAGAAGGACAGCCAAGACAGAGAGGCCTCAGAATATTTCAGGACTTAGGTAACTGCAGTGGGCCTAATTGTCACTAAAGGAAAACTCATCTGACTGGTCACGCAATCTCCCATGGACAGTTGGAGGGAAGGCCCTCCCAGTTTCAACCTTTGGTTAATCTAAGTTAGGGCATGGGATGTGGTGTGGTCTGCACCAGTCCAGACTTGCTGACCACCCCCTTGGCCCCCCATGTGTACACGTACACACACACACACACACACACACGTGCGCCCGTGCTCTCTTTTCTCAGTGCTTTGTCATGTACAAGATGTTTTCTTTGTTGTTTTCCCAGGTCCCTGATGAGGACTGAGCCTGCTCTGGCATTAGCCGAGGAGTGGGAGAAGAGGGGATCAACTCCCAACCCTCTCCATGTCCCCCTCCCACCATTGTTATCCAGTTTTCTGGTTTCTGGCTGGGCCTGTCAGAGGCAATTCTTATCAGGCATTTCCTAAGGCCACTGTTTTATCTGAACGTGAGACTACATCTGTTGCTTTTATGTAGCTTGGCATGCAGAGGGACTTTAGAGGGGTGATGGAGGGGGCCCTGCAGGGGTGGGGGGGATCCAGGCAATGTGGGTGCCACCTTGATGAAACCAGGGTGATGTGCATCATTTGCCTTTTCCCACCTGCACGCCCTGCCTCAAAATTGGCTGTCCCTTCCCCTTACCACACGACACACTTGTCCAAGTGCTCGACATGCCCTGGGGCCACATGTCCTAGTGACAATGTTTTGGTTTGGTTATGGGGTATAGATGTTAAAACTAACTTCACTGTGACTTTAACATCTTTTTAGTATTCTTTAATAGGAATGACTCAGAGCACAGGATTTGGAGGGCTATACAAATGCTCTGTGATACTTTAATAGAGGACACATGGCAGGGTACATTTGTCCAAACCCATAGAATATACAACCTCTAGAGTGAGCCCTCCTATGTGTGTGGCCTCTGTGTGGGTATGGTGGGGACCAGCTCCACCCCTCTGGGGGAACTATTGACGGTCAGAGGTATGGGAAGCGGTTCTGCTTGGGTGTAGGCAGGGGAATGTGGTTTCAAATAAGATTAGCTATGAACCAAAAACTGCCCTTTAAAAGTCTTTTGCATACACTTCACTTGTTTCTTTTTGGAAAAGGCAAGCACTGTTTTGGGTGATTTGTAGTATATTCTTTTAAAATTTTTTTTTTGTTTTTAGTCATAACCAGTGGTGCTCAGGGCTAACTCCTGGCTCTGCAACTCAAGGATCAGCCCTTGTGGTGCTTGGGGGACCGAGTAGCAGTACTGTGGATTGAACATGGGTTGGATGCAGGCAGGGCAAACACTCTGCTTGCCATACTACTGCTCTGGATTGATTCGTGGTATATTTCTTTGTTTTATTGTGTGGTGTTTTGTTTTTGTTTGTTTGGGGTGTATGTGGCTTATTCTTTATTCTTGGCTCTGTACTCAGGAATTATTCCTAGTGGTGCTCAGAGACTATAATGGGATGCTGGAGCTCTAACTCTGGTCAGCCTTGTGCAAGACAAATGCCCTACCCTCTGTGCTATTGCTCTGACCCCCTTGATTTGTGATGCATTTCTAATTGGACAGGTTGCATCTGCTCTTAACTGGGTCATGTCACCCTACAGGTACCTTGGAAAGGGCATGTGGGTGGAGCTTACAGCTTGGCTGGCGCTGAAGTGCACCTAGAACCCGAGCAGTTTTCTACTGAATTGGAAAGGGCGCTCATCTTTGAACCCTGCCCAGAGCGGCTCCTGTCCCTGGCCGCGGTAGCAGGGCAGCAGAAAAGAATTGGCATGTGGGACCTCCAGCGATTCCTACAGCAGCTGCGACTTTAGCTCTAGGGGTTATGGGCAGACTGCTCAGACACCCCATCCTCAGTTTCCCAATCTGTAAGGGAGAATGGAAGAGCCACATACATCCTCTTCAGGCTGGAGTGGGGAAAATCAAGGTGCATTTGCGGAACTCTGGGAAACTCTCCGCGGAGTTGAAGCCTGCAGGTTCCCTGCCCCCTTCCCTCCCATTTCCCCATCCTCACAGCAGCTTTCATGGCTGAGTGCCTTGGGAGAGAGACCAGTGCAGCAGAGACTGGGCTTGTGCCCACCACCGCAGTTGCCAAGGTGAACTTGCCTGCCCACACCCTTGTGAGAAGGTGGGCGTTACTGGCGCCTGCGTGGAACCAGGAGACGGACGTTAACGCCCCAGCATCCCCTGCCGGCGCATCTTGACAGTTCACTGGGAGACAGAGATGGAGAACCAGTTTCCAAAGAGGTTCCTTGGCGTGTTTCCATGGCACAGAGGCCTTTATTCCTTTCCAACATTTCCCTTTAATACTGCCCTCTAGTGTTTGGAAAACTTTAAACCTAAGGTTAAAAAAAGTTTTCTTTCTTCTGAAGTTTCTATCACAGCAATAAAAACAACTTTTAAAAAAACACGACAGCAAAGGAAATTTGGCTACATGGACTAAGACCATTTTGAAAAAAAAAAAAAGTCATTTTTCAAAGCTGTGCCAATATCCTGGGGGCTGGTGTGGGACCCAAGCAAGGTAGATAACCTTCAACCTTGTCACATGCCAAGTCTTCTTGATTGTGATATTTATGTGCCAACTGGGGGTGTCAGCTGCACACTGGTATCTGTCCGGTGACCCCACTGGCCCTGGTGATGGAAATTGTCTGTGCACTGGGATCCGCTGCCTGTTTAGAGAAAACAAAACGTGGCTGAGTCTATCTGAAGATTTAACTGGCTTTATTAAGTCGGCGTCCGCGTGACAGACAGCACGAAGTGGCGCCTCTAACGGTAGATACCCGGCGGCAGCCAGCAGAAAGGTTTTTATAAGGAGGGGGGTGGGGCCAGGAAGGCCTCGTCAGGGAGAGCCAAGAGCTCATTGGAGGAAAGAGAGGGATCAACCAACCATGGCTTCTCATTGGCTGAGCTGCTGTGCTTCCGGCATTCCGTCCGTGGCTGAATTCAGTCCCTTGGCGCCTTTCCCCCCCACCCCCCCCACACCCGGCCCGGTTGGCGCCTTCAGTGCCATCAGACCAATCTCCCTCCTGTTTGGGGTTGCTGCTGGGTGCGCCCAGCTGGGCCACGCCACAGCCTCCTGTGTTAAGGTTTCCATTGGAAGTTTCTGTTCACACGGGCACGTCCCCTTCCTGGCCCCGGGGTGGGGGACGTTCGGGAGGACCTCGAGCCTGATAGTGCGCGCGCCGTGTGTGTGTGTGTGTGTGTGTGTGTGTGTGTGTGTGTGTGTGTGTGCGCGTGCGTGCGGCCCAGGTAACACGTGTGGGGTGGGGGGAGCAACCCCTGTGCCCAGGGCCGCCTCAGGCGCTGCCCCCCTGCTTTGTATGTGAGGGGCCGCCTGGAAATGCCCGGGGCAGGAGGCAGAGAGCCGCGGCCTCCTTGGCAGAGCTGGACCACGGGCCCGTTTCCCAGGGGGGAGTGCGGTGTTGTCATTTGAGGATGCAGGGGACCTGACTCCATGACTGGCCTTGCCTCTCCAGGCTCCCGGTGCGAATGGGGCGTTGAGTTGCTCTAGGGCCAGCACTGCAGAATCACCGTGATGGTCGCTGACAGCGGCCCTGGACTCAGTGTGACCCAGGCGCAGGATGTGCAGAATCTACAGGAGTTTCTCAGTAGGATGAAGGTAAGATGCGAGGACCCCGACAGCCCAGCAGGAGGCTTGTGGGTGGTTTCCAGCCACACTGCCCGAACCACTCTCTTTTTTGCTTTTTGAGTCACACCCGGCAATGCACAGGGGTTACCTCCTGGCTCTGCACTCAGGAGTTACTCCTGGCGGTGCTCAGGAGACCATATGGGATGCTGGGAATCGAACCTGGGTCGGCCGCGTGCAAGGCAAACGCTCTACCCGCTGTGCTATTGCTCCAGCCCTCCCCCCCACCACTTTTTTTTTTTTTTTGGTTCTTCCACTTGGTACCAGGTACTGTTGGGAATGGGGTGGGAGGGGCCAGGTGGTCAGACTCCTGCCCTGGCCTGGTGGAACTCCGGGTCATAGTGCCGTGACCATGACATACCATGCTGGGCAGCGGATGGGGCCACAGAAAGTCAGGATCAGCCTAGTTGGAGTTTTGGGAGGAGACATGAGAATGCAGGAGTCAAAGATCCTCAAGTCATTCCAGGAGCCAGGAAGTGGTCTGAGTGATAGGGCAGCTGCTTAGCAGGTGCAAGGCCCTGGGTTCAATCCCTTGCATTACAGGGCTCCCTAAGCATTGTAGGGTGTGCCCCTATAGCAATAAAAGGCCATTCTGGGAAACCCCGCAGACCTAACAGATATGGATCTCTTATTGGAAGGGTCACTGAATGCTGGGTGACCAATTCACAGTGAACTTAACCCTCAGTCCTTTTGTAGTACAAATTTATAGTACACGCTGGCTGCTGTTATTCCTCCAGAATGCTGGCGGAGCAGGCCTCAGGACCTTTGTACAAACTATCTTCTCAGAACTTCTTTTTTTGTAAGATGGGCCATACCCAGTGATGTTCAGAGCTTACCCCTGACTTTGCTTGCTCAGGGATTACTCCTGGTGAGCTTGGCGGAGGATTCACACTCAGATCTGTCATTTCTTTGCTTTTTGTCAGCCTGGCCCGTGTCCACATGACACTGTCAACACTGTGGCTTTGTGGAGTTCCTACACTCTGGGACCCAGCTCACTCAGTAGACAGGGACCTACCCAAGGCCCAAGCTGCTGGCAAACAGAAGGCACTGAAAACTGAACTAAGAGAGAGTAAAGTATGTCCTTAGAAATGGAGGAGTTTACACAGGCCCAGAGCTCCTTACTGACTAGGTGAATGGAAACACTCGTCTCTGGCAGCCGTGCTGTGGAATACTTCTTGGCACTGAAAGGAAGCAGCTCCTGGTGGGGGAGCTGTGTGGGTGAATTTCAGAGGCAGAGCAAAGACCCAGAGCACTCTACACCCAGCGACCCCACGGCCAAAGTGGCTGCTTCTGACTGGTGAGGGACAGAAGCAGCCACTGGGACAGGGGGCACCAACCAGGGATACAGGATTTCTTTCAAGAGAGTTGAAGGTCGCTCTGTCTCTGCCCACGCAAGCGCATCTCTGTACGTGTGTCTGCTCATTAGAAGAGTAAGGCATGGAACAGTGATATGCGGGCAGGAGGGGCCTCGCTCTCTCCCTGAACATGGCAGAGTAGGGAAAGCACCTCTGGGTAGGCCTCTGCAGTTTCACCCAGGGGCCTAGTAAGCTGATAACCAAGAATAGGTGTGGGCTTTCAGGAACCCCTGAAAATGGGGCTGCACAGGGGCCACCAGACGGGTGAAATTGGAGGTGAGTTGGAGGAGAGAGAGGGCAAAGAGGGACGTTGTGACCTTGTAGTTTCCTTCTCACTCCACCAGACCTACTGGGTACCCAGAGCCCAGGGAGCTACACACCTAACTGTGCATGGGGCACCCAGCTGCACCACAGCTACTTGGCACAAAGTGGGGCACGGTCTCAGAGCTGGCAAATGGTGCATGAAGAAGGTAGCTCAGGATGCCCTCTGGAAGGACTGGAAGGGCCTGGGCGGCTGCTAATTTTTATATATTACTCAAAATTCTATGGCTCTCTCTCTAACCCCCGTTGCCTCCTGAGTTCCAAAGTCACTGTTTCGCTCTCTCTGCCTGTCGATACAGGTGTGCTGGATTTAGGCCTGCTGGCTTCCCAGTCTGAACAGAAGATGGGGACCATCTCCCACACAGCTGGAGCTCAAGGAGCTTCTCCCCAGGTTGAACTGCGAACGGTGGACACATCTTGAATCGCTGGTCAACACAAGGCAGTCCGCTCTCAGAGCAAAGAGGACCGATATCAAAGTTGATTCCAGCCAAAGCGGGGAGCCTGCCCTTCCCCCTGGTCATGACAGTGATGGAGCCTGGGCGCCCCCGAAAACTCAGCACTCACAGACCCCCCACCTTCATAATCTGACCCATGTTCCCAGCCCACCGCACATGCTGGGGCACATGGGCCACCTGCCTGCCCACATGACTTGCAGCCACATGGTTCTGCAGGGACCAGCAGCTACCACTTGTGCGTCAGAGTCACTTTGCCTCCCAGCACTGTGCATCTGAGCCACCCCTTGAGAGTTCTTCCCAGCCAAGCCTGGATGGGTCACCTGGGGCAGTGAGTGGGCAAGCGCCACCAGCATTTAGTGCCCCTTCTGAGTAAGTTGCACCCAATGTATGACAAGATGCGAGGCTTGGTGTTCCAGTGGCTAGGCTGCCCTGCTCCCAGCTCCCTTGATCCTGACAGGCCTCTACTGGCCACTGAATTGGCCGATGCCCTCTGCTGTTTTCATTTCTATTTCCATCCCAGAGATCATCTTCCTAACAGGCGTGGAGCACTTCTGTGGCACTCCATCTTCCTTTGACCTATTATTTGTGCTGTGACTCAGCTTCCCATTGTACGTGATGGTGGGCTGGGCCCCTGTGGCCAATCCCCTGGGCTGTGAGTATAGTGAGTCTAGTGGTAGGGGACCCGAGCCAGTGCTGGGCACCTGTCCACTTCAGCATGGCCTGTTCCCATGGGTTTGGCCTCCTGTCGCTCACCTGTTCTTGGCAATTGGCTTGAGTGTGGGGCAAGGAGAACATCACCAGCCTTGCTCGGGCAGTAGTACTTCTTTAATGTCAAAGTAAGATTTAAGCCCAGGTTAGTTTTCACTTCGTGGATGGTCAGTTAATGAACGCCTAGTGATTTGAATTCTTTGCTGGTGGAGACAGGTACCTGGTATTTTAACTCTCAAAAGTAGTTCCTGTGTATACACATGCCCTCCTCTTTTGTGGGCACTCATTCTTGAAGTGCATTTGACACTAGTAGACATTGTTACATTTGCTTTTTACTTTTCTTGTGCTTTTCACAGAGGTACAAAATGGATTGTTTGTCTGTGGCCCAGTTCTCTTTTCAGATGAAGCCCTGTTTGGGTCACATGACTTTCCACCCCCCGGCCTTCCCCCATAGTACAGTAATTGTTTTGCTGTCTCAGTCTTTGTGCCTGCATTAGGTTCTCATCCCTTCCCCGACCCATTCTCTGGGGAGCATTCTGAAAATGATGCATGTCCCCTTCCTGAACATTGCGAAACAAAGTAGATAAGAAGGATTTAAGTTTTCATGTAAATTTTTTTTTAAATTTTGACAACATGCTAAAGCCCCAGAGATCCACTAATGTGCTTTAAAAATCCAGACTAGTAGCTGTTTGGCTCTAGAGAGTGGGCATGATTGCACAGATCAAACTCATTGCAAACTATGAAGAATCCTTGGGTTGGATCACAAGCACCATACACAGACACAAGTATGGACAGTTAAAATGGACTCTAAGCCAAGGAGAGAAAATCTTTTTTTTTTTCTTTAATTTTGAGAGTGATTAGTTAAGGCACTCAAAATCTTGTTTAAGGCTGACTCTGCAGTCTTCTCATTGTCGGTGGCTGTGGCGTTGATCTCTTCCACTGATGCTCCGTAGGCCTGACTGACTGCGCCTGGCATCGGTTGTAGGTACATTTCTGCATTTGATAAGTGGGCGTGAAACAGCAGCTTCAACCTCACGATCAGACAGCATTAAGAAAGACTCCTTTGTGGATCTTAATCCTTGGATGTCCCATCTAAGTGTCATTTTCTTGAGTTAACCGCCTTGCATAAGTTTGGGAACTTAGCAGGTGCTAGTTGATCATGCCCACTAAGTCTCAGGATTTTCAGGTGCAGGAAATTCTCTTTGCCATGCTCCTCTTTGAGAGCTTTCTAAACCTGTAGGAACACCTCAATCTCTGTTACAACACCTGGTAGTAATGCACCATGGGACAGACCCTCACTGATGAAGCCTTTCATTGTAACATAGGGAGTCATCTCTGCATAGTTTGCAATGAGTTTGATCTGTGCAATCATTGCATGACATGGCTCATTGATCCTAGGCTTGTTGTCGAGGTCTGGTATTCCTCAAATGACAGGCACGTCATGGCCAGATGAGATTAACCAAGTTGTAGCCCCACGGAAGTTGAAGGTAGTGCTCAGTTTAATCAGTGGAGGCTGGACACCCTTCTTGATTGTAGGGTACATAGAGTTGAATCTCTAGTTGATCTGCGTTGCAAGTTGTTGAGTTGGCTAGTGGATGACATAGTACATGTATGCAAGTGCAGGCTTAAGTATAGTATTAACTTCTCTTGTATCTGGAACCATAGTATCAGGTCCCCACCTAACTTCAGTTCCATCTGGGTTCAGGATCCCTCGATGATTGAGGATGTACTGAGTAAAAGGTGAATCCTCAATGTCATACAGCACTGGAAATGCAGCAAGGAGCATATTTATTAGCACAGCTACATTATCACGAAGAGTGGTTTTTGTTGGCGACATAACATGACAGTTGCTGCTTGCAGCATCTTATCCTTTGAAGGGAGTGCAATGCGCTTGGCCTCTAGATCCTTAATTGTAAAGTTAATTCTGTTTTGTCAAGGAGAGAAAATCTTTTTGTTGTCTGATTTCAGACCAGAGACACCACGTTGCTTTCAGTCTGTTCTCCTGCTCTCTCAATCCCTCCCCTCAAAGCTAGAATGCCTCCTCTCATTGCTAACATCCTGCATCCCACCCCCACCCGGATGTCAACAAACTGTTCATTTGTGATCACCCTTATTTATAGGCCTCGGCACTATTCTCTCTTGACTTGCATTTATTTTGCCAACACTTTCCACAGAAACAACTCTAAAATGAAAGGTTGCATGCACAGTGGGTTTGCTACATTCTCCTAGCCAGTTTTGTGAAGCCGGAGATGATTTGGGACCCAGGATAACCTTGCTTATTTAACTTGCACACTGTCCCTTTCATACTGTTCATTTTGGGAAAGGATGGGAAAGTGTGCAGGAGGCCTGGGGAGACCTGGGTCATCTCAGGAGTGCTCATTGGCCTCCAGGGCCACACCCAGCAATGTGCAGGAACCGTGAAGTACCAAGAGTCCAAACCAGAGCACTGTGCATGAGAGCAATGCCCATTCCCGCTGCTATCTGCTCAGAGAACTCAAAGCAGCATCCTTATGCTTTTATGTCTTAATGTAATCACTCCATGAGGCATTTTATCAGGTGTTAGGAAATTTGAGTAATTTATCTTGTTTCCACTTCGCAGTTTTAAATGGCCTAAGTTGGTTGAAAATAACCTTTCTTGCCACCTGCTTGGTTTATCCTTGCAAACCATTGCATATTTTCAGGTGACCATTTTTCCTTCTGGGCCTGAGTGTGTTGTGTGCAATTATGTAAATATACAAGCTTAATGTGCGGGGAACACTGTTTCATTAGGTTATGATATTTGCTCTTGGGTCTGAGCTGCCCTGTGTCAGAGAAGACCCTACAGATCCCACACAGCTCCGAAGGTGTGTACTCTCGAGGATGGCATGGGGATCCCCCAAAGTGGGATGTGTGATAGTTTCCATTCATGCTCTGCTACCCTGCTAAAGATGCTGATTTTTCTTTGGTGCTCTTACAGAAAGGCCAGGAGGGTTAAGGCACAAAATTTTGAATACAGATTCAAATACTTACAGAACAGGTGTGACAAATGTCAGAAGGTGTGAGGTACCGTGACTGAGACTTTCCAGCTCCCTATTTACCCCCTTTCATGCCTCCACAGCCCAACCCCATGAATGTGGGAAGGAAAGAGTGTCTGGCTGGTTCTTTCACGCTTGGCAAGAATAGTTCTGAAAAAGCTACCAAGGTATTAAAGCAAGGCTCAGGGTGTAAGCAACTTCCTAACTCCCTCAGAACTCTCAAAAGCTTCTTGTACATTGATGACAGGATTTATTCTAGGCTAATATTTGGTCCATCATTTGAAGACACTGTTGCTTCATGATTTTACTACTTGTATAGTATGGTTGCAAGAGGTGTTTCAGAATGCATCAGATGTAGATAATGGACTGACTTTTGATAGGGATTTGATACAGGTGATACAGGTGATTTTCTAACCAGCATGAGTAAGGTGTTGGAGTCTGGGCCTTCAGAACTTGTTAGGACTTCCGTGTCTATGCAATGCCTATCTAATGTTGTGCCCTCACTGTCCCTCCAAATCCAGAACTACCCAGTCAGCTGTTTTATTTGTAGCAGACCCACCTGAATGTATCAATACTGACAGGTGATTAAAAATTTGAATCCAAATTAGCTAAATTTGGATTTAGAGCAGCCTGCTAAGTTCTTGTCTTGTTTTTGGAAGTAAAGAAGAGCACTCGTTATATATAGAAGATGAGTAATTAGCTCTTGGTGGTGAAACATGTGCACTGGTGAAGGAATGGGTCTTCGAGCATTGTATAACTGAGACTTAAACCTGAAAGCTTTGTAACTTTCCACATGGTGATTCAATAATAATAAAAATAATAATATTCAATAATAAGAAAGATGAGTAATTAGGAGCTTAAAATGGTGTGTGAGGAAGATAAGTCAAGTCCAGAAAAAGGTACTAGTGTGGCATTGAATGTAAAACTGTTCTGGGAGCAGTAGATTGGGACAAAAGTTGGGGTAGTTGAGAGCTACAGAGTAGGAGACAGTCATTGCTCTGACTGCTAGAAAACCATACTCTGCAGGTACAGAACACTTGAGGCTGGTGAAACTTCTCAGAGCTTTTCTCTTGAGCATTTTCCCACAATGGAAAAAAAGGGTAAAAAGGCAAAAGTCACAGGCAGCAGGAACAAGAGACTGATGGGCTTAAAATCTTGGGAAAATAGGTGGACCCTGAGTTTTGTTTATACTCTTCTTTCAATGACTTACGGGTAGAGCTCTGTGTCAAAGAATAGAAACCTGAATGAAAGTCAGCAGAGTGGTTTTGTGCAAAGATTTGGGGGACAGGCTGAAAGGTGGTTCACATCCTAGCTTCATACTACAGGGTTTGTGATTCTGGATATTGAGCCTCATAGTACTTAGATCTTGGGCTTCAGATCAGAGTATCCAAAGGATGAAATCAGGTTCAGGTAAAGAAGGAAGGAAGCAGAGGTTTAGGCATGGGATAGAAAGGAAATGGAAAGACTAGTTTTCAAATAATAATGCCAAAGAGCCATTTGGTATTCCTGTTCAAAATGGAAGGGCCCTATATGCAGTATGGTTATTGGCAGCTTGGTGAGGTGGGCCTAGTGTAACACTGAATACCTTAAAATATAGAAGCAGTTATACCCATGTAAACTGTTACCTCGATAAATTGCAGAATTAAAATGTTAAGCCCCTCCATTTTGAGAGGAAACTACCTTACATAGAGCATCCAAGGGCCAGAGCATATGCCTGGCTTGCACAAGACCCCTAGTTTGATTTCTGGCACCACATTTTCCTCTCTGCGTTCCCCCCCCCCATCCCTGCCGCATCACCATATAGGTCCAATTGGCCCCTATCAGCACAGGACCAAACAGCTCTGCGTTGCTGGGCCCTAGCACTGAACCATGCAAGTGGCTTTATGTTCAAGAGTGCAGTTTCTGAATGAGTGGTCATTTTGGATGTCGTGATTTGGGAAGCTTGGGTTATGAAAGAGTTTAACCAACCTACATGTTGTAGTTCCATTTCCCCAAGCAGTACATGACCTAAATATAGAGCAAATTGTTTTCTGGTATATATAGACTTTCTCAGATATAACCTAGATGTGAATCTTGAGTTTGGTGAAATTGGGTACTGTTGAACTGTAATAACAAATGTGATGTCCAGGCATGTGCAGACAGGCAGGAATTTAGGGGATGACTCTGGCAATAAGTTCTTGATATATAATAAAACTAAAAGATAGGATTTGAAGAGGTTAACTCTGTTACTAGCTCTAAACCAGCTAAACACATTACTGCCAAGACCCATTTTTTTTGAAGACAGGAATTAAGGCCTTATAAGATGTTTATATTTTAATTTTGGGGGGAGGGAGGAACACCCAGCGATGCTCAGGGGTTACTCCTGGCTCTGCACTCAGGAATCACTTCTGGTGATGTTAGGGCACCATATAGGATGCCAGGGATAGAACCTAGGTTGGCCACATGCAAAGCGAGCGCCCTGCACACCTGTACTATGCTCCAGCTCTCCTCATAAGACTTTTTAACAGGCTCCCACATAGACCCAGAGAAGACTGGGCTCCATCCTCTAAGAGAAGGTCAAGCAGGAACAAAGGCCAAGCAAAGAATATTGAGAAAGACCATCTAGAGCTCTCCCCCCTTAAACACTAACTTGGACAAAGGGAGAGCAGGCATGTGATGAGATGTCTACCCTCAGCGCTCTGCCCCTGGAGATGCCAGAGCACATTACTCTCACTCTCGCCTCTCCCTCTGATTCTTTAAATAAAAGCCACTTCTACTTCACTGCTTGTCTCATACTGAAATTACTTTTCCAATTCCTCTCTGCAGCCTGAGCCTCTGTCTCCTGGGAAATTGGGCTGTAGGGATCAACTTCCAGGCCACCCTGAACAAGTTGCTATCAGGTGCAGCTTGATAACTGCCGCATGGGGATGGCAGGATGTGAAGTCTGTGCCATGCAGGGGCTCAAAGAAGACTTTCTGCGGTCCACATATGAAAATGATTTATGACAGGGTTTTCTGTCTGAAGTCATTTAGGTCATTTATGAGATCTCTTAGGCGATAGGGAGAATAAAGAGAATGAAAATATGGCAATACTATAGGATTTACTGAATATCGCTCAAGCTGAGTAGAGTTTTCAAAATTTTTTGTGGGTGTAGATGGGGAGAGTGAACACCCAGTGGTGCTCAGGGCTTACTCCAGGTTATTTGCTCAGGGATCACTCCTGGTAGGGCTCTTCAAAATACTACTATGAATTTCAAATTTTTCAAGAATTTTTAACTGCTGAGTATTCAGTTAAGAAATAGGGGTTGAAGTGATAGCGCAGTGGGTAGGGTGTTTGCCTTGCATGCGGCCGACCTGGGTTTGATTCCCAGAATCCCATATGGTCCCCCACACCGCCAGGAGTAATTCCTGAGTGCAGAGCCAGGAGTAACCCCTGTGAATCGCTGGCTGTGACCCCCCCCCAAAAGAAACCCTCAAAAAACTTACTTGGGGCTTGAGCGATAGCACAGCGGGTAGGGTGTTGCCTTGTACGCGGCTGACCCAGGTTCAATTCCCAGCATCCCATATGGTCCCCTGAGCACCGCCAGGAATAATTTCTGAGTGTAGAGCCAGGAGTAACCCCTGTGAATCACCAGGTGTGACCCAAAAAGCAAAAAAAAAAAAAAGTCTGAAAGTCACCCTCTTGACTGTAGCTTCAATTTCTTCTCAACACTCAACTCAAATCACTTCTGATTCTGTGTAGTATGAAATTTTTTTTTAAAAAATTTGTTTTTATAAAGTTGTTCACAATAGCTCATTACAGATAATATTCAAACACCAATCCCACCACCATGCACCTTCCCACCACCATAAGAGGAAAGTGTGTGAAGATTGTTGTATTTCATCCTGGAGCCATTTAAGACCTTGTATAAGAGATTATAAGCATGTATGTTAAACTCAAACAAATGTGTGCTACTTTTGGTATGCCAGTGGGCTAGAGTACATAGAGCATTTGTGGCTGCGTGTTCCAGGATGTTCTGTGTCTCTCTCTTCTGGGAGCTTTATTTCATAGTCTCTGGATCTTGGCCATTGGTGAGATTATATGGTGCTGGGGGTTGGTGTCGTGGGGGCTGGTGGGGTCAGTTTCTGTGTTCGACTGCCAAGCTACTGGAAAACTGGGGCGCTGGGGGGAGGAGGCCCAGTCCCATTCCAAGCAAGCTTGAGGATCTCAGTCACAGGCCCCACATACCTGTTTTTTTCTGCAGGTTCCCTCATAGGTGAGGCTCGTCCAATCCTCTGGAGACCGGCCATGAGCATGGCTGTGCAACTGGGTTCTAGAGGTTTTCAGCTGCTGGGGTTCAGCTGGGGTTCCATTGGGATGAACCGAATGCCTTCCAAGCTTCTCTGGTGAAGATAGCCTGACACAGAGTCAGGACGTTCTGTGTCGCTCTCTTCCGGGAGCTTTATTCATAGTATGTAATTTCTATATAACGTGATTCTACATAGCACGAGTATAATTCTTTTATACTTTTGATTTTCAGTATGTTTCAATGATGAACTGTATTTGACCACATCATTTGTTGAACATGTGGCCAGACAGTGATTCAGTGCAATGAATTATCTTCAGGTTTGTTTGGCATTTATTCTTTACTCCCCAAATCCTACTTTAGTCCTTACCAGGCAGGGCCTAACCATGGTTAGTAGACTCCACTCAGCTGACTTAAAGTAGTATATAAGGCTATGTGGCAAGTGTTACAAATGAGTCATATTGGGATTCTTAAAGTTTACTAGCTTTTATTTTAATATAAACATATGAAATAAAAAAGTTGTAGCATTCATTTTGAAAGTAAAACCAATCTGCAAACAATACTTCAATTGTAGATTATAATTCATATACATTTAGATCGGAGTGATAGCACAGCAGGTAGGGTGTTTGCCTTGCACATGCCCGACCCGGGTTTGATTCCTTCTCAGAGAGCCCAGCAAGCTACCGAGAGTATCCTGCCCACATGGCAGAGCCTGGCAAGCTACCTGTGGCATATTTGATATGCCAAAAACAGTAATAAGTCTCACAATGGAGGCGTTACTGGTGCCCACTCGAGCAAATCAATGAACAATGGGACGACAGTGCTACAGTGCAGTGCAGTGCTACATTTCTCATATCATTCAATATTGCCATATTGAATACACCACAGGTAGCTTGCCAGGCTCTGCCGTGCGGATGGGATCCTCTCGGTAGCTTGCTGGGCTCTTCGAGAGGGACGGAGGAATCAAACCTTGCCTTGCATGCGGCCGACCTGGGTTAGATTCCTAGCATCCCATATGGTCCCCCACACCGCGAGGGCTGGGTTGGCCACATGCAAGGGAAACACCCTACCTGCTGTGCTATCACTCCAATGAGTTTGATCTGTGCAATCATTGCACGACCTGTCTCATTGAGCCTAGGCTTCTTGTCAAGGTCTAGTACTCCTTGGATGACAGGCACATCATAGCCAGATGAGATTAACAAAGTTGCGACCTCACAGAAGTTGAAAGGAGTGCTCAGTTCAATCAGTGGAGGCTGGATACTCTTGATTGTAGAGTACATAGCGTTGAATCATGTCTATAGTCTTTAAAAATTGATGACACCAATTGCTCTCAATGTAATTGTGATGATTTTCTATATTGAGAGAAAAATATCCTTGTCCAGAAATGCTTTGGGCAGAAGGATTGATTACATTTAAATTTCATACAGTTGAGATTAAAATATGAGAATATTAAAATATGAGAACCTAAAAATGAAAACATTTTTAAATTCATCTTTTAAGAAGTGTTTCAAGTTTCAGTGATTGGTAATTGTTACTCATCTCTCTGCCTTTGCTCTCTAGTATGAGGATGCCTATGTTTTACATATTTCCTCTTAAATCCCAAAATGCACATCAGTCTTAAAATACAGAATCTGAAATAACCATTACTATAGCCAGTTCAAGAAGTGGGAATGCTTTGTTGACTTAAGCAAAGACCACCAGTGGGTAATTCCAGTCCCCATGTATTCCCACCCCACTGAACTGGGAGTGGCCCTGGGGAGTATTGCCCAGTGATCCCTAGAGCCTCCCCAGGTGCTTGCTGTTGCCCTGGGGAGTGGTCCTATGAAAAAAATGCCCAATGAAAACAATGTGTTTCTACAATGTATTTCTAAGTATGAGTTCCTATAATATATACCCAAGAACAATGTATCCCTATCATCTTTAATAAGTGCTGGAACCAAAGGTTTTTTTCATTACATTTTTACTTTTAAGTGATAGCTTTGAAATTTGTGTGATTTGTATTTATAGTGCACTATAATAAATCCAGTTTAATGTCCCCTATTTGACTACCAGCTTTCTACTATTTTATTGTTAGATTTAGGAACATCCTTGGTACATTGATAAAAATGGATAAAATATAGCAATAATATAAAGATTTACTAAGCATTGCTAAAATGAACTGATTGGGCAATCTGAGTTTTAAAAGAGACCTTAAATTTGTTTTTTTTCTTTCTTTTTTTGTCTTTTTTGGTCACATCCGGCAATGCTCAGGGTTACTCCTGGCTCTGCACTTAGGAATCACTCCTGGCAGTGCTCATGGGGTTATATAGGATGACAGAGATTAAATCCAGGTCAGTTGCATGCAAGTCAAACACCCTACCTGCTGTACTATCACTCTCGCCCCAAATTTGTTTTATTTCTAATTGAAAATTTCCCCCCACTTTTCTCACAAGTTTAAAATACCATTTTAAAGTCATTTTCTTAAGTATATGCATATATATAGTAGGACCAAATAATTAAAAATAAATATTTCACAGCAAATATTTATTACTTAAATATTAAGCATGTTGAATGCAACCATAACCAAAAAAAGTTTCCTTTACTGCAATCACATTTGCAACCACAATTCTAATTCCTGTTCTTTCATTTTCTTTCTTGCTTGAAATTCTCAGCTCTCATTTAGATTCTACCATTGTTTCAGTTCTATGGTGTGGCCACTTTTTATTTTCACCATCAACATGAAAAAGGAAAACAAAAAATCTGAAGCACTATTCTCAAGAAATGGCCATGTGGCCCTGTTAAAAATAATCTGAGGGGTGGGAAGATAGATCAGTAGACTGAGCTTTGCATGTAGGAGGTCCCAGGTTAGATTCCTGGCATGCAAGTTTCTCTAAGAACAAAGCTGAGAATTAGTTTCTGAACACTGCTGGCTGTGACTCCAAAAGAAAACACAAAGAATCTGATAATTTGTTTCTGAGCCAAAACATGTTAATTTGTAGTATTTGCAGAACGTTTGAAGGCAGAGGATTTGGGGTTTTAGATCGATTGCCAATGACTTGCCTTTAGTGATAATAGGCAGGAAGCACTGAACCTAAGTGCTGTGAGGCTTGAGTCCCATATTTTGATAGTGGTATTGATTCTAAAGGCACATGCAGTAATATAAGGGGAGCAAGAAAAAGGCAAAACATAACGAACATTTTTAGTCTCCAAATTCAAACTTTGATTTAAAACCTCACATAGTTTCACAACGATTGGCCTATATAGTAAGCAAATGCAACTAAATCTGTGTGACTAGTTTTGCTTTTGGGGGAGGAGATTAGGCAACACCTGGCAGTGCTCAGGGGCAATTCTTGGCTCTGTGCTTAAGAGTGACCCTTGGGAGACATTGTGTGGTGCTGGGGACTGAACTGAGGTTGACCACATGCAAAACAAGTACCTTAATGCCTTTACTATCTCTCTGGCTCACAGGTAGTTTTGCTTTTGTTAGGACAAAAGAAATGCCAGAACATGTTCTTGTCAAGCTAAGAAACTAGCTAGGCCTAAATTTCCATTTCCTGAAGGACGGGAACTGGTATTAATGAAAGGTAACACCCCAAAACCACACACTGGGGCAACCAACTGCGACCTAGATAGAAAGTCCCCAAGCTTGGCAGGTGGCCGGGACCAATCAGATAGTGCCCCATACCCAGACCTTCAACCATATTAGGGAAATGCTGCTAGTTCCTGAAAACAAACAAACAATAACAACAAAACAACAACTGTTGCCTAACAGACACTGTATTCTTACATTGCCATAACATATACAACAGATTGAGAATTAGAGTCGGGATCCTTGTCATGACTCCACTGCGTTGAATGAGGCTTGGACTCTAGCTTGAGCTAGCAATAAAGATTCCTTTGCTTTTGCATTTTCACTTGTGGTACTGGTCTCTCTGTGAACTGGAAACCCAAAACCCGGGTATAACATCTGGGGCTCGTCCAGGATTTCAGTCCACGGTTTGATCCTCTGCCAGTGAGATAGGACCTAGGTAGCCAGTCAGTTGGGAGAATTGACCGGTGATACTGGCCAAGGGAAAAGCGGCCAGGGAAACCTATCAAGAGGATTGGAGTAGGGCCCGAGAAAGAGGACCAGCAGAGGAGCTAGGCAGATGCGCTGGAGGGTCACTGGTCAGGGAGTGTGGGAGATGTCCCCACTGCCCCCGAGTCTCCACCTCAAGAACAGTGGACGCTGTTCAGCAGGGCAAGTTGTGAGACAACTATTGAGTGTCACCGGGTGAGGGAACCTAGAGAAGCGCTGTTGGCTGAGTTGTGTTTGCCGTCACTGTTTTCTGTCTGCCTTGGCGCTTTTGTTGTTTGTCTCATTTGTCTTGGTGTCTTTGCTCCCCAAATTCTGGTCACGAGTCAGAATCTATTGACCCCATTTTCCCTTGTGACTGACCATATCAGCGATTTCAGGTCCAGGAGTAGCAACATCTTGGTAGAGGTGAAGAAAGGTAAACTGATAACTCTTTGTTCTGCAGAATGGCCAGCCTTCAATGTTGGCTAATCAGCCAAAAGTACTTTTGATTAGGGGACCATTCTAAAAAGTTAAAGGTAAAGTTTTTTTTCAGGACCAGGAGGATACCTGGATACCCTGATATCCCGGTCTTACAGGAACTGGTTGAAAGAGCCCCTGCCTGGTTAAAAACAAGAACTTTGTGAAACAGTGCAGAAATAAAATTAGAAAATGTTTTCTTATACTGTTATTTAAAAGTTTGAACTTTTAAATGTCCTCTTTCTGTGTCTTAAAGCATGTTTGAATTGTGAAATTGTTAAAGTATCTGGTGTTAAAACCTTATGATTTGAGATAATTAAGAACTTTCAAAATTAAGCCAAAGAATGTTTCCTATGTTTCCTAACATTGATGGTTTAAGGATTTTCTTATGCTGGTGCGTTAATGTACATATTTGTTTATATTTGCACTGGATTATTCTAATGTGAGTTGATATTATCGTGGTTCATAAAGACAAGTTTAAAGAGTAACGGATTAAAACGTGAGTTTCTAAAGTTATAAGATTGGTTGCAACTTTTTTCCCCCCTACCAGTGTTTTATTTTATTTCTGAGGTTGTTGGTAACCTACGTTTCAGGAGCTACTGAAAACACAGAATTGTGCCTTGATAAAGTTACAGATATCAGGATTTCCTCTGGAACTCCAGACCAACCTTTTTACGGAAAAAAAAAATGGGGGCCGCTGATTTTAAAATTCAAGCTGCTACAAGCAACCCCTTTGGCTTTAGTGGTTTCTGACAATGGGGAAATGTGTGAGTGAGGCACAAGGCTCTGGACTGTGGAGGACACCCAAATGAAAAGTAACTATCCCGTTTTCTGTGAGTGTTTTAATTCTTTTCTTTTTTAATTTTTATTAAATCACCATGTGGAAAGTTACAAAGTTCTCAGGTTTATATGTCAGTTATACAATATTCAAACACCCATCCCTTCACCAGTGCCCATATTCCACCACCAGAAACCCCAGTATACCCCCCGCCCCCACCCCCTACCCCCTACTGTGTAACTAATGAATTTCACTTCATTTTTTCTTTACCTTGATTACATTCCATAATTCAACACAAAACTCACTATAGTTGACATAACTCTCTCTCTCTTTTTTTTCTTTTTCCTTTTCCCTTTTTTTTTTCTTTTTCCCCCTCATCCCCCTTCCTGCGCCTCATAGTATGGTGTACGCCACGCCGCGTCGGCCAGCGTGGGGCTTTTGCTTAGTTCACAGTCCAGAGGTGGCTGCTACATTAAAAACCTTCAATATTTTCAACAAAAACTTACTGTTATTATATGGAGTTTCCCCCCCAAGTCAGACCTGTTCAAATGGAACCGATTCACATTGCTGACAATTATAAATGTTAAGTCGCGCGGACGCTACTGCGTCCGCACGGTTTTGGATTTCTTTATAAAGTCCAGGGAAAATTCTGCCAGAAATTACATAGCCCAGCTCACAGTCCCAGTGCATTGCTGTAAGAAGTCTCTCAATTCAAAGTCTTTAGGCGCAGAGGGTCCGATTCGCGCTCAGCAGCTCCGGGTTTATCTGGGCCGAGGGCGTGCCGGTTACGCCCCCTTCCCATGAGTTCCTGGGAACCCCCAAAGTAAAATCTGAATACCTGTGGGTTTGGAGTCACAGAAGATGGCGCCTGCCACATGGGTGCCGCCAGCCCGCCGCTTTCTGTGCAGGAAGACAGGGTGGGGAGGAAAAAAAAAATCCACCCCCGGCAGCACCGAGTTGTAGCCCAGTTTGGTGTCCCAATGCATCGCTCTCGGGTGCTGCGCTGGATGCCCGAATGTGTTACATCTTTGGAATCAAAGTCTTTAGGCGAGAGGGTCCGATTCGCGCTCAGCGGCTCCGGGTTTATCTGGGCCGAGGGCGTGCCGGTTACGCCCCCTTCCCATGAGTTCCTGGGAGCCCCCAAAGTAAAATCCGAATACCTGTGGGTCTGGAGTCACAGAAGATGGCGCCTGCCACATGGGTGCCACCAGCCCGCCGCTTTCTGTGCAGGAAGACAGGGTGGGGAGGAAAAAAAAAATCCACCCCCGGCAGCACCGAGTTGTAGCCCAGTTTGGTGTCCCAATGCATTGCTCTCGGATGCTGCGCTGGATGCCCGAATGTGTTACATCTTTGGAATGAAAGTCTTTAGGTGCAGAGGGTCCGATTCGCGCTCAGCGGCTCCGGGTTTATCTAGGCCGAGGGCGTGTGTTTTAATTCTTTTATATGTTTCCCTAGAAATTGGAATTTTAAAGATAAAGGTTCTAATGTGAAGTGAACTTTTGCCAAGTACATATATGTTGTAAGATCTTTAACTGTGAGCATTATAAACCTTTTGAATATCTATAGGACTAATGTAATGCTTCTGAAAGAGTACTGCAGAGTATAGCTTAGTCATTGTAAATTAAACTTATTAGCAACTTCTTTCCAAATTTCTTGGTAATCAAGCTATCTTCACTGGATTACTGTCATCCCGTTGTTCATCGATTTACTCAAGCGGGTACCAGTAATGTCTCTATTACACTCAGCCCTGAGATTTCAGCAGCCTCTCCTTACTCATCTTTCCCAATGATTGGAGGCTCTTTCAGGGTCAGGGGAATGAGACCTACTGTTACTGTTTTTGGTACATCAAATACTCTATGGGTAGCTTGCCGGGCTCTGCCGAGCAGGCGGGATACTCTTGGTAGCTTGCCAGGCTCTCCGAGAGGTATGTATATATCTTTTACTGAATTTGGGATATGAATACACGCCATGGAGAGCTTGCAAGGCTCTCCCGTGTGTGCAACATACTCTTGGTAACTTATCAGGTTCTCCAAGAGGGAGAACAAGGCTATTAGATGTTATGTGGCAGCAAAGAGTCCACGCGCTTCCGGGAGCTTCGTCTTACAGTCTCTAGATGTTGGCCATTGGTGGGATTACATGGCGCTGGGGGGCAGTTTTTGGGTGTGGCTGCCAAGCTATTGGAAAATGTGGGTCCGGGTGCAGAAGGCTTAGTCTCAATCTGAGCAGGCTTGGAAATCTCAGCCCCGGGTCCCGCACACCTGGCTTCCTCTGCCGGTCCCTTCCTGCATGAGGCTCATCCGAACATGTGGAGAGTGTCCTTGAGCATGGCTGTGGCTGGGTTCCGGAGGTCTTCAACTGTCAAGGCTCTGCTTGGGGCGGGGAGGGAAAGGCAATCCATCCCCTCCGAGTGGCCCCAGTGAAGACAGCCAGGCTCAAGGGCAAGAGACTCTGTCACTCTCTTCCGGGAGCTTGGTCTTATAGTCTCTGGATGTTGGCCATTGGTGGGATTACACGGTGCCGAGGGCAGTTTTTGGGTGTGACTTCCAAGCTGCTGGAAAATGGGGGCTCTGGGTGGAGAAGGCCCAGTCCCAGTCCGAGCAGGCTTGGAGATCTCAGCCCCGGGTCCCGCACACTTGGCTTCCTTTGCCGGTCCCTTCATGTGTGAGGCTCATTTGAACTGACCTCTGTAGTTATGGTTAATGTCACACCCATAGGTTTACCAGTGATGTGAGGCAAATTTAAGCTTGTAGCTTCATTCTCATTTCGAGATGGAATATTTTCTTCAGGATACAGAAGTGGCTGAGGGGCTGATTCCTCAGATGGCTCAGAAAGCTTATCCAGGGCCTCCTGTGGCACTGGAGAGGGTTCAACCTCATGACTGACTTCTGAAAATATGAAAAATGTTACACTCAAAGGTTTAGCAGTGACACGGGGCAAGTTTAAGTGTGGAGCTTCATTCTGACTTGGAGACGGAACATTTTCCTCAGGATGCAGAAATAGTTGAGCTTCCAACTCCGTAGAGGATTCAGGAGGCTGAGCTAGGGATTCCTGTGGACTGAAGATTCCGTCACCTCAGGGCTCTCTGGAGCTTGAGCCACTGCCCCCTGCTATGTGGCAGAGTCACCCTCAGGGATCTCTAGAGGCAGAAACTGGGCTTCTGCTTGGGTGAGAGATTGTTCATTTTTTTCAAGGATCTCTGCAGTGTGAGTTAGATTTAGGGTTTATGGCTGGGTTGAAGTTTCACCCTCATTGGTGACCCTTGGAGTTCTAGTAATCTTCACATAGGAAGGTTTGATGGTGACAGTAGATATATGTGAAAGATGCCTTCTTTCTGGACTGGAGACAGTTCATTTTTCTGATGATGCAGTAAAGACTGTGCTACAAGTTCCAGACCTGACTCTGAAGGCTGAGCTTCCACCTCCTGAGGCATTAAAGATCCCTTTTCCTCAGCAACCAATGTAGGATGAAGTAGGGTTTCTGCAGGATTGAAGCAGTATCACCCTCTTCAGGGGTACTTGACAGAAAATCTGAGTCCTGAACTAAGGAAGGTTTTAATTCCTCGGGAGATCCTGAAGTGCAGCTGGGGTCTGTTGTGTGCTTTCTGAAACTTCAGCTTCTAGGGCCTTAAAGGGAAGCTGTTCTGTATCTTCAAAGAGTTCTGGATGATGGGACTGGGGTGAAAAGGATTCAGTATCATGAGGGATCTGTGGATGTTGCCCTGGCCTTCACATTCTCCTGATCTTCCACCTGAATCGCCCCATGCCCTTCAACCCTGGGCCGGGCCAGGGGACTTCCATCACCTGCATACCTGGACTGATGCCCGGTTGTTGATTGCACCTCAGAAGGTGCCTAAGACTTTGGTGCCCGCCCTCGATGAGGATTCAGGTAAAGAGTTGCCCTCTGGGTCCCATCAATTTGCCATTCCACAGCAGGGTTTAAATGACAAGCTGGCAACACATCAGAGGCTCCCCGTTGACCCAATGATACGTTGGACTCAGGATGAGAGTCCGCCTCTAGCTTTGCCTCCTAGAAGGACAAGTACAATTCCAACTAGGTCTAGATCTTCCAATCAGACATTTGAAATGCCTGCTCCACCCCTAGGTGGACAAATTCCAAATAATAATAAGACAAATAATAAGTTTATTATTTCACCTGAAAACCAGATGAAGGGTGTATTTGGCTGTCAATATACTGCTAAAATTGTTGGAACTCCCAGAAAATCTGAGACCTTATTGTCTACCACAACATATGCAGGATAATTACTTAGAGTCCATTATGCATATCTTTTATCCCGAGGGGAGTGAACCTTTGGATGTACTGGGAGATTCAGAGCAACAAGCTATATTTGGTTCAGTAAAATGAGAAGGATGAAACCTGTGAGGTATAGCTATAAGAAAGGAATGTAAGTGTGTATCACTGTATCACTGTCATCCCATTGTTCATCGATTTATTCGAGGCAGCACCCAGTAACGTCTCCATTACACTCAGCCCTGACATTTTAGCGGCCTCTTCTTACTCGTCTTTCCCAACAACTGGAGGCTCTGTCAGGATCAGGGGAATGAGACCTGTCATTACTGTTTTTGGCATATTGAATACACCACGGGTAGCTCTGCTGTATGGACTGGATACTCTTGGTAGCTTGCTGGGCTCTCCAGGAGGTATGTATATACCTATTACTGTATTTGGGATATGAATATGCCACAGTAGCTTGTAAGGCTCTCCAAGAGAAAGGACTAGGCTAATAGATGTCGAGTGGCATGGCTGCATTGTGGCAATGCGCTTCTGGGAGCTTAATTTTATAGTCTCTGGATGTTGGCCATTGATGGGATTACACGGCCCCCGGGCAGTCTCTGGGTGTGGCTGTCTAGCTACTGGAAAATTGGGGATCTAGGTGGAAGAGGCCCAATCCTGATCTGAGCAGCCTTGGTGATCTCAGTCCCTGGTCCCGCACACCTGGGTTCCTCCGCTGGCTCGCCCATGAGTGAGGCTCATCCGAACCTGTGCATTTTAAGTAAAAAGGATGATGGATTGAGAGATATCATTAGTGGAAAAAGGGAAAGTAATCATGTTAGAGTGAAACTGGTTTTGAGGAATAGGACGGAATGAACATAAAGGAATGTGTAGAAGGCTTGAATATGTAAAGAAATGTGTAGGTTTGAGTTGTGTTTTAAGAAAGAAATTGTGATCAAACTATATTGTTATAAGAAACTCTTTAAATTATATCTGCGAATTGTTCCAGTATCCAGACTCCTGTTATAGTGCTCTTAGACAATTGGAAATCAAGGTTTTCAACATGGAACTAAAAGAGTTAGACATAATGTTGTTAAACTGTATATTATATATCTACAGAATTTAATGCTTCTTTTGACTAGGACCCATCGCAAATGGGTACATCTCATTGTGAGTGTCACTATATCACTGTATCACTGTCATCCTGTTGCTCATCGATTTGCTCGTGTGGGTACCAGTAATGTCTCCATTGTGAGACTTGTTGTTACTGTTTTTGGCATATCAAATACGCCACAGGTAGCTTGCCAGGCTTTGCCATGCGGGTAGGATACTCTCAGTAGCTTGCCAGACTCTCCAAGAGGGATGGAGCAATCAAACCTGGGTTGGCTGCATGCCAGGCAAATGCCCTACCCGCTGTGCTTTCGCACCAGCACTTCACCCCAGTTAAAAAACCATTTTATGTCAATAACTTAAATATTGCCAGGCAGTCTACAGAAAAAGAAAGTCTCCCTAGTAAAATATTTTATAATACATTTCTATTTATACCACAAGTCAGAATGTTGTCACCACAAAATTTTCATTCACATATTTATTCATACATGTTTTTAGCCATTCATATTTTCATTCACACATTCATTTATTCCTGCTTTCCTTCATTTTTCAAATTATCTACTTTACTCCTGGTACTTTTTTAATATAATGAACTCAGTAGTCAACTAGACTGAACCTCAAGCACAAAAGCCCGAGAGCACTGTCAGATGTGGCCCTAAAACAAAAACATAAATGATATGCCTATTTAAAGTGTGCAAGTATACAAGCCAACACTCTAATCAAGATACAAAATATTTCAGTGACTCAAATATTCTCTTCGCAGTTAATTTGTCACCACCCTATTTTTAGATTTATCCAAATCCAAACCTTACTTAATTCAATTGCACTGCAGGAGAAGTGGTGAAAATGCCAGTTTCTTACCCACCCAATCCAAACTGCAGACAGTAAGTGGACGTATTTATTGCCCATAGAGAATTTAAAGACAAATAAGTAGCTTGGTCTGTATTTATTACTATATCCTAGCAATAAAAATCATATTAGTTATAAAGTACTCCTCCTTAAAGAAAACAGCTTGTTGGCTTAAGTTATAAACAATCTAGGCATTGCTGAATTTTAATTATATATATATTATTAAGGCCTCATATTTCCTTGCATATACTCTATCTACCACTGAGCCTTGATCCTCACATAAATAAACTTTGAATAGGAACATTTAGAGTAACTTCAATAAGCACTGCATTTCATTATGAGTAAGGTAAAATATTTACTTTTTCCCCCTTTGTACTTTCAGCATGTTTTTTTTTTTTAATGCTTCATGTCACTATGTTTGTCTGAAAAAACCCAGACAAAAGTCTTTCCTCTCTGCAGTAGGGTCTACCCCTAGTGCAGACAGGAAAACCAGCTGGGACCCCAAAAGCCCTCTTCCAGGAAATGAGCCAGGAGATTGGTCTAAATGACAGGAGCAGGTATTTAACAGTAATTGTTTCAAGTACCTATAAACCTCATGGAGACTCTAGAGGCAGGCCGACTCAAGGAAGAACTACACATTGTCTACGCTGTGGAAAATGAGGAAGCTGGAAATCTGCAATAACTGACTCAGCCTGGGCCCTGCCCTCAGTGTCAAAAACTGGAGGCCAGGATCTCTCCCAGCCCTGAAGAAGGGATGGGATGGGCTCCTGACTGCCAGGGCACTCCTATGGAGGGCAAGAGGTCAGAGGCCACATTCAGTTCAACCTGAAGGCTCTACCTCTAGTTCATCGTGGGACCTGATCTTCACATCTTATGGCTGAGCCTGGGGTAGCCCTGATGTGAGCTAAAACATTAAATGCCGTCATTGATGTGTCTCCTTCTCTGTCTTTGACCAACCCCAGGACTTCTCAGTAAATAACATGGTACCCCAAATGGAGAGTTCTCCAATCTTGCTGTGTTTATGCAAGAGAACAAGCCAGGTTTATTAAGCCATCTGGCAAATTTAAAATGAAGGAGAGAAAACTATGTTTCTGCAACTTTTTTTTTTATAAGAATCTGATTCTAGTTATACGAAGGTGATTGAATAATTGGTTAATTCTGTAAATATGCTGCCTAGTCTATAAAGAAATGCAATGTTGTATATGCTGTCACCAGTCTGGCCAGAAAAGCAGAAGCCAGAGATTTACCAGGAAGGGGAGGTGGTACTCAACCCAAAGAGCAAGATCAATTGCTTCCCCCTGCCTGTCAATTGGCTAAAGTACTGAGGGGGCAGGCTAAACTGATTCTACATAATACATAACAGCTCTCAATTTTTGTTCCATCATGGGATTAATACCCCATTTAGAGAATATGTTATCTAAGCTAGAACACTCTACAGAAGAGGAAGAATGGGCATTGGAACGAGGTTTCCAAAGGGAAGTTGAAAATTACTGATCCCTAGACATATTATTGAAAAGATTAAACAGGGCAGTGAGAAGGAAGTAGGTAGCTTGAGATTTCACTCCTTGTTTAGGCAGGGTCAACATCCCAGTGTCAACAGGAAGCAGCTCCAGAAGATGGAACTTCGACCATTTTCCCTTTAAAGATTTAAGGTGGTGAAATCTCTAGGGGAATATGATGTGGGTAGATAAATATATTAAGAACCCCCCATCCCCCCAAATCCCTTCTAGTTGCCCTGTTGTGAGTGCAAGCCCCCTTTATAGTGGAGCTCTGCTCCCTTTGAAATTCTTTTGGGTTGACGGCCACTACTCCAACTTAGCTTTGAAAAAGGAAGTGTAGGCCAGAATGTATGATCTCTCTCTTCTCCAGTCATTACTGACCCTATAGGTATCAAGGCCCAGCTCCATGCTGGGCTTGGAGCACACTGCTAGAGTGAAGGAGAACTAGTTTCCATTTCCGGAGGACAGGGACTGGCAGTAACCAAAGGTAATACCCCGAAGCCACAGGCTGAGGCAACTGACTTCGACCTAGATAGAAAGTCCCCATGCCCAGCAGGTGGCCAGAATCAGCTAGTGCCCCATACCCAGACTTTCAACCATATTAGGGAACTACTGTTCCTAAAAAGGAAAAGAAAAAAAAAGGAAAAACGTTGTGTAACCAAAACGTGTATAACCGATTGAGAATTAGAGTCAGGGTCCTTGTCAAGACTCCTCTGCATTGGATGAGACTTGGACCCTAGCTCAAGCTAGCAAGAAAGGTTCCTTTGCTCTTTTGCATTCTCACTTGTGGAATTGGTCTCTCTGTGAACTGGAAACCCAAAACCCGGGTATAACACTTTGTGGAGACTTTTATAGACCTTTGCATTACAAAAGGACAGAAGATACTGATACGGTCCATTTTTCCTGAGTTCACTTTTCCTTGTCCTAGTTTCTTATGCTAACTTTGCTGGTTTTTTTTTTTTTAAACAACTTGTGAGTTATTTATTTATTTATTTATTTATTTATTTATTTGCTTTTTGGGTCACACCCAGCGATGCTCAGGGGTTACTCCTGGCTTTGTACTCAGAAATTACTCCTGGCAGTGCTTGGGGGACCATATGGGATGCCGGGGATCGAACCCAGGTCGGCCGCATGCAAGGCAAACGCCCTACCCGCTGTGCTATCACTCCGGCCCCACTTTGCTGGGTTTTGAGCAGGAGAGGTTATATACTCTAGTTTTGAGATTCATTATCTCTTTCTGAAAAATCTTATAGTAGCTCCACGTAAGTCTTATTTTCATATAATCTGGAAATGACCTAGGAAAATCAATCAAACAGAACATGGGTACAGTTAAAAATAAAAGGTGGAGGGAAGAGGCGGTTTCAACTGAAAAACTAGGCTTGTACTTGGCCTCTCTGCCAGTAACGTGGGAGAATTTACCTCATTTCAGCAGGCCACTTGCATATATTGTCTCTTTAAGGAAGTTTTTGGCTATTCTATCTACTGGACATTCTCTACACTGTGTGACTGCTATTTTACACTTTATCTGCAGTTATTTCCTGCCTTTAGCTGGGAGGTGTAGGTAGGTTAGTTTTTAGATTTGGGAATAAGTGCTATGACTATTAGTTTTTATTTTAAAAAATGTTGAGCATTCTCAGTACCTTTAGCCCCAAATAACCTACTTATTTTCACCAAATAGAAACTCCTTTAAGAGAGAAGCCTTGTCTCCTAAAAAATCCTCCCAGACTCTCTCCTCCCCTCATCACACTTGGCTCTCCACATGGAGCAGCACTCGGGATCTTTCTGCCTGAGCAAAAGAATTGCAGCGGCTTTGTGGCTGTGTGAAAATGCCCCTGTCTGATCAAAGCCCACCAGCACCTTTATTTAAAAGCATAGCCCCCATTTCCTAAAGGAGTCAGCCCTCAGCCTATCTTTTCTTACAGACTCTGCATTTGACTTTTCTCTCTCAGATTAATGTAAGACAGGGAAAAACAATCCCAGTCATGGCTGAATAGGATTTATTATTTAAAACAATTAAATCTTACAATTCTGTGAGGCTGACACAGCTAAAGTTTAGAGGCTGATTAGCAAAGCCTTTCCAAGTATTCCTGGCACTATAATCCTGAGTATATGTATATATATATATTTCATCATCATCATCATAATCATCATCATCATCATCATCCCGTTGATCGTCGAATTTTTCGAGCGGTCTCAGTAGTGTCTCCATTCGTCCTAGCCCTGAGATTTTATTTTTTTTCACATTTTAAACGTGATTTTACTTTTTGTTCTCTCTCTCTCTCTCTTTCTTTCTTTCTTTCTTTCTTTCTTTCTTTCTTTCTTTCTTTCTTTCTTTCTTTCTTTCTTTCTTTCTTTCTTTCTTTCTTTCTTTCTTTCTTTCTTTCTTTCTTTCTCTCTTTCTTTCTCTTTCTTTCTTTCTTTCTTTCTTTCTTTCTTTCTTTCTTTCTTTCTTTCTTTCTTTCTTTCTTTCTTTTTCTTCCTTTCTTTCTTTTTCTCTCTTTCTTTCCCTTCCTTCCTTCCTTCCTTCCTTCCTTCCTTCCTTCCTTCCTTCCTTCCTTCCTTCCTTCCTTCCTTCCTTCCTTCCTTCCTTCCTCCCTCCCTCCCTCCCTCCCTCCCTCCCTCCCTCCCTCCTTCCCTTCCCTTCCCTTCCCTTCCCTTCCCTTCCCTTCCCTTCCTTCCTTCCTTCCTTCCTTCCTTCCTTCCTTCCTTCCTTCCTTCCTTCCTTCCTTCCTTCCTTCCTTCCTTCCTTCCTTCCTTCCATTAGTGAATCACCACCATGAGTTACAGTTACAAACTTGTGAACTTTCATGTTTGCATTTTGTTTATATCCCTCCACCAGTGCCCAGTCCCCTCCACCAATGTTCCGGGTATCCCTCCCACCCCACCCCACCTCTGTGGCAGGGCATTCCCTCTTGTTCTCTCTCTCTCCTTTTGGGTGTTGTGGTTTGCAAAAGAGGCACTAGGTGGCCATCGTATTTGGTCTATATTCTAGTTTCAGAGTGCATCTCCCATCCCGTGTGGGTCCTCAAACCACACTTTACCTGGTGTTCCCTTCTCTATGCGAGCTGCCCTTTCCTCCAGCATGTGGGGCCAGCTTCCAAGCCTTGGAGCCAACCTTCTGGTACTTATCTCTACTATTCTACTTTTCTCAAGAATTGCTTTAGCTCTCGTCCTTCCCAATGATGCCGTATTGGAGGCTCTTTCAGAGTCAGGGGAGTGAGACCCAGCATTGTTACTGGTTTTGGCATATGAATACACCATGGGGAGTTTGCTAGGCTCTCCCATGTGGGCAGGAAAATCTTGGTAGCTTGCCAGGTGTTAGTCTCCTATTCTGTTATTTTATTTTATATTCCACATATGAGTGCAATCTTTCTATGTCTGTCTCTCTCTTTCTGACTCATTTCACTTAGCATGTTGATCCACTTATATGAAAATTTCATGACTTCATATTTTCTAACAGCAGCATAGTATTCCATTGTGTAGATATACCAAAGTTTCTTTAACCAGTCATCCGTTCTCAGGCACTCAGGCTTTTTCCAGATTCTGGCTATTGTAAACAGTGCTGCAATGAACATTCGAGTGCAGATGTCATTTCGACTGTACTTTTTTGCCTCTCCAGCATATATTCCCAGAAGTGGTATTGCTGGGTCAAATGGGAGCTTAATTTCTAATTTTTTGAGAAGTGGCCATACTGTTTTCCAAAAGGACTGAACCAGTTGGCATTCCCACCAGCAGTGTAGGAGGGTCCCTTTTTCCCCACATCCACGCCAACAGCGGTTGCTTTTGTTCTTTTGGATGTGTGTGATTCTCTGTGGTGTGAGGTGGTATCTCATAGTTGTTTTGATCTGCATCTCTCTGATGATTAGTGATGAAGAGCTTGACATGAAAAGTCATGTTTCTCCAGCTTGACATGAAAAGTCTTTTCTGTGAGGTTGCTTTTGGAAATTAGTATTAAAATTATTTTTATAGGAAATAGAACATTACAAGTAAGTACATCATTGTCTTTATGCCACCCTCCTTGGATTCATTCTCCATCCCCACAGTCTCCATTTTGAGGTTGAGTTCAGGGTCAACTTTTGCCTCATAATTCTACCACAAACAATTTCAAAAGTACTTTTTTCCCCATTCACACACTGTGGAGCTACTAAGGCCCAAAGACCCATAACTGATTCATTGTGCCTCATAACAGTTACTGCTTTTTGCGGGAAAATTTCCAAGGCTAGTGAGTTCTAGCTTTTATACATGAAATGAGATAAGTGGAGGACAGAGAGATATTACAATGGGTAGAGTGCTTGCCTTAAATGCGGCCAACTCATATTCTACTCCCAGCATCCCATAAGGTCCTCCCAAATACCAGGAATGATACCTGAGTTCATTTTCCCATTCTGTGCAGGGTAAGAAGGAGATGAAGCCAAGGTAAGAAAAAAAACAAACTTTAGTTCAGTTTCCCACTAGGCTGACATAGCAGCAGAAAAGGAACTTTGGCATTTATTCTTGGTAGTGATGAGATGGAAAATTACATAAACAGTTATAATACAGTAAATAGCAGAAACCCTAACAAATACCCCCCCCCCCCCGCAAGAGATTTGATTCTAGAGTTTTCTGGGATACTGGGATTTTGTGTCCCTTTAGTAATTGCTGAAATGGATTTAAATCTGGAATAGAAGACTCATTGGGGTGCACAGGTCTGTTATCTGCTTCATACTCAAACAGTGAGGTGAAGTATGGGTGGGAGTGGCCCATGTGCCTCAAACCCCTGCCCATGTAAGTGATCTTAGAAATAGAATTTATGGACATATGTGTTTCTTTTTTAAAATTTTTTCTTTTATAAGGTAGTTCACAATAGTTGATTACATTTAATATTCAAACACCAATCCTTCCCACCACCATATTTGGGATGTTTCCATCCCAAGCCCCAATCCAGTACAACCAAAATAATGTATTTTGTATTGTTTGTTATGAAAAACTACCAAAAATTTGTATATATATATATCTGAAAATATGTATATATGCATATATATAGTTCCTCTATAATTGGTTACCTACTATTTGAACACCATCAAATGTGGTGTGGTACTCTTGGATAATGGGTAGGGAGTTTCTGCTGCATGTACTCGGTCTAGGAATACATTCACTGGTTCTTAGGCTCGACCCGAGTGTGTGGGGAGAGGCCTTGAGCGTGGCTGTGATTGGGTTGTGGAGGGTTTTTTTTTTTTTGCCAGGGCTGGGTCCCTTGGGGCAGGGAGAACTCTCACAAACCCCACTCTGGGGCACTCCAAGTGAAACAGCCTGGCATGGGGTCCGGTGGCATAGCTATGGCGGGCGTCTTGTTGCTCCTTTCTGGAAGAAAAAAAGCCATGCGATCTGGATGGTGGCCAGTGACAAGATTATCTGGCGCTGACAAGAGCAGACATGTGTTTCTATGATGGGCTGAGAACCCTCTGCCAGAACTTTCCTGAAAGAATTGAACCCCTAGAGAGAACAGTGGCCTTTTGTCAGCAACAAGAGAAATTGATGAAAGTACCTTTCTCAAGGTCCGAAAGGGATGTGACACAGCTTTCTCTTGATCAGCAATTCTCAATTTTTTTGAATTAGCTCATAAGCACAGCTGAGGGCCGTTGGTGATCTCTTTGAGCTGACAGTAGTAACATTTGCACTCAGTGGTGGCAGGTTTCCAGGCATAGCCCAGCCAGATGCCATTTGAGTGTCTGGCTGGGCTATGAAGGCAGGAGGTGTTAAATTCCCATACTCCTGAGCAGAGCCATGGGACTCAGGTTCTTTCGCCTGCCTACTGTTTAGGTATTCAGTGGGCTAACTAGTGAGCAGGGACTGTAAGGAACAAAGGGATGATCTCTAGACAAGGCTCATATTTTGTTGCTCATTTTGCTTCTGGGTCTCCTTGGGCCCTGAGCGTTGGGGTCTTGGT